>NC_088385.1:132280000-132626250 GCF_037993035.2 Macaca fascicularis | reverse complement strand
GGCAGGGTTTAATAAGCTAATGTGCATTTGGAAATCTCCAAGAGTGGAATATGAATAGAGAATGCACTATGAAGCAGCTCTCACACTTACTGGATCACCTATCCCTTACACTGTTGTTTCACGGAGCATCTCTAAACAGACTAATCTATTGTAACTGGCATTTAGGAAATAGCTATGCTAAAGAAGGTTTTCAGTGATTTTTTTTTTTTTTTTTTTGCACTTGGTTTTCCACGTATAATTTACTTTCAAGTCAAAGGTCTTAGACAATAATGATACAAATCTTTTCAATGATTACATTTCATCATGATAATATTATAAACATATGGGACCTAGAAGAGGTCGCAAAGTGTAATTGTAAGTGTAATTAATTGTACGTTAATGCTCTTGCTTTGAGGTCGACAAAAGTAAGGCCCAAAGCGACAAAATGTTTGTGCATGCACAGACACACCGCGATCCATTTTCCTCCGACACTTGGCCCAGCATCCGTCGCCGTTCCATGCTGACACTTATTATCATCATTTTTCTCACTAGAGAAAAAAACTAGAAGGAAAAAGAAGAGATATGATGGAAAAAGGCAACTCCTTTTGCAATCTACAAAAAGGTCACCAAATGCTCTCATTTAAAATACATACTATAAAATTTGAAAGTAAAATACAAGCAATGAAAGCCCACAGAATATGAGTGAATGAAAAAAATTTAAGTGTTGGATTGTGTGTGCGTGTGTGTATCTGTGTTTTACTGAGATGCAAAAAACAAACAGGATTATTTGAGACAAGGCTTGAGATTTTAGTGTAAGAAATAAAGTGCAAAGCTACAGAATATAAGATTGATAATTAAGCTACCACAATACTTACAACATAAGGCAAAAGACCCCATGAAACTGTGAAGGGAAGTGACAAACTAAAGATAATATTTGATACATAAATTTAAAAGAATTAATATCCAAAATACATAATGAATACGTATAAATCAATAATGAAAAATCAACTAGTAGGCAAATGACATGAAAAGGGATTTCACAGAAAAGGAAATACAAATGGTCAATAAACATATGAAAAGATGTTCAATGTTATTATCAGTCACCAAAATGAAAATTAGAACAATAAGGGGATATTTTTGTCACTCATCACATTGGCTACATTTCAAAGATTTTATGTTAAGCACTGAGAAAACTGTGGAAAAATGAGAACTCCTATGCATTGCTGGTAGAGTATATAATACTACCGTCATTTTGGAAAACTGTGGCTGCTTCCACTACCATTTAAAATGTTCAATAGTTATAACCTAGCATTTCCATTTCCTGATAGCTAGAAAAGTACTTTTACATATACACAGGGAGACATACACAAATATGATTAACCCATCATTATTAGAAACAGTACAAATTTGGAAATAAACTAAATGTCTGTCAATGTAAGAATGGCTAAGTAAACCATGATATAGCCCTATTATCAAACACTTTACAGCAGTTAAAAGAATCAAGTTGGGATACTTTTGCTTTTAGTAATGTCAGTCTCAGTGATCCCAAGAAATTCTCCTGCTGGGGACAACAAGAGAAACTAGTCAAAATATAAATATGATTTACAGCAGACATCAAAAAAAATTTGTTAAAGGTAAAAAATTACACAGTTGGAATCCAGGGGATGAGAGAGGTGCATGAAGGTGAGCCCAGAACTGGGGGTCTCTTTTCTTCTGTGAGCATTTGCCAATACCAGAGAGGGGTCAGCTAAGAGGCTAAGAACTTTCGACAACCTCACACACCTAAAACAGACACCACAATCCAGAGCCCACAAAGTGGAAGAAGCCTCACAAATCTTTCAACATCCTTCCCCCGACACACTTTAATTTGTCTGGGAAGCCCATAGAACCACACCTTGGGAATAAGAGTGAATCAGAAGTGAACAGTCAGTCCCTGAACATGAATTAAAGTGATCTGAGTTTTCCCTGATATCCTGGAATGCTAGTGCCCCTGGGCACATGAAAAAGTAAACTATTCATGATATTCATACATTATCTCTGGAGAAAAGTGCCTTCATCTAAGGACTCAAATTATTTCCACAAACATTTCTGAAAACACAATGTCTGACACATAATGAAAAATACCTACACACACGAGGAGACAAGGTAACTGCCAAAGTATGATTAGCAAAAAGAAAAAAAAAAAAATAGTAGACCACAGAACTGGACCCACAGGGGAATGTAATACTGGAGTTCTCAGGCACAATCTTAATGTTTTCACATCTAATTTAGAAATAACTTCAAACTTACAGAAAAGTTGCAAGAATATTGCCAAGAATACCCAGATTCATTTATTGTCAACATTTTATCCTATTTATCATTTTCATTGTTGTTTTCTTATTCTTGCGCATCTACATGCACTCTCTCTCTCTGTCTCTCTCTCTCTCCCCATATATACATATGTATATATACAGTTTTTGTACTTTTTCTGAACCATCTAGAAATAATTTACTTATGCCATGGCCATTTAGCGCTAAATACTTCAGTGTGCATTCCCCAAGAATAGGAATATTCTAGAACACAACCATAGTACAGTCATCAACTTCAGTAAATTTAACATTTATACAATACTTATATCTAATTAACTGCTCATATTCCAGTTTTATTAATTGACCTAATAATGTCCTTTATAGCCGTTTTTTCTCCAGGACAGGATCTTGTTTGTATGGTATCTGTTATTGCATATCCCTTTAGTCTCCTTTAACTTGGAACACTTCTACAGTCTGTCTTTGTTTTTTAAGACATTGACACTTTTGAAGAGTACAACACACACACACACATACACACACCCTTACTGCCTTTTAAAAATAGACCTCTCCTGATTTGGGGTTTGTCTAATGTTTCCTTATGATTCAATCCAGTTAAATCATGCATTGCTAGCTGGAATACTTACACAAGTGGATGTTGGGTCCTTATCAGAGAATCAAATCTGGGGACAACGGGTGTCCATGTGCCCCTCACTGGTGATATTAATTTCAACTACACAGTCAAGGTATTGTTCACTTTCACCAATGTAAAATTACTATTTTTTCCCTTATAACTAATAAGCAATCTGTTAGGAGACACTTTGAGAACATGTAAATAATGTGCCAATCATCAAAATTTTCCTCTAGATTTGGCATCCGCCAATAACTTGTGCCTGACACAATCTTTATTTACGCTGATGTTAAAATTCTGGGTTTTTTTCAATGCCAGCATTCCCTCCATATTTAATTGGGCCTCAGTATCTTACTGTATGCAAGAGAAAGCCAAAAAAATCACTCTCCTATCACCATTTATTTATGTACTTATTTATTTTTATTGTTTTATTATCTACATGGGTTTGTGAATTCCTATATTTTCAATAGTTTATATTCATTACTGTGCCTATTTTGGTGCTCAGATTGTACCATATTTAACCAGTGGAAATCTCTTCAAACCTTGTTCTATGTAATTAAGACACACCATTATCATTTCTTTATTTATTTATTTTTGCTCTTCCTAATTTTTTTGGCATAACTAATAAGAGATAACAGGTTCACCTTGTATCTACTCTGACCAGAACTGAAGTCAGTCATTTCTCCAAGGTATCACTTCTTCTCTACTTTTAAAAGGGAAGAATATAAAATGGTAAAACTCGACCACAAGTTATCCTTACAGCTACGGAAATGCAATTGATTCTTAGCCCTTCTATTGAACAGAGCTAAAAATACGTATGTACATATAATATGTACAAATCCACACACACATACAGTAAAACATACATGCCTACTCATATATACAGGTACAAATAGGAATACACAGTTTTGAAATCATAAGTCATATCACTACCTCCAGTTACAATTCAATGCCACAAGACTCTTTCTACATTCAATATTCAAATGTCTTTTCTTCAGCTGGCTCCAAACTACACCAAAACATTGACTCATTTGCTTACTCTTGAAAAACTCTAAAATTATTTCAGAATTTTTATGCCCCTACCAATGCATAAAGCATATTTACTTACAAGGACACCAGGATTTTTGAATTAAGGCCCACTTTAACCTACTGACACTTTAATCTTTGACTTCTAGCGCCTGGAACTGTGAGAAGTAAATTTCTGTTGTTTAAGCGAAAAAAAAAAAAACCCACAATTTGTTACCCTTCCATGTCATTCCATACTCCCCAAGATACGAGAGAAAGTTGAACAAATTAAACAGAAAGGAGGAAACCATAAAGATAAAAGTAAAATCAATGAAATGGAAAATAGACAAACAATAGAGAAAAGCAATAAAATGAAAAACTAATTCTTGGGAAACATTAAAAAAATTGATAAATCTCTAGCCAGACTAGTCAAGAATAAAACAGAAAATAGAAAAGTTATGAATATCAGGAATAAAATAGTATTACAGATCCTGCAAACATTAAAAGGGCAATAAGAGAATATTATAAGCAATTTTATGCAAATACATTATTACAGCAAATTCCCTGCAAGACAAATACCAAAGCTCACACCAGACAAAATAAACTGACCAGATATTTCCTCAAAGATATATGAATGCCAAATAAGCACAATAAAAGATGCTCAAAATTTTAGTTATTATGGAAATGTAAATAAAATCACAGTAAGATACTCCTATATACTTACTAGGATGGCTAAAATTGAAGACTGACAATATCAAATGTTGACAAGAATGAGGAGCAACTGAAAGTCTCATACATTACTGTAGGAAGCATAAAATCATACAATCACTTCGAAAAACAATTTGGGAGTTTCTTATAAAATTAAATATATACTTACCATATGACCCAGAATTCCCATTCCTGAATATTTACCCAAATATTTGTATGTGAATGTTCATAGCAGCTTTATTCATAATAGCTTGCTACTGGAAACAAACTAAATGTCCATGAACAGGTGAATAAACAATAAATTATATCTATACAATGGAATACTAGTGGGATGGGGAAGTTGAATACTGATATATACAGCATCATGGATAAACCTCAAAGCATTCTGCTGAGCAAAAGATGCCAGACATCTTTTCATCTTTATTAAACCGTAGGAAAGACCCATTCAATCTATAAAAATGAAAAGCAGGTCAGTGGTTGCTGGGGAAGAGGAATAGGAACATCTGATTGGGATAAAGCACAAAGAAACCTTAAGATCAGACAGTATGGCACAATTCTGCATCTAGTTGATGGTGATTAGTTGGGTGAATAAATTTGTCAAAACTCATCAAAATGAACATTTTTTTTTGAGACAGAGTTTTGCTCCTGTTGCCCAGGCTGGAGTACAATGGCTGCAACCTTCGCCTCCCGAGTTCAAGTGATTCTCCTGTCTCAGCCTCCCAAGTAGCTGGGATTACAGGAACCCACCACCATGCCCAGCTAATTTTTGTATTTTCAGTAGAGATGGGGTTTCACCATGTTGATCAGGCTGGTCTCAAACTCCTGACTTCAGGTGACCCACCCGCCTTGGCCTTCCAAAGTGCTGGGATTACAGGTGCGAGCCACCACGCCCAGCCAAAATGTACATTTTAAATGGATATGTTGTATTGTATCCAAATTATACCTCAAAATATTTTGATTCTTAAAAAGGCAGCCACAAAGAAATATTACCATGAAAGTAAAAACAGACTGACAGCAACTTCCCAACAGAGACAATGTAAGCCAGAAGACAATGTAATGATATATTCAAAGTGTGCAGAGAAAATAACTGCTAACTTAGATTTCTACTGCCAGGGAAAATATTATTCCAGAATAAAAATGAAATAAAGTCATTTTCAGACAAATAAAACCTGACACCATTTATCTACAGCAGAGACTACTAAATAGAATACCTATAAAGGCAGAAGAAAAGTGAACCCAGATGATTAGAGATGTAGGAAGAAAGAAAGAGGGAAAAAAGAAGCAAATATGTGTGTAATATATGTGAGTGTTGACTATTAAAAGAATACTTATGTCTTATCATTTATAGAGAAAGAATATCAACCTACACAATAATAATGACATATACAGAGCATGATAAATGGAATTAACATATTATAAGGAATTGTCTGGAAATGTGGTAAAGTTATCAAATAATATTAGATTTTCATAAATAAAAGTGACGTTGAATTCTCTAGGGTAGCTACTAAGGCAATAAAAGAGTATGTAACTTTGAAGCTAACTGAGAATTTTTAAATTATATCATCTTTTCATTTAATTCAAAAGAAAAGCAGAAATAAACATAGAATAGAACAGGAGTGAACAAGGGAAAATACATAGTAAGACCATAGATTAAAACACATATATTAGTCATCATATTAAGTGTAAATAAACAACATATGCCATTTAATAGACAAATACTGACAGACTGACAAAAATATAATAAAAACACAAGAGACACATCCAAAATATCTGAAACACAGGTTGGAATTAAAAGTTTGGAAAAATATATATGCCACATAAATTGTAACCAAAAGAAAACTGGTATAAAATAGCAATATCCGTAGATTTTAAGACAAAAAAGCACAGATATAGATAAAGAGGGTCACTTCAAAGTGATAAAAGATTAAATTAATCAAGGATTCATTGAGTAATGGTAACTCACTAGTTCTTAAGTAGAGTAAAATCAAATCCAAAATGCAATACTCTGGTCCTTTCTTGGTTGCTAGCTAGCATGTGATGCTAAGTAGTTAAATGACTTTGTGCCTTGGTTTTTATTCAGCTGCAATACCAGCCTTGGTGGCTTCCTGAGGTTGCTAAGAATGCCAAATGAGGTACTTCATTATGTGTGAAAGTGAATATGACTTGAACTGAAGAGGACAAAGAAACAACATTTATGGAATGCCTACTACGTAGGAGAACCTGCCCTAAAAGCTTTATTATTCTTTGTCTCTTGTAGTCTTCCCAGCAACCCTAAAATATATTTATTTTTATTTGCATCTATACAAATGAGAAAAAAGAGGCTATAAGAGACTAAAGGACTTCCCCAAAATAAGCAAATTACAGAGCCAGAATTCAAATCCAAGTTTTTCTTCTACTCTAAAGTTATACCTAATCCTGGTTACTTCTTAATGAACATTAAGTTAGGTCTTCTAACTAAATATTCTGTAGGCCATTTTATTGCATTACTTTCTAAAGCTCTATTTTAAGTTCACACCCTTAATATATAAATAGCTCATACAAATCAATAAGAAAATATTAAGATGACAAAGGTAATAATAACTAACATTCCTTGAGCACTTACTATTTGCAATCTGTGATGCACATGCATTATATGAGTCACCTCACAACAGTTCTGTGAGGCCAAGTATCAGTTGGAGTCCAGTCAGTAATTTGAACAAGGAAAAAAAATTTAAAACAAATAATTATTAACTATAATGTGGAAGAACTTCTCAAGATAAAAAGAGAACTCAAAAGAAGACCCTGGAGCTGATGAAAAGTATCCAAGAAAGGAACAACTTGGCGGGGGCCTGGAGAGACCTCCCCAAGACTAGGATTCAGACTTCGTTGGAGGAAGCAAGGTTGCAGCCCCCAGGATAGCAGAGAATTCCACTGGGATGCCCACCCCAGAGCTGTCTCCCTGCGAGGCAAGGAGGGAACTCTACCCTGGGATGAAAGATTGAGGCTGGTGGGTGGGTGGGCAGGGGTGAGTCACAGTGTTGAGAGCCACTCCCCAGGAGGTTGGCACATGGCCTGAGGTGTGAGATGTCTGCATCCAAGCCAAAGGAGCCAATTTTCCCCAGTGCAGGCTGGTGGGGTATGCAGAGGGTGTCAGGGCATCAGGAGTTCCCTAACTCCCAGGGCAGCACAAGGCCTGGGGTGCACATTGTCCACACTGGAAGGCCCCGACAAGATGGTACCCAGGCCTGGCCAGCTTGTGAGCTTGCCAAGGGATCACACACTCAGGGTTCACAGCTGGGGTGGAGTGACTAACACTGGATGTCCTGCACATGCACTACTGCAGCCAGATGTCAGCAGGAAAAAGAAGAAAAAAGAGCAGCACTCCAGATGTGGATCCTTCCTCCTGCCATGTTCCTCCAGTGCCCTCTGCTGACAAAGCTTAAATACAGTGCTCACTGCAAAGGAGAAATGCTTCGCCTTTGGCCCATTGTCTCAGAGCAGGTGGTGAAGGGTGAATTTGAGACTGAGAAGTGATATATTTATAACTTGGAAAGGTAGGTATATTATTACAGCCACTTTACAAATGAAGAGGCTGGGACAGCAAGCGGTTGGTTCTATGCCTAAGGTCACTAGTGATAGGGTCAGGACACAAAGAGATGCAGAGCCCACCTCCTTAATCACAAAGCTCCACTTCCATCAGTGGGAAAAGAAAATTACCAAAAGTGGAAATAAAAATGATTAATAAATATCTGAAAAGTTTTTTGTTCTATTGGAGAGGAAAATCAGTGTAGAAAACAATTGATTATATCTTACACTTATCAAATAAGCAAAAACGTTAATGTCCTTAGATCCATACTCTGAGGATGAGTTGAGCAGTTCATATACTTCTTGGAGCAGTGTTTCAGTAAGGGGTCAACTGGAGATGTAGAACTAGTAGGGGATACATATTAAGGGGATTTGTTGTAAAGAATTGCCTTCTGTGGTTGTGGGGGCAGGCAGCAGGGTGGAAATTCTTGGGCAGCAGCTAAGGCTGCATTCCACAAATGGAATTTCTTCTTCTGGAGAATGTCAGTTCTGCTCTTAAGGCCTTTCAATTAATCTCTCAGGCCCACCAGATTATCCAGGATAATCTCCTTTACTTAGAGTCAACTGATTATGAAAACTAATCACATCTGAAATATTCCTCATTGCAACACCTAGATTAGTGTTTGATTGCATAATTGAGGACTACAGCCCAGCCAAGTTAACACATAAAACTGAGCATCTCAAGAATTCACTGATACTTCCTGGGAAGCAGTTTTCCAGAGCATGTAATAAATCTTAAAAGTATCAGTACCCAGTACCATCACATCTGGGAATGTATCTAAGGGAATACCTTGAAAGACAAAGATTCAAGCATTATTGAGAATAGCAAAATATTTAGAAACAACCTTACTGGTTCCATTAGGGAAATTAAATTATGTAACATTTATATGAAAGAGTAGTAAGAGGCTATGGAGAGATTTACAAAAGGTTTACAATTACAGTTATAAACAGCTATAATAAAATATTAAGCCAAAAGAAAGGCAGGAGAGAAAACTGTTTATATAGAGCATAAAAAAATTCAGAAAATAAGAACACTATGGAAGTAGGGGGAAAATGTTATCAATGGTTCTTTGAACTTCATGTTTTTCAATTTTTCAACAACGACCCTGAATTACTTTAAAAACTGCACAAAGTAGAGGGGGTGGAGCAAGATGGCCGAATAGGAACAGCTCCAGTCTCCAGCTCCCAGCGCAAGCGACACAGAAGATGGGTGATTTCTGCATTTTCAACTGAGGTACCAGGTTCATCTCACTAGGGAGTGCCAGACAATCGGTGCCGGTCAGCTGCTGCAGCCTGACCAGCAAGAACTGAAGCAGGGCAAGGCATCACCTCACCTGGGAAGCACAAGGCAGAAGGGAATCCCTTTTCCTAGCCAGGGGAACTGAGACACACAACACCTGGAACATCAGGTAACTCCCACCCCAATACTGCGCTTTACCAAGGGTCTTAGCAAATGGCACACCAGGCGATTATATCCCACACCTGGCCAGGAGGGTCCCACGCCCGGGGAGCCTCCCTCATTGCTAGTACAGCAGTGTGCAATCTAACGGCAAGGCAGCAGTGAGGTTAGGGGAGGGGCGCCCGCCATTGCTGAGGCTTAAGTAGATAAACAAAGCCACTGGGAAGCTTGAACTCGGTGGAGCTCACAGCAGCTCAAGGAGGCCTGCCTGTCTCTGTAGACTCCACCTCTGGGGACAGGGCACAGCTAAACAAACAAAAAAAAGCAGCAGAAACCTCTGCAGAAGCAAACGACCCTGTCTGACAGCTTTGAAGAGAGCAGTGGATCTCCCAGCACGGAGGCTGAGATCTGAGAACGGACAGACTGCCTGCTCAAGTGGGTCCCTGACCCCTGAGTAGCCTAACTGGGAGACATCCCCCACTACGGGCAGACCGACACCCCACACCTAACATGGCGGGGTACACCCCTGAGACGAAGCTTCCAAAGCAAGAATCAGACAAGTACACTCGCTGTTCAGCAATATTCTATCTTCTGCAGCCTCTGCTGCTGATATCCAGGCAAACAGGGTCTGGAGTGGACCTCAAGCAATCTCCAAGAGACCTACAGCTGAGGGTCCTGACTATTAGAAGGAAAACTAACAAACAGGAAGGACACCCACACCAAAGGCAGATAAAACCACAAAGATGGGGGAAAAGCAGGGAAGAAAAGCTGGAAATTAAAAAATTAAGAGCACATCTCCCCCTCCAAAGGAACGCAGCTCATCGCCAGCAATGGATCAAAGCTGGATGGAGAATGACTTTGACAAGTTGAGAGAAGGCTTCAGTCCATCAAACTTCTCAGAGCTAAAGGAGGAATTACGTACCCAGCGCAAAGAAACTAAAAATCTTGAAAAAACAATGGAAGAATGGATAACTAGAATAATCAATGCAGAGAAGGCCATAAATGAACTGACAGAGATAAAAACCATGACACGAGAAATACGTGACAAATGCACAAGCTTCAGTAACCGACTCGATCAACTGGAAGAAAGAGTATGAGCGATTGAGGATCAAAGGAATGAAATGAAGCGAGAAGAGAAGTCTAAAGAAAAAGAGGAAAAAGAAATGAACAAAGCCTTCAAGAAGTATGGGATTATGTGAAAAGACCAAATCTACGTCTGATTGGGGTGCCTGAACGTGAGGGGGAAAATGGAACCAAGTTGGAAAACACTCTTCAGGATATCATCCAGGAGAACTTCCCCAACCTAGTAAGGCAGGCCAACATTCAAATTTAGGAAATACAGAGAATGCCACAAAGATACGCCTCGAGAAGAGCAACTCCAAGACACATAATTGTCAGATTCACCAAAGTTGAAATGAAGGAAAAACTGTTAAGGCAGCCAGAGAGAAAGGTCAGGTTACCAACAAAGGGAAGCCCATCAGACTAACAGCAGATCTCTCAGCAGAAACTCTACAAGCCAGAAGAGAGTAGGGGCCAATATTCAACATTCTTGAAGAAAAGAATTTTCAACCCAGAATTTCATATCCAGTCAAACTAAGTTTCATAAGTGAAGGAGAAATAAAATCCTTTACAGATAAGCAAATGCTGAGAGATTTTGTCACCACCAGGCCTGCCTTACAAGAGACCCTGAAAGAAGCACTAAACATGGAAAGGAACAACTGGTACCAGCCATTGCAAAAACAGGCCAAAATGTAAAGACCATCGATGCTAGGAAGAAACTGCATCAACTAACGAGCAAAATAACCAGTTAATATCATAATGACAGGATCAAGTTCACACATAACAATATTAACCTTAAATGTTAATGGACTAAATGCTCCAATTAAAAGACACAGACTGGCAAACTGGATAAAGAGTCAAGACCCATCAGTTTGCTGTATTCAGGAGACCCATCTCACATGCAGAGACACACATAGGCTCAAAATAAAGGGATGGAGGAAGATCTACCAAGCAAATGGAGAACAAAAAAAAGCAGGGGTTGCAATACTAGTCTCTGATAAAACAGAGTTTAAACCATCAAAGATCAAAAGAAACAAAGAAGGCCATTACATAATGGTAAAGGGATCAATTCAACAGGAAGAGCTAACTATCCTAAATATGTATGCACCCAGTACAGGAACACCCAGATTCATAAAGCAAGTCCTTAGAGACTTACAAAGAGACTTAGACTCCCATACAATAATAATGGGAGACTTCAACACCCCACTGTCAACATTAGACAGATCAACGAGACAGAAAGTTAACAAGGGATATCCAGGAATTGAACTCATCTCTGCACCAGGCAGACCTAATAGACATCTACAGAACTCTCCACCCCAAATCAACAGAATATACATTCTTCTCAGCACCACATCGCACTTATTCCAAAATTGACCACATAATTGGAAGTAAAGCACTCCTCAGCAAATGTACAAGAACAGAAATTATAACAAACTGTCTCTCAGACCACAGTGCAATCAAACTAGAATTCAGGACTAAGAAACTCAATCAAAACCGCTCAACTACATGGAAACCAAACAACCTGCTCCTAAATGACTACTGGGTACATAACAAAATGAAGGCACAAATAAAGATGTTCTTAGAAACCAATGAGAACAAAGATACAACATACCAGAATCTCTGGGACACATTTAAAGCAGTGCGTAGAGGGAAATTTATAGCACTGAATGCCCACAAGAGAAAGCTGGAAAGATCTAAAATTGACACTCTAACATAACAATTAAAAGAACTAGAGAAGCAAGAGCAAACACATTCAAAAGCTAGCAGAAGGCAAGAAATAACTAAGATCAGAGCAGAACTGAAGGAGATAGAGACACAAAAAACCCTCCAAAAAATCAAGGAATCCAGGAGTTGGTTTTTTGAAAAGATCGACAAAATTGATAGACCGCTAGCAAGATTAATAAAGAAGAAAAGAGAGAAGAATCAAATAGACGCATTAAAAAATGATAAAGGGGATATCATCACCAACCCCACAGAAATACAAACTACCATCAGAGAATACTATAAACACCTCTATGCAAATAAACTAGAAAATCTAGAAGAAATGGATAATTTCCTGGACACTTACACTCTCCCAAGACTAAACCAAGAAGAAGTCAAATCCCTGAATAGACCAATAGCAGGCTCTGAAATTGAGGCAATAATTAATAGCCTACCAACCAAAAAAAGTCCAGGACCAGATGGATTCACACCTGAATTCTACCAGAGGTACAAGGAGGAGCTGGTACCATTCCTTCTGAAACTATTCCAATCAACAGAAAAAGAGGGAATCCTCCCTAACTCATTTTATGAGGCCAACATCATCCTGATACCAAAGCCTGGCAGAGACACAACAAAAAAAGAGAATTTTAGACCAATATCCCTGATGAACATTGATGCAAAAACCCTCAATAAAATACTGGCAAACCGAATCCAGCAGTACATCAAAAAGCTTATCCACCATGATCAAGTGGGCTTCATCCCTGGGATGCAAGGCTGGTTCAACATACGCAAATCAATAAACATAATCCAGCATATAAACAGAACCAAAGACAAAAACCACATGATTATGTCAATAGATGCAGAAAAGGCCTTTGACAAAATTCAAAAACTCTCAATAAATTCGGTATTGATGGAACGTATCTCAAAATAGTAAGAGCTATTTATGACAAACCCACAGCCAATATCATACTGTATGGGCAAAAACTGGAAGCATTCCCTTTGAAAACTGGCACAAGACAGGGTTGCCCTCTCTCACCACTCCTATTCAACATAGTGTTGGAAGTTCTGGCTAGGGCAATCAGGCAAGAGAAAGAAATCAAGGGTATTCAGTTAGGAAAAGAAGAAGTCAAATTGTCCCTGTTTGCAGATGATATGATTGTATATTTAGAAAACTCCATCATCTCAGCCCAAAATCTCCTTAAGCTGATAAGCAACTTCAGCAAAGTCTCAGGATATAAAATTAATGTGCAAAAATCACAAGCATTCTTATACACCAGTAACAGACAAACAGAGAGCCAAATCATGAATGAACTTCCATTCACAATTGCTTCAGACAATAAAATACCTAGGAATCCAACTTACAAGGGTTGTGAAGGACCTCTTCAAGGAGAACTACAAACCACCGCTCAGTGAAATAAAAGAGGACACAAACAAATGGAAGAACAAACCATGCTTATGGATAGGAAGAATCAGTATCGTGAAAATGGCCATACTGCCCAAGGTAATTTATAGATTCAATGCCATCCCCATCAAGCTACCAATGACTTTCTTCGCAGAATTGGAAAAAACTGCCTTAAAGTTCATATGGAACCAAAAAAGAGCCCGCATTGCCAAGACAATCCTAAGTCAAAAGAACAAAGCTGGAGGCATCACGCTACCTGACTTCAAACTATACTACAAGGCTATAGTAACCAAAACAGCATGGTACTGGTACCAAAACAGAGACATAGACCAATGGAACAGAACAGAGTCCTCAGAAATAATACCACACATCTACAGCCATTTGATCTTTGACAAACCTGAGAAAAATAAGAAATGGGGAAAGGATTCCCTATTTAATAAATGGTGCTGGGAAAATTGGCTAGCCATAAGTAGAAAGCTGAAACTGGATCCTTTCCTTACTCCTTATACGAAAATTAATTCAAGATGGATTAGAGACTTAAATGTTAGACCTAATACCATAAAAACCCTAGAAGAAAACCTAGGTAATACCATTCAGGACACAGGCATGGGCAAGGACTTCATGTCTAAAACACCAAAAGCAATGGCAACAAAAGCCAAAATTGACAAATGGGATCTAATTAAACCAAAGAGCTTCTGCACAGCAAAAGAAACTACCATCAGAGTGAACAGGCAACCTACAGAACGGGAGAAAATTTTTGCAATCTACTCATCTGACAAGGGCTAATATCCAGAACCTACACAGAACTCAAACAAATTTACAAGAAAAAAACAAACAACCCCATCAAAAAGTGGGCAAAGGATATGAACAGACATTTCTCAAAAGAAGACATGCATACAGCCAACAGACACATGAAAAAATGCTCGTCATCACTGGCCATCAGAGAAATGCAAATCAAAACCACAATGAGATACCATCTCACACCAGTTAGAATGCCAATCATTAAAAAAATCAGGAAACAACAGCTGCTGGAGAGGATGTGGAGAAATAGGAACACTTTTACACTGTTGGTGGGATTGTAAACTAGTTCAACCATTACGGAAAACAGTATGGCGATTCTTCAAGGATCTAGAACTAGAAGTACCATATAACCCAGCCATCCCATTACTGGGGATATACCCAAACGATTATAAATCATGCTGCCATAAAGACACATGCACACATATGTTCATTGCGGCACTATTCACCATAGCAAAGACTTGGAATCAACCCAAATGTCCATCAGTGACAGACTGGATTAAGAAAATGTGGCACATATGCACCATGGAATACTATGCAGCCATAAAAAAGGATGCTTGTGTCCTTTGTAGGGACATGGATGCAGCTGGAAACCATCATTCTCAGCAAACTATCGCAAGAACAGAAAACCAAACACCGCATGTTCTCACTCATAGGTGGGAACTGAACAATGAGATCACTTGGATTCAGGAAGGGGAACATCACATACCGGGGCCTATTATGGGGAGGGGGGACGGGGGAGGGATTGCATTGGGAGTTATACCTGATGTAAATGATGAGTTGATGGGTGCTGATGAGTTGATGGGTGCAGCACACCAACATGGCACAAGTATACATATGTAACAAATCTGCACGTTGTGCACATGTACCCTAGAACTTAAAGTATTAAAAAAAAAAAAAACTGCACAAAGTAAAATAAAGAATGTTCCATGCAAACTATAAAACACGAATTTACAAAGTGAGATGTCGTGCCAATATTTAGGAGTGTTTTACCCTGTTACAGATTCCAGCTCTTTGTATGCAGATGAGAGCAATGACCTAACTTCATCCTGAAGAGAAAGGAGGAAAGGATTGATAGTTAAGAAACTACACTTCCTTCAACCCAGTAGTCACTCCCAAATAGATATAATGTTTTGCCACCATTGTGAAGGCAACTTTAATAAATTACCACAGGAAAAAAAAATACACTTTGATCACCCCTGCCCTTCCCAATTCAGCTCAATTTCATGGTGCGGTGCACGACTGCTTTCTATTTTATTGTCACTAAGGCACCAGAGAAAACAAGTAGAATAAAGACTACCATTGTTAACAGATTTTATATTTAAAAAAAAAATTTTTTTCTTGCAGTTTCAATGGGTTATTTAGCTTCAATGGCATCTGTTGACACTGAAAAAAATGTAACTACCATAGCTATAAATCTGCTTTGCTTGTAAATGTTTAATTATAATGTTTCCATTTCAATTTAAGACAAATTCACTTTCTATCTTAAGAAGAAACTGTTACCAAGAAAACAGACTGAAAACAAATCCCACAGCAATGATTGTTACCCAGCTCCCTAAAACCCTCTTAAACCCCAGAATCCCATCAATTCTTCCCAGCAGGCATCCCAGAGCTGCAACTTAAGAGTCTTTGAGGCCAGTCGCGGTGGCTCACGCCTGTAATCCCAGCACTTTGGGAGGCCGAGGTGGGCAGATCATGAGGTCAGGAGATCAAGACCATCCTGGCTAACATGGTGAAACCCCATCTCCACTAAAAAAAAAAATACAAAAATTTAGCTGGGCATGGTGGCGGGTGCCTGTAGTCCCAGCTACTTGGTAGGCTGAGGCAGGAGAATGGCGTGAACCTGGGAGGTGGAGGTTGCAGTGAGCCAAGATTCCGCCACTGCACTCTAGCCTGGACGACAGAGCGAGACTCCATCTCAAAAGAAAAAAAAAGAGTCTTTAAGGGACTAACACATAATCACAGGAGAGACCCAATCAAGGCCCTCCCCACTCCCATCTTCATGAAGTTTTCTGGCTCTGCTGGAGTTCACAGAGAAAGAGGCCATCCTACAATCCCTCCATGCACCAAATAATGTTTACACCAAAGAAAGCCTCATAAATGTTTCATTTATGGACCTGAAAATTACAACCAGCCCTCTTCCCCCAACAACAGTTGACAATGGTGATCTTCTCCTGAACCACAAGAAATAGTCCTCCACCTCACACCTGCTATGTGTAAGTAAAAGTGTAGCCAACAGAAGGCCACTTTCTACAATCGAGAAGAAAAAATAGCAGCACCCCAGGCTGCATCACCCAAGGTGGACACAGCTCCCCGAAAAGCTGCTCAGAAACTCTGTGCTCTCAGCATGGCTCTCTCAGCAAGGGAGGTCCCACAAGATCTGAGATGCTGTAAGGGGATCATAATTCTACATGAAAGTCTGCATGTGTCCTGGGATAAGGAGAAACTGGAGAACCACATCCATATTTAGCCCACTTTCTCACACTCGGAGGGATGGGCTAGTATCTTAGAACTGTCGACTAGCAAGCAGGAGCAACCCTGACTGCCATATCAACGCCATTTAACTGGCTCAGTGTTTGTCAAAACTAAAATAAGTCTCCAGATATGTCACACAAAGATATGCATTTCTACATGCCTGAAACTGAACTCCACTTCCAGGACAGACTATTATTTTACACATGATCAAAAGGTGTCACAGAAAAACACACCTCTCATTATCTTGGCGCAGGGCAGTGGGTCCTTTATCTGATACTTGATCATTGTCCTGAACAGAGCATCTTCTCTTATCTTTTTGAGGATGTATAAGGGCTTGTTCTGTTCCCATAAACTAAATACTACTTTACATGAATTATTTACTTAATCCCCATAGCAAACCTCCAAGGAGGTATTATTCTCTTCCTTGAGTCACAGATGAGAAACTGAGTCACGGGAGCTGAGTCATCTGCCTGAGGCCACACAGCTAGTAAATGACATGGCATGGATTTGAGCTCAGCTCTGACCCCCAAAACAGTAATTTTAAATAACTGTAGTATTTACCTCCCTCTAGCAAATTCCAGATCACAAAACATCTCCCAATGTGTGGGTAACATTCAAATTCCTGATCCTATGATCACTGGCTGACATAAAATTTAAACTATCCGTTGGTTTCCTATTTCATATATTTCCTGCCTCTATTTCCTCAAGGTAGCGACAGCACATGGACAGCAGATTTCACAGCAATTTTCTCTCCTGAACACCTTCTAAACCTCCGTCCTTTTCTCCTCCTCAATAAATCATGGCCTAGCCCTCTGGCAAAGCTGTTGCTGTATTTGTTGTTGCCTTTGAAACAGGTAAAAGTGGAATCCAAAAGAGTTTCTGGGGAGAAAAACAGAATGTACCTTGAAATTCTCTTGACGGATCCCATCTTCATTCCCCTAATGGTATATTTTGGGTTTTAAAAAAAAATAAATTTTAGAGGAAAAAACCTTTCAAAAATACTGCATTTGGATTTAAGTCTTTAGGGAGCATATCTGCTAGGGGAAGAAACCATCAAAAAGAACATTTACAAAGGCTGGGCTGCTTTTCATTTTCTATTTCATTTAATCTCCACCATAAGCCTGCAACAAAATCCCCATTTTACAGAAGAGATTCAGGAAGAGTTTGTTACAGACTAAATTCACACAAGTGATCAGAGACGGAAGAGCCACCAGTGATTCCAGCTCTCTGCCTTCACATCCCAGGCTACACCGGCCTTTTAAAAAGGCTCTTTCCCCTGGATCTGAGTCACTTCTTTCTGTAACACACTGCACTGCTCTGTCAGACCCCAACAGGGTGGGAGGGACCTAAGGGCCTGGAGGGGCCAGCAGATAACTTCAGAGTGAGACCAACACAGGTTTAACACAAAAGTGCATCCAAAGCAAAACTCGCCATATTTGCATTTAGAAAGAAACCCTGGTGAAATCTCAGCCCGTTGACTGGTTCATTAAGTTTTCCATGATACATCCTTTCTGTGTATCTACCATGGAGGTACTAAGGTTTATTCAAAATGGGTGTTTTACATGGTTTCTTTCAACTTGAAAACCTTTTGTTTGCGTATTAATCCTATAGAAATACTCTTCGTTACAAAGAAATGTGCTTTTTCACTTACCTCGAAACACATCACTCTGTCTATCCCCCCCTCAATTTTGATCTAGACATGGATGCTAATCATATTAATTCAATCAATCCTTACATGTTATTCATTCTGTGCTAGACAATGTTGCAAGCACTTTACACTGATGAAATCATTTAATCCCACAACAACCCTATCAGGTAGAGACAAAATTCTCCCTGTCTTAAGGTTGAAGAAACTAAGGCCAAAGGATTTTTAATAACCTGTTCAAGGTCACATGGCTAATAAGTGGTGATATCAAGAAATACTTCTCTCCCAGAAGAAAAACAACACTGTGCATTTAATAAATGCCAACTAATACCCCGCTTCAGTTTGGGGGGAACAGCAGGGAGCAGAGGGGATTGTGGGAAACGAGAGAGCATGGCCCCTTCTACAGTGAACAGCCACAGTCAGTTCTAGCAGTTGTGGCCATTAAAGGTTGACCTGAGTTTCCAGTTTCTCCAGAGACACCTGAAATATATATATTTTAGTCAGATCTCCTGATATTTTTAATAAAAATAAATAAACTGAAAGAAAAAAACACTTAGCAAAACAAATGAAACAGGTTTATGGGCTACTGATTTGTTGCCTACATATTGGAGATTGCAAATGAACCAATGCTGAGTAGCAATAGTTCACATGTTTAAACAGTTCAAGAAATCTGGTGTCTCCTTGGAAGCAAAGGCTTCTTTGCTTAGCAACTGTTTAATCAAGGGGGAGATGCAAGGTACTAGTTCATTTATTAATTGGAAAATAATGTGGGCCCTAATGAGTCACTCAGCATCAAAATGCATCAAAATTCATCAACTGTTTTAGTCTTTGAAAATGATTAAATATCACTTTCTTTCCCTTTATAGCAAGATCCAAGTGACAACCAATCCATCAGCTTATCTGCCTATGTTTAACAACAGCATTTTGCATTCATTATTTCCTACTTAAATCATTCTTTTAAAAAGAGGAATAATTTAATTCTGCTTCTTGACAGCAGAGACATTAAATGGTGTGAGTGTTTCTCCGACAAAACACCAACAGCATATCCGTGAAATCGAGACAGAAGAACACCAATCCAAAACAAGAAATATAACAACTAACTTCCAGAAAAATCTTTTCATTTGCATATCCTGATACTAAAACCTGGTGGAGACACAACAAAAAACGAAAACTTCAGGCCAATATCCTTGATGAAAGGACTTTGCAAAAATCCTCAACAAAATACTTGCAAACTGAATCCAGCAGCACATCAAAAAGCTAATCCACCACGGTCAAGTAGGCTGCAACCTCAGCATGCAAGGTTGGTTCAACATACACAAATCAACAAATGTGATTCATCACATAAACAGAACTAAAGACAAAAGCCACATGATTATCTCAATAGATGCAGAAAATGCTTTCAATAAAATTCAACATCCATTCATGTTCAAAACGGTCAATAAACTAGGTATTGAAGGAACATACCTCAGAATAATAAGAGCCATCTATGACATAGCCAACATCATACTGAATGGGGAAAAGCTGGAAGCATTCCCCTTGAAAACTGGCACAAAACAAGGATGCCCTCGTTCATCACTCCTATTCGACACAGAATTGGAAGTTCGGGCCAGAGCAATCAGGCAAGAGAAAAAAAAATAAAGGGCATTCAAATAGGAAGAGAGGAAGTCAAACTATCTCTGTTTGCAGATGACACGAGTCTATACCTAGAAAACACCACAGTCTCAGCCCAAAAGTTCCTTCAGCTGATAAACAACTTCAGCAAAGTCTCAGGATACAAAATCAATGTGCAAAAATCACAAGCATTCCTACACACCAACAGTAGCCAAGCCAAGAGCCAAATCAGGAACACAGTCCCATTCACGATCGCCACAAAAAGAATAAAATACCTAAGAACACAGCTAACTATGGAGATGAAAGAGCTCTACAGTGAGAATTACAAAACACTGCTCAAAGAAATCAGAGCTGACAAAAACAAATGGAAAAACATTCCACGCTCACGGATAGGAATAATCACCATCATTAAAATGGCCATCTTGCCCAAAGCAATGTACAGATTCAGTGCTATTCAGTGCTATTCCTATCAAACCACATTCTTCACAGAACCAGAAAAAACTATTTTAAAATTAATATAAAACCAAAAAAAAGAGCCTGAACAGCCAAGACAATCCAAAGCAAAAAGAAGAAAGCTGTAGACATCATGTTACCTGACTTCAAACTATATACTACAGGGCTACGGTAACCAAAACAATTATTTAAGATTTTGTGTGTAAGAATAGGCATTAAGATCTATAAGAGCAAAAATTTTAAATAATGTTAATCAACAGAAGAATGGGAAAATAAATTATGGAATGTCTGTATTATGTTATACAGCAAAGGGATAAAATAACTAGAACCACATGTATCAATAGGGATTAACTTGGGAAATGCTACATTCAGCAAAATAGGCAAATTGCAGAACGATTCCTGTAGCACAATGTCATTCATATAAAGTTTGAAAATATACCAAAAAAACACTGTCTTTGGAAAAGTACCTCTGTAGTAAAATTATATAGACATTCATAAGGTTGATAAACACACAAATTAGGATAATGATTAACCTTAAGGAAGGAGGAAGGAGAATGCAATAGAGAGGGCTTTGTTTGTTTGTTGCTTTTTTTCCAGCTTGGCAGCATATTTGGGGAAATATTAAACTGTAACACAGCCGTGTGGTAGATAGGTGGATGTTTGCTACAATATTCTCTACAGTTTTAAGTATGCTTGAAATAGCTCATACTTTTTTAAAGAAAAGGAAAGAAAAACAACTTGTCCCTTTAAAGAAAACAATTAGCTTAATTGCTAACCTAGTCATACCACGCACCTGCATGTATAGCAGATTTTGGGCACCAGGTTATTGTTCCAGTTTTGCTTTGCTTCTTAGTGGGTGCTTTAGATTTGCTTCCTCATCTTTAAGAGTGTTAGTTCTTTTTTTTTTTGAGACGGAGTCTCGCTCAGTCACCCAGGCTGGAGCGCAGTGGTGCGATCTCAGCTCACTGCAAGCTCCGCCCCCCGGGTTCACGCCATTCTCCTGCCTCAGCCTCCCGAGTAGCTGGGACTACAGGCGCCGGCCACCACGCCCGGCTAATTTTTTGCATTTTACTAGAGACGGGGTTTCACCGTGTTAGTCAGGATGGTCTTGATCTCCGGACCTCGTGATCCGCCCGCCTTGGCCTCCCAAAGTACTGGGATTACAGGCGTGAGCCACTGCACCCGGCCAAGAGTGGTAGTTCTGAAGAGTTACACCTCTCCGGAATTAAATGCAGAACCGTTGCCAATCTCCAAAAACCTCCTTCCTTACAGAGTTACTGCTCAGATGGACATATCAGCTCTGATGGTATTAGACACTACCTTTGAATTCTTAAAAATACGTTTAATTCTTGGAAAGTCTCAATAAAGGGAGAAGAATGCAGTTGATACTTGTAGGAGTTTAGTTTGAAAGACTACACGGAAGGTGAAAAACTACATTAGAAACAGCCTTTGAACATCCCTTAAAGTTGCCATAAAGCACATTACAAGAGATTTTTGCAGAGAAAAGTCTTCTCCCCCTTTGTTGCTTTACTTTTATTGTGGTAAAATAAATGGAACACAAAATTTACCATTGTAAAGCAAGCAAGTCAATGGCATTAAGTGCATTCACAATGCTGTGCAGTCATCACCATCCAACTCCAGAATGTTTTTGTCACCCCAAGAGGGAAACCCATGTTCATTCAGCAGCCACTCCCCGTTAGCCCTGCTCCCAGCACCCCGGCAACCCTGCTCTGCTGTCTGTCTCTATAGATTTGCTTATTCTGGACATTTCGTATAAACGGAATCACACACCGTATGGCCCTTTACATCTGGCTTCTTTCCCCCAGCGTCATGTTTTCAAGGTACTTCTGTGTTGTAGTATGTGTTTCTGCTTCATTCCTTTTCATGGCTGAATAACATCCCAGTATATGGAGACACTACATTTTTCTTTATCCATACAAGCATGTGGAGAAATGGAAACCCTCTTACATCGCTGGTAGGAATGTAAAATGGTGCAGCCACTGTGAAAAACAGTTTGGCAGTTCCTCCATAAATTAAACATAGAATTACCATATGAACCAGCAATTCCACTCCTAGGCACCTACCCAAAAGAACTGAAAACAGGTGTTCAAACAAAAACTTATACAGGATTGTTTATAGCAGCACTATGCACAATAACCACAAAGTGAAAACAACCCAAATGTCCATCCCTTTTGTTTAAAGTAGCTGCCTTGTGTTAAAGTCATGTTACATTAAGATTTCAGATCTGCCAGCATCAGAATCATAGTCAGCCCAAGGGAATGTTCACACCATGAGCAGGTCAGAGAAAGCAGATCCAAACTTGGGAGGAGCGGGTCACTCTGCCTCAATCCCATGCTCCCTCCCAGACAGCCCCTCCTGAGTGGATAGTGGGTGCAAAGACATCTGTATTGAGGTTTAGATGTTATCTGAGTCTCTCTCTTTTGTAGAAGCTCATAGCCAAATCCTATCAGCTAAACAAGGGTGTGGTCTGGCCCTTGAAAACTGCACCCACCAGAATTAGAGACCTGAACACACCTGTGCTCCAGAGATGACCCTGGCTTGAGGGTCAAAAGCCACGTGGCATCCAAAGAGGACACTTGCGGGTGGCAGAAGGGACTTGCATATTCTGGGGAGATGCTTCTGAGACTTGGAGAAGATGGGCTGGAACCACACCAGCCACCTGACTATAAATAGTTCAGCCATAGGTCTATGTTCCAAGGAGATGGACAAAAAAAAGACGAAGGCAAGTGGATTAGCCTCCTGGGGCTGCCATAACAAAGTACCACCAACTGAGTGGCTTAAACCACAGACATTTATTCCCTTGAAGTTCTGGAGCCTGGAAGTCCAAGATGAAGGTGTGGCAAGGTCTCCCCATTCTGAGAGCTGTGAGAGAGAACCTGTCCAGTGCCTCTCCCTTCGCTTCTGGTAGTTGCCGGCAATCTTTGATGTTCCTTGGTTTGTAGATGCATCACTGCCCTCTGCCTTCACACGATGTTCTGCCTATGTGCATATCTGTGTCCAAATTTCCCCCCTTTTTAAAAGACACTAGTCATCTTGGATTAGGTCCCACCCAACTCCAGTGTAACCTCATCTTAAATAATTACAACTCCAATGAGCCTATCTCCAAATAAGGTTGTGTGTGTGGTACAGCGGAAGAGGTACGATTCCATAACAGGAAGAGAGCGCGGCAAATGGTGAGGCTGGGATGGACGGAGCATCTGGTGTGCTGGGCTTGTAGCTTCCACATCACTCCCTTGGGCATCCCAAGACACCTGTGGTGCAGCCATTAGGATCCTAATTTTGACAATGAGCTTCATACAACGTGCTCATGCTCACACAGTTAGTAAGAGGCACAGCTGAGAATGCAGTTCAGGCAGTTGGGCTCCAGAGCCCAAACTCTTTCTACTTTCCACTGGAACACGACCACGCACAGGGAGAGGATGGAAAGAGGCAAAGACCACGATGCCCACCAGATGCCTTACCTCGGAACAGAAGGGAGGAAAGGATGTCTTCAAAGCTCATGGGAGACTGTTGTTAGGGAAGCAGAGGACCTCCCTGTGGGGCACCAAGGGGCAAGATGGAGAGGCAGACATCAGCACTGAGACCTTCTGACTCTACCTCTGCTCCATCTGCTCTAGCCCCACAGGCCTCCCTGCTGCTGCCCTGTTTAGGAGAGGTCCCCTCCATTTAGCTCCTCCTGCCCCGGGGAGTCCACTTGTCCCCTCCCTCCCATCTCTCAGACCTCCAGTCCAGCACCTCTTCACAGTGAGCTCATCCCTGACTTCCTGCCCCAAAATCAGGGATTTCCCTACACCAGCATTCTCCATTCTTATCTCCTGCTTTATTTTTCTCCCTAAGACTTTCTTCCATCTGTTAATAAATCTTTATTATTGTCTGTTTCCTCCCACTAGAATATAAACTTCACGGAGGAAAGACATTGGCCGTTTTTTTCAGTGTGGTAAATTCAGCACCTATACTAGTGCTTGGCTCTTGGGAGGGCTCCGTAATATGTGCTGAATGAATAAATGTTTCTAAGCAGTCCTGAACGCGGAGGTGGTATGTCCTCGCTTGGCGACCAGGGAGGATGTGTCTAACACCCTCCCCTGCAGAAAACCTGGGGGCCGTCCCAGCCCCGGGTGGGTAGGGCCGAGGGCTCCACCCCTTCCGCACCCCAGTCTCTCTTTAATAATGGTCCCTGTGACAGAAATTCTAGGCCCTTCGTGGCAACTGATCAAGGCTCTCGCCTGCCTTCTTTGGACATCAAAGGGTCAAAGGTCTGCCTTGCTTATTCATACAGACGTAATTCAGAAGAGCAACTGGGGCTTTCCAGCCAGGGACGTGAGACGGGGGGTTCACGGCCACACATTTCAGCCCTCAGTTTCATTTTGGAAGGAACACGTTGAGCAAGATTTATCAGGGAACGAGAGACAGTGGTCACAATCTTCTCCTCCCTGCTCCCCTTAAGAAGAGACAGTCTCTACAGAGCAGAGGTGCGGAGGGTGAGGGGACACCTGAGCCCCCGACAAGGGGATTTTCCCAAGGGTTTCCCCAAACGCTTAGTAAGAAAGAGTCCAGGGCTGTTTCAGGAGGCCCAGACTTCTCTCCTCATGCACTCTGAGTTTTACATGCAAAAGAAGTTTCAGCGTGAGGAGGAGCTCTTTGCTCCTGATCCTGCTGCATCAGACCAGTGTGCGCAAGAAACACACACCACTTCAGGAGTTTACAATAAAAGGAATTCGGTGCAGGGAGTTGGTTACCCAAGCGAAGGAAAACCTGAGAAGGCAGACAGGATGGTGAAAAAACACAGAGATTAGAACAGCAAGAAGTCGCGACCACCTCTAGGCTGAAAGGGCAAGGGAGAACTGGCAGTGGCCAGAGCCTGGGGACCCCTTGATGAAACCTGACACCTGACCACAGCTGGAGCCTCCTGTAGGGGCTGGAATCAGGGGTTGTGGGGAGCCACCGCCAAGGCAGCCACTGAGGCTGGGATGGGGAAGGATGCCCCGTCTTCCCCCCCCCTCCCACCCTCTAATCTCCCACCATGGCCTCCCAAGGGCCAAACCCAGATAGAAGCCAGCTGACCCCGGACAGGCCCAGGACACGCACATTACAGACTCTGAATACACAGAATGGTGGCCCCATAAGACGGCCACGTCCTAATCCTCAGAACCTGTGAACACGGTGCCCTACATGGTCAAAGGGACTTTGCAGATGTGGTTAGATGAAGGCTGCTGGGGTGGGGAGATTATCTGGGTTAGCAGGTAAGCCTGATGTGAACACACTGGTCCTTACTAGAGGGGGACAGGAGTGTCAGAGTCAGGGAAGGAGACACGACCATGGCAGCAGAGGTCAGAGTGATACAGGGCCACCCGCCAAGGAATGTGGGCAGTCCCTACAAGCGGGAAAAGGTGAAAAAACAGACCCTCCCAGAGAGCTGTCAGGAGGGAGGCAACTCTGCAATGCCTTGACTTACACCCAGTGAAATTTATTTGACTTCTGACTTTCAGACCTAAGAAAGAATAAATGTATGTCCTGTGAAACCACGAAGTTTTTGATCATCTGTTATGTCAGCAACAGGAAAGTAATATACCCACAAAGATCTCATAGGTAATATTCAATTTGGAGAGCCCCCTGCCAAGGCAAAACAAAAGAGAAAGGAAAAGAGTAATGACATGGCATTACGTTGCAAACTTTAAGAAAAAGGCTTCAGCATCAGCAGAGGATAGAAAATGCAAAGTATCGTTGTCTAGCCTCAGGGTATCGTTCTAGGGAGGGCAGTCAGCTGAGACTTGTGGCACAGAAATCCCAGATGAGCTGGCGAGTGTTTGAAAGAGGGATGACCAGAATGTCATTCCAGAAATAAAGCCATTTGGAGTTCAAGTCAGGGGACACCTCCTTCCTAAAAGCTTCCAGCATTGCCCCAGTGACCGCGATGTTCCACAGCCAATACCTTTACAAGCATCTGGGGAAGCTTCACTCATTCCAGTCCTTGCAAACTAATGAAGGATGTGGTGATCTTTGTGGCCAGGTCTAAATCCCGTAAACCGGCAGTTATTAAAAACATTTAAAAATAAGCACACTGCAAGGACACTGGCTGTGGGGCTGACTCAGAAGTCACTGGCAGGACTCACCATGCACAGTGTGGGGCACTCAGCATTCTTAGAAGACATAAAGTGTCTGCTCCAACACTAGCTTAAAGTAAGACACAAGTGCTTAAGGAAAGGCCTCCTTCTCGTTCCCACTTTCCTTGGCCAAATTGGCATTTCGCTCTGAAGTGCTTTTGTCCACTGCTTATAGACCAAATGAGTAAACTATGAAGTGTGTCTGCAGAGCCCAGAATAATACTCCTGGGAAGGGAAAACATTCTCACATAGAAGATTAATCTGAGTACAATCAGTGTCGACATGTATGCACCAAGCATCGCACAAACAGATACCAGATGCCGATTCCACCACAGTCGGCCCATCAAAGGGACGGACAAGTCAGTACTTGTCAGTTTTCATGCTTTTTAATGCACTGCTTGTTAAGTAAGCAAGTTGATATATCAGAAATGAAATTCTAAAAATGCTCCCAACCAGCAAAAGTAACGCTCATAAACAACAGGCCCCATCCCTTGGCTAGGCAGCAAGCCATGGGCATCACAGGCCACATTCTAACCCTCTCTCTCTCCATATATACATATATATATATATATTTTTTTTTTTTGCAAGGAATTCCTTGGCCCATTCACTATTGTCTTTCAATAAAAGAATGCTTCCTCCAGGTTCCAATTTCCCAAGCTTGTGTGATTACAGTGGTTATGTTCCAATTAAAATAATAGATGTGCCTGACTGAATGCTAGAGCTGTAACCAGCCTGGCCGACCATGCAGACCTGGCTGACTGTGGCGTCTGCCCAACCTTGCTTTTGCTTACAGGATTCGCAAAAGTAATTCCCCAAACAGCGTATACAAAATCAAGCCCCTGTCACACCCCACCAACACCCCGGGAGCATGAGAGTAGAGCACCCATGATCCACGTCCCAGAATCAGAACTGTCTCCCTAGCACAGGAAAAAGAGCATTTAAAAACACGGCCCCCGGTTTCACACATGGCAAAAGCAAGACCCAGAGAAAGGAGGTGGACACTGCAGTAAAGTCACCAGAGGTTTCCAGAGCAGAATCCAGGTCTCAGAGTCCCCAGGCTTCAGACTGCAAGCCCTAAGAATCCCATGACCAATTGCTGTCCACCCACCACGAGCCTTCTGCATTGCAGATTGTATCTCAAGCCAACCAACCCCTTGTCCCACTTCACCGTTCACTGACTCCCTGTCTACTCACTGAGATCCCCTCTATACACCTCGGAGCACCAAGGACAAGCCAGCTGGCTGCCATCATGGCTACCACCCCAAAGCCACAATCCTGGAAGGCCGAGCACAGCTTCCTCCCAGTCCTGGGTATTCCTGCCCATAGGAGTAGAGTCAGGGGGAAGAAAAGCGGCCATGGCCCACAGGAAGACCTGGTTTATTTATACTGAGGACA
Organism: Macaca fascicularis; assembly: GCF_037993035.2. Classification (NCBI taxonomy): domain Eukaryota; kingdom Metazoa; phylum Chordata; class Mammalia; order Primates; family Cercopithecidae; genus Macaca; species Macaca fascicularis. The sequence goes on along the minus strand of NC_088385.1, from coordinate 132,598,018 downwards.
TCCACACAAAGCAATCTAGTCCTAAGCATGTCACTCAGTACGATGTCTCGGTCCTTATCCCAGACATTCTCCTGACACTCTCACCTTCTGCCCATGCTCAAAGCCTTCCATAAATCCTTCCCAGGGGGCTGCTGTCTTTCCACCGAAGTACAGTTCACCAGACCATTTGCTTCTCTGCCTGTTTACCATCATTCGGTTACATGCAGCTTTTCTCATCACGTCATCGTTAACATGAAGGGGACTCCCCATTACCAAGGCAACAAGCAAAAAGGCAAGTTCCATTTCAATTACAGCTCCTGGATGATGGCAACAGCCCTCACCTGGGCTGCCAGGCTCCACCCTTGCTCCTCCAAGCAGATCTTTCAAAAAATGTAAAGTAGATCACATTATTTCCCTCAAAGCCCTGCAGTAGCTGCTCATTCTATGCAGAATAAAATCCAAAGTCTTTTCAGAGCCTATGAAGTCCTATAAAATTCAGCCCTTGGCACCTTGCTGACCTGGTCCCTGCTGCCCCCTCCCTCACTCCATGCCAGCTCGACCCCTAACCACACCGGGGCCGGCCACCTCAGGGACTCTGGGGAGAGTCTCCTCCCACCTCTCTCCACGGCTCCTCCCCACACTCCCTTCAAGGTTCTGCTCATCACAGAGGCCCTCCTGACTGCCCTATCTGATGTAGAACCTCCCAGTCACTCTGTCCATTTACCTGCCTTATTTTTCTTGTTCGCGTTTATCACCACCTGACATCATATTCCTTTCTATAGATGTAAGTTCCAGGAGAGCCAGGACCGACTCACTGGTTTTGTTCCCGACTGATTTTCCAGAACTCAAAACAGCACTCAGAAGGTGGATGGCACTTGATAGACATCTGCTGAACTGAAGCACAGGATGCCAGATGCAGAGATGACCATGGTGGAGACCTGGCTCAAGCTCAGCTAGATCCTGTGATTTCTGTGCCGCCCAGGCCTTCAACCTACCAACCTGGCTCCACCTTCCCTGGGAGCCTTTGCAGCTGCTCTTCCCTCTGCCTAGAAAGTCCTTCCCCAGGTCACTGAGTGGCTGGCTTCTCCTCATTCCTCCCATCTCAGAGCCAACAGCATTTCCCTGGACCGGGATTCCTGCCCACACTATCTCCAGTAGCCCCAGGCCCCTCTATCACATGACCCTGTTTTAGCTCCCTGCACATTTCACATCATGATCCACATGAGCTACCGTGAAACTCTGATCAATGATGTGACATCTAGCTCTCCAGTGTGCCGACAGCCCTGGCCAGTGCGCTCACCTGACAACCCCATAGGTACGGTCCAATCTGTTAGGGGGTGGAAGGGAAATTTACAAGAGGGCAGGTGTGCCTAAACAAATCATCCTGCATTATTCATTCATTTAGTAATATTTTATGAAGGATATGTGTCAGGCACAGTCAGGCACGGTACAGTGCTGGGTAACAGTGATTCACTGTGGAAGGAAACACAGTCCCTTAACTCCCAGAGCTCAAGGACTCGTTGCAATTCACATCGGAAATTAAAGTGGAGCTGCAAGAAGAATTCCAAATACATCTGTAGATACTTCACCCTTAAGGAGGGAGCATAACTCCCCACCCTTCAGTGTGGGCTGCACGCACTGTGCCCTCCTTGCAAAGAGCACAGTGTGGAAAGGGGGGAAGCAGGGAAAAGTAACTTTACAGTGGAGAAACCTGGCAACACAACATCAGGCAGGCCACCAAGGTCGACAGTCATAAATCATGTTGGTAGCATGTACCCTGCCTGATATATGATGAAAACAGCACGTTACCTCTGTGGCCTACCTCCCAAAAACCTATAACCTCAGTTTAGTTACGTTAAAAAAAAAATCGGACAAGTTTCAATAAAGGGGCATTCAATACAATCCCTGACCAGTGTTCCTCAAGACCATCTGTCAAGGTCATCTAAAACAAGGAAAAGCTGAGAAACTGTCACAGCCAAGAGAAGCCTCAGGAGACACGATGACTAAGTGTCATGTGGGATCCTGGAACAGAAAGAGGACATTAGGGCTGGACGTGGTGGCTGATGACTGAAATCCCAGCACTTTGGGAGGCCGAGGCAGGTGGATCACGTGAGATCAGAGGTTTCAAAACACCAGGCCAACATGGTAAAACCCCATCTCTACAAAAAATACTATATATATATATATATATCCAGGCATGGTAGTGCATGCCTGTAGTCCCAGTGACTTAGGAGGCTGAGGCAGGAGGATTGCTTGAACCTAGGAGGCGGAGGTTGCAGTGAGCTGAGATCGTGCCACTGCGTTCCAGCCTGGGAGACAGAGTGAGACTCCCTCTCAAAACAAAAAAGAAAGAGGACATTAGGAAAAAATTAAGGAAATCTGAATAAACTATGGACTCCAGTTAATGACAACATTATCAGTATTGGTTCATTAATTGTAACAAATATACCATACTAATGGTAGGGGAAACTGGGTATGGAGTGAAAGGGAAGCTTACACAAGAAATTCCTGTAGTATATGCCCAATTTTTCTGTAAATCTATAACCATTCTGAAAAATAAAGTCTATTATTTTTAAAGGAGGATCATGTGATAAGACAGAGGAATATCTTCAGGGGTGAAGACTGCACACCCCTTCTGCACACACCAGCAGGTTGCCTAACTAGCCACACTCAGGTACAGGCTGCAAACCGCTCACAGTCAACATAGCATGGGACCACGTGTGCCTGTACCTGTGAAAAGCAACGCAGGATGTTGGCCACATATCAAATAAAATGTCATTTCAAAAGACACAGAAGGTTTCTTCTCACCCAAAAGGAGAACAATAACTGGGCACACTAGCTTTTATCTAGATTTAAAGGCATGGTGTATGAGTTGAGCTTGGTTGAGGCAGGCTGAGTTAAATGAATACTTTCAAATCATGGAGAATTTCCTCTAGGAAACGGAGAAAAAGGAAGAGGGAGGGTGGGGGGCAGAGGCAACCACTCAAACGTTCATTTGATTGCTTTTGTAAAAGATTTGCAGCAGATCTCAGGAAGGCTTCATAATAACATATATAATAATGATATAATAATATGATATGTCATAATAATAGTGATATAATGGCAATAAATACATCAAAATAATAAATGAGTGAATAAATAAATAAATGCATAAAAAATAATGGCATAAGAATAAAGCGATTTCACGGAGAGGCCCAGGTTTCTAAAAAATACCAATATAAAAGGCCAAATAAAGGGTCATTTACAGCTGGGTGCAGTGGCTTACACCCGTAATCCTCATACTTTGGGAGGCTGAGGCAGGAGGATCACTTGAGCTCAGCAGGTTGAGACCAGCATGGGCAACATAGCAAGACCCTGTATCCACAAAAATAATTGAAAAATTTGCCAGGTATGATGGTACATGCCTGTAGTCCCAGCTACTTGGGAGGCTGAGGTGGATCACTGAGCCCAGAAGATAGAAGTTCAGTGAACCATGGCCATGCCACTGCACTCCAATCTGGGTAACAGAGAGAGAACTTCTTTCTTAAGAAAAAAAGTAATTTCCATTAGCATCTACTTGGCTAGGTACCCTTGGTTTGTTTCTTCAACACCCCATCAGAAATCTGATGTAAAGGCTCTGGTTTTAAATTATCATGCTAGCAGACCTACGGAAAGAAAGACTCCAGTTCCCTCTGGTTCAATTTTTGCCTGTATAAGGAAATTATGAAAGTTAAATCCTACAGTAGAAATAAAATCTGCACTTGGTAACAAAGGTCATGTTGGAATCTCAATGACATTTGGAGTTTCTAAGAGAAACTCTATCCTCTATTTCCATTCCACAAAGGACCTACAGTGCATGAACCTGGCAATGTGGTGAATAAGGCCCAGGTTCTCGTAATCTCAAGCAATGTAGCTGAAATCAGGAATCTGAGGGAGCTACCAAAATCATACCAAAGTGCTGACTTTTGGCAAAGTTTCTCTTTGGCCCCATCCACTTCTTGTTTTTAGATTACTCTGATACTGAGAAAAGAGCGTTGGACTTAAAACATTCAACGTATACTTGTTGAGAGGCTACTCTGCCAGGCACTGTTCTGGAGTCTTGAAGCATGGGTTCAAATCCCAGGTCCACCAGTCCTAGTTACGTGGCTATGGGCCCTTAACATCTCTGACCCTCAGTCTCCGCATCTGTAAGGTTGCTAAGAGCGGTACCTTCTCCACTGACTATTTTGATAATTAAAGGGCATAATATAGAGTATAGGACCTAGCACACAGTAGTGCTCAATAAACATTGTATCAGGAAAGTCTGCTTCCAATAAATCCTGAAAACTCCTCCCACACTGGCATCTTTGCATAGACTGCTCAAAGAGGCCCCCAACCAGATGCACCCTCACATACTCTAGGATTGTCCAGCCCCACTATCAAGCCTTACCTGTGCCACATCAAATTTTTGCATTTAAGAGCATTTTGCAAGATGAATATAATACAGTGTTAATATTACATACAGATTGGTTTAATAGGTCATCTTCCCAGAAATGTGTATTTCTAAACACTTTTAAACTCTTACTCATGCTTTAGGGAGCCTTTTTAGATTCTCTCCATACAGAACCCATTGTGTTCTCTTTGTTCCATCAAACTTGGTCTCTTGTCCTATGACTGTGGGGAGCGCTGCCTACCGGTTCAGTTCACTGTCTCAGCGTCTGACTCTTGGACTAGGGTTTCCAGCATCTCGAGCTCTGATTCTCAAAACGACTGTAACAGCCCGTCCAATTGCTTTGATTTGCTGAGAAAGGTAACAGGACCACTAGGTCATGATGAAAGCTGTTTCAAGAAGACTAGACTAGCAGCTGGATGGATTAGTGGGGAAAGACCTGGTCAGAAAGACCTTGAGGTGGCCACACAGACATTCCAGGAATGAGCTGTGTGAACCTGCATGTCACCAGGGACATAGCCCTCAGCCAGCGAGAACCTCCTGGTCATCAGGAAGACTCAGGGGCCAAAATTAAGACTTTTCTTTTTGTTTTACAACCACACCAGAACACCCAAGTATGTTTTTTTCTGCTCTAAATCAGCCATCTTGAGAATTAGAACTTTAGAATGTTTTAGTCATCCAAAGGCAGTCACTTGAAATCTATGAATGTATTATGGAACTGGTATCACTACTCAAAATGTATATTTAATCATGAGAATGAAAAGACAAGTCACAGAATAAAAAAAGTTGCAAAACATATAACAAAAAAAGAACAACCCAACTTAAAAAATGAGCAAAAGACCTGAACAGACACCTGACCAAAGATGATATATAGATGGCAATAAGCACATGAAAAGATACTCAGCATCATGTATCACTGGGCAGCTGCAAATTTTTTAAAACAAGGATACCACCACACAACTATGAGAATGGCTAAAATCCAAAATACTGATAACAGTAAATGTTAGCAAGGATGTGAAGACACAGGAAGTCTCATTCACTGCTGGTTGGAATGAAAAATGCTACACCCGCTTTGGAAGACGGTCTAGCAGTTTCTTACACAACTAAACATATTCTTATCATATGATCCAGCAATTGCGCTCCTTGGCACTTATCCAAATCAGTTGAAACCGTACATCTACAGAAAAACCCGAATCTGAATGCTTATAGTAGCATTAATCATAATTGCTGAAACTTGGAAGCAAGCAAGATGTCCCTCAGTAGATGAATGGATAAACTGTGGGCCATCCAGGCAATGGAATGTCATTCAGCGATAGACAGAAATGAGCTATCAAGCCAAGAAAAGACAGCGAGGAAACTGAAACGCATATTGCCAAGTGAAAGAAGCCAATCTGAGAAGAGTACATACTGCATGAGTACAACTATACAACATTCTGGAAAAGGCAAAACTATGGAGACAGTAAAAAGGTCAGTGGTTGCCAGGAGTTCAGGGAGAAGGAGGGAGATGATAGGTAGAGCACAGGGGGTGGTTTTAGGGTAGTGAAGATATCCTGTGTGATACTGTAATGGTACATAAATGTCATACATTAGCAAAACCTACAACACTAGGAGTGAACCCCAATATGTAGTGTGGACTTTAGTAAGTAATAATATATCAATATTGACTAATTAAATGTAACAAATGTGCCACACTAATGCAAGATGGTAATAATAGGGGAACTGGAGGGGTAAAGGGTAATGTGGCAATTTGCTATATTTTGTTTCCACTCAATTCTATAAACCTAAAACTGCTCCCGTCAAAGAAGTCTATTACATTTTTTTAATGTATAATTGAAAACTCTTTGTACAAGTCAGGATAGATTATGTTATGCTGTGGTAACAAATAACTTCAATGGCTTAAACCAACCAAGATTTAGTTCTCACTTGCACTACCTGCCCTGGACAGGCCAGCAGGGGGCACTGCAACCCTCTCCTTAACCAAGTGAGTCAGGCACCTCTGAGCCCTGACTTGGTCTCAAACCTATCCTCCACCACCTCCTCCCCACCCCATTCCCCATCCGTGCTGGACTCACATATCCCAATTTTAGGAAGAATCTGCTAAGTCTGTTTAGACAGAATCCCCCACCCTTGATATCTGGCTGCCTTCAGCAAGAATCCTAAGTAGGCTTAGCAAGAATCCCCCTATCCTTGCTGTCTCCTCTTAGTAATCTGTCATCCGCCTACCCCTCATTCACCCTCCTCCCCTCCTCCTTTCCTTGGCTATAAATCCCCAGTTGTCTCCACTGTATTCACAATTGAGTCCCCCTCTACACGGAGGTCTCTTTTCCACTGTTGGAGGAAGAGTCTCTGAATAAAATCTGCCTTTACTGCTTTAACTAGCATCAGCCACTGGTTCTCCCTAACCACTGAGGGGCTCAGGCTGATGAATGGATTTTGGCACAGCCTCTCTGGCATTCCGCTAGGCCTGCTCCATCCTCCTCCATATTAGAGTCTTTGCCTTAAAGAAAACAATGACTACATTTGAAAACGCACAAACCTAAAATCTTGCTAAAGTAACAACACAGTGCAAAATTAAGGCAACCAAGTAGGGAAAAACATTGGCAAACACACACAGGAAAAGTTACTAAATGTAACCAGAAATTATGTCAATGCAAATTATGCCCATAAGAAGATAACCATATTTCAACTATCCAATTAATTTTTTTAAGGTAATGCCCACTGTTGGCAAAGGAAGCGAGCACTGGGCACACACAGAGCCCTGTAAACAGGCAGGACAAGCTCACCAAAGCATCCAGAACTTAAAAATGCATCATGTATTTTGACCCACCAGTTCATGTCTAGCTTTCCCTCCTACAGACTTATCTACAAAGATATTTGACAGACATTTTATGCTTCAAAAGAAAAAATATTTTAAAGGAATGTTTAACAAGAAAAAGATACAACCTCATAAAAATGGCCAATAGCAATGTTTAAAAGGGGGAAAAAGTGAAATATGGGAAATGAATAGAATATGCTGCTATAATAGCAATAGAATATTATACATTAAAAATTACAGATTCATTGAAGGGCTCCACAAATCTTGAAATTGTTGGAAAAACTGTTTATGTGTGTGTATTTGCATTTTTCTGGGAAAAGGGTTAACCACTTTGACCAATTTTTTTTAAAGGGTTTGATAATCATCATTATAATTAAATACTCAATGACATGAAAAGATGTTACTGTATATTTATTCTTTATTATTACAGAAAACAACAGCTTTCAAAGCTAAATGAGCAAGTCTAATATGCACAGAAATAACGTATTTCTGTATATAGATGTGAACACATAGAATACCAATATACTCAAAATATTAACAGTTATTACCCTTTCAATCATAGGTTTGGAGATTACTTTTATCCTCTCCATTCTACCCAATTGTATTTTCTAAATTTTCTACAATTGAACCATCTATTACTTTTGAAGTAAGAAGCCTTTTGTTATACTTATGATGAAACTGGCCGGCAGCATAAATTCAAAGTGCTTCCCACTGGTTAGAAAAAATAAGCGGAGTGTTTTTAAATGTTTCTTTTTTCTTTTCTTCTGCAGTCCTTGGCTTTTTGAAGGGGTCAGGGAGGAGTCCTCCATTTCTTATAGGACTCTGTTGCCACTTTCTAGCATGAATAAAAACAAACAAAAACAAACCTGCCTCCTCTCTGTTAAGTGTGGCTCTCCCTACAGGCAGGTGCCCTGTGCACGATGCATTTCCCTACATGGGGGATATGATCGACATGGGATCCCGGCTTTGAACTCCTGAAGTAGCCGGTACTCAGAGGTCTCCAAGTGTCCAGTGGCAAATGCGACTGTAAATCTAAGAACTGTGTATCTCAAATCCATTGTTTTCAAATCCTAAAATCGTTTAAGTATTGTTATCTTCTCCCGGGGCTTAAACGAATTTTCATTCATTCATGTCTCCCAGGAATTCTCAGCCCGGGCTGCACATTAAAATCACCTGGATGCTTTTCTTCAAAGGCCAATGCTTGTAGCCTACCAGGGTAAGGGCTGGGGAATCCGCATCCGGGACGGTCTGCACTTTGTAAAGACTCCCAGGTGATTGATGGGCATCCAGGACTGGGCCGCCTCAACCTGCTTATTCAACAGGTATTCTTTACGCCCCGGACTAGTCTCCTGGGGCTGCTGTTATAAATCCTCACAGACTTGTTGGCTTAAAACAACAGAGACTTACTCTTTCACACTTCCGGCAGCCGGAGATCCAAAGCCAATATGTCAAAAGAAATATGCTCCTGCCAAGGGCTCCAGAGGACAATCAGTGCCTCGCCTCCCAGCTTTGGGTGGCTCCAAGCGCTCCTTGGTTTCCACAGCCATGGCTGTATCACTCACATCCCTGCCTCTGTCACCACGTGGCCGTTTCCTCTGTGTGTCTCTTAAAACGACACCAGTCATTGGATTTAGGGTCCACTCAGCCAATCCAGGATGATCTCATCTCAAGATCCTTATAACTTAATGACCTCTGCAAAGATGCTTTTTCCAAATAAGGTCACATTCACAAGTTCTGGGGATGAGGACATGGACATGTCTTTTGAGGGGCCACTCTTTGACCACCTACCTCTCCTATTTCCACATGCCAGAGGGCCTGCTGGTGCTGTGGGCACTGCTTTTAGTGAGTTTTCGGTCCTGTGGGAACGAGAAAGCTGAAAGCTGTTTGGGCAACAGCAGGAGGATGCGACCACAGCTCACAGCACAGGCACCTTGCCACGCCTTCTGAGGAGCCCAGGTGGCGGTTTAAGCGTGGACTCTAAAGTCGGACTGCTTTGACCACATACCGGCTCTGAGGCCTCAGGAAATCATTTAACTGTCTCAATTTACACAACTGTTAAATGGGAATAATATAATAACATCCCATATCCACTTCGCAGGGTTCTAATAGTTCTGATTTTTAAAATTGTATTCACCTAAAAGATATAACATAGTGCCTGGCACCTAACAAGAGTCATATGGTTTTTCAATAGATTTTTTAAATAAAATGAGAAATGGACAAACAGAATCACACAAAATTGTCCTCAAAGACATATGAACATGTTCTGTGTGTTCTAACCTTTACCTTTCAACAAAGTATTTTATAGAAGGAGAGAGACTAACACAAATGGGGTCAGGTAAGAAGAACTACTTTTACTTTGTTGAAATAGAGGCAGCTGTTATAATCATTCAACTGTCTCCTTTCTTCTTTTCTTAAACTTGAATAAGAATCCTTCAGCACAATGAAAGATTCAGGCTGGTCCATGTTTCACAAATCCATACAATGACACTTGATACGTAACTGTCTTTTTTTTTTTAATTATTTTTTATTATTATACTTTAAGTTCTAGGGTACATGTGCATAACGTGCAGGTTTGTTACATATGTATACTTGTGCCATGTTGCTGTGCTGCACCCATCAACTCGTCAGCACCCATCAACTCGTCATTTACATCAGGTATAACTCCCAATGCAATCCCTCCCCCCTCCCCCCTCCCCGTGATAGAGATCACTTGGACTCGGGAAGGGGAACATCACACACCGGGGTAACTGTCTTTTTATGTCAACATTGTTTTTTGTTTGATGGCCAAATGTTAAGTTTCACAAAAAACAATGAATTAGTTCAGTTAATTAAAAGGACGACCTTTCCCTCTGCTAAATGGTTATAATATTTTTCTAGACTAGGGTAGGCAAAGAAAAACTCCTGAAAGATTGGATTTTCCAGATTTTCCAGTATGGTAGCTGACATGGTTTGGCTGTGTCCTCACTCAAATCTCGTATTGAATTATAGCTCCCATATCCAAGAAAAAGCCTTTTTCTGAGGAGAAAATCAAGCTGGCTGCAGAAATTTGCAAACATAATGAGGAGTCAAATGTTAATCACCAAGACGATGGGGAAAATGTCTCCAGGGCATGTCACAGACCTTCCTGGCAGCCCCTCCCATCAGAGGCCCAGAAGCCCGGAGGAAAAAATTGTTTCTTTTGTGGGCCTGGCCTGGACCCCCCTGCTCTGTGCGGCCTAGGAACTTGGTGCACTGTGTCCCAGTCACTCCAGCCATGACTAAAAGGGGCCAACGTAAAAGTCGGGTCATGGCTTCAGAGGGTGCCAGTCCCAAGCCTTAGCAGCTTACATGTGGTGTTGGGCCACATGTTAAGAATCTAGACCCTCTGCCTAGATTTCAGAGGATGTATGGAAATGCCTGGATGTCCAGGCAGAGGTGTGCTGCCGGGACAGAGCCCTAATGGAGAACCTCTGCTAGGGCAGTATGGAACGGAAATGTGGGGTGGAAACCCCCACACAGAGTCCCCACTGAGGCACTGCCTAGTGAAGCTATGAGAAGAGGGCCACTGTCTATCAGACCCCAGAATGATAGATCCACTGACAGCTTGCACCGTGTGCCTGGAAAAGCTGCAGACGCTCAGCACCAGCCCATGAAAGCAGCCAGGAAGAGGGTTGTATGCTGCAAAGCCACAGAGGCAGAGTTGCCCAAGACCATGGGAACCTACCTTTTGCATCAGTGTGACCTGGATGTGAGACACAGAGTCAAAGGAGATCATTTTAGAGCTTTGACTGCCACACTGGATTTCAGACTTCCATGGGGCCTGTAGTTCCTTCATTTTATCCAATTTCTCCCATTTGGAATAGCTGTATTTACCACATGCCTGTACCCTCATTGTATCTAGGAAGTAACTAACTTGCTTTTGATTTTACAGGCTCACAGGCAGAAGGGACTTGCCTTGTCTCAGATGAGACTTTGAACTGTGGACTTCTGAGTTGATGCTGAAATGAGTTAAGACTTTGGGAGATTGTTGGGGAGGCATGACTGGTTTTGAAATGTGAGGACATGAGATTTGGGGAGGGCCAGGGGTGGAATGATATGGTTTGGCTGTGTCCCCACTCAAATCTCATCTTGAATTGTAGCTTCCATATTTTCCACATCATGGGAGGGACCCAGTGGGAGGTAAATGAATCATGGAGGTGGGTTTTTCCCATGCTATTCTTGTGACAGTGAATAAGTCTCATGAGAACTGACGGTTTTATAAAAGGGAGTTCCCTGACACAAGCTCTCTTACTTGCCACCATGTAAGATGTGACTTTGCTCCTTATTTGCCTTCAGCCCTGATTGTGAGGCCTCCCCAGCCACGTGGAACTGTGAGTCAATGAAACCTCTTTCCTTTATAAATTATCCAGTCTTGGGTATGTCTTCATCAGCAGTGTGAGAACGGACTAATACAGTACCCTTCACAGTGAACATCTGGATTGGATCTTGACTTTACCTTGAGTTGGGTTACAGCAAATGGGTGCGCCTGTTTTTTTGAAGAAATCTATTTTAGGGCTGTTGCTTGCCTATCCTCTGAGCTTTTATCTCCCTCTATTCGAGTTTTTAGAAAAGAATGGGCTCTGTCTTGTGGTTTCTGACCACATAAAAAGTTGCAGTTTATTTTCTCTGAGGTTTGGGTCCCAAGAGCCAGACGAGAATCATTCAAAGAACAACCTCATCTCAACCTACCTGGCTGCACGTGGCTTCCATGCAAATAGTCCATCATCCAGCTTTCATTTCCCTTGGTTCAGTGTTATCTGTTCTGAACACTTTCAAATTTGCTTTTTTTTCCTAATCTCCTCTCTCCTCTTTTGGCAACACCACTCTTTATCTTGTGGATTTCATCTTTATTACTCACATTTCCTCACAATGAGTGTTCATTAAAATATTTTAAATTAAGATCTTTACTGCCTTTCTAACCGAGCACGTCGGGTCTTCCCATACAACACATTTCTAATTCTTATCACAGAATTTCAGGCAGTTTGTACATTATATTCTATCAAAAACTCTATTCCACTCAAGGTTGTCACAATTCAGAGATTACAGCTTTCTGCAGGGTGTTTTGTTGAGGATATATTCATATATTCACTTTGTTAGCCGGCAAGCATGGTCCACGAGCCTGTACTTCACACCTCATTTGATATTACAATTCAACAAAAAAAGGGATAAAAAGAAGCAATTATTTATTTAGATGATGGAATGGGTTTTGCGAGATTAGGTAAACATAGATTGTCATGCCAAAGTGACAATCCCTGCCCTTCTTAGGATCCAAGGGAGGTCAGATACTAAATGTGGAGAAAGAGAAGGAGAAAGAGGACACCCTTTCTCCTTTATGAGACGATGTGAGAGTGTCTCATAATTATGTAACTCTGCTTATATAACTACTTTACTTTTTTCCCCTGTAACCTTTTTTTTTAATCTTTTCTAAAGAGAATACAAAACTGATTCTCACAGAACCAAAAAGTGATAACCATGGCCCAGGTTGCTCTTCAATTTAAAACATTACCACTTGGTCAGTCAAATATATCAACAAAATTAATGTCCTAAGCATAGACCATGGATATCACCATTATGTACCCAGACAGTGATTTCTGAGGGCAGGGAGCCAGAAAATCCCATTTGGACTCACAACAGCAGGAGGCATGAGGCTAAGGTAACTGGGGTGGCGCCCACTCCAGCTCCTGTCCCCGTCAGCATCTGCTGCCCACCTACAATCCCTCCCCTATTATCTGCCTAAGCTCTTCCATTAGCGCTGGTCAAAACCCCTGGTTCAGGGCTGGTTATAGTGATTGGTTCAGGGTGGGTGCACAATCTAAGTTATGCCAAACAGAGTCTGTGGTGACCAGCACTGGGACTTGTGCCTGGCCTGTCTGGGGACAGCAGCTTTCTCCCTGAAGTGACCAAGTTAGCAGATGTTTGCTGGGAGCTGCTGGCAGTCATCTTGCCTCCAGGAGGGAAGGGCCTGTCTGAGAAAAAGCCAAACCAGGGAGACAGGTTGCTAAGGATACTGCTTGAGCACCTGACTCTACATTCCTGGTACCAGGCCACCCCCGAACTTCTCCACCTGCAGGGACATAAAGCCACCTGACAAGCCCAGCAACCAAGAGGAAGTCTGCCACTGGGAATACAAACACACAGGGCCCCCAGGCAAAGTAAAGAATCAAGCTACAACCTTTGACAGAAGCCAGCTTCAAAGAGTGTGGCAAACACTGTGAGCCAACCACCCAGCAGGCACCCATTCTCCCATCCTCATTCCCTGGCAACAGAGACCATTTCCCACTACAAAGCCTGGAAATAATACCAGATACTCATTTTCCAAGGGTGCCCTGCCTCTTGGGCAAAAGCGTGGAACCCACTGCGTATTGATAAGATCTAAAGGGAAGACTTCCATGGATATTGTTGGAAAGGTTTTCTTCCCTGGTAAAAAGGGACACATGAAGAGAGACCCACTCCCCACCCCTTTCCAGTCTTTAGATATCGCTGGGTGAGTCTGTGATGCCTGGAACAGCTGCAGCCGTCTTGTGACCATGAGGAACACAAGCTGGAGAGTGACAGTCAGGGCACTGGGTCCACTGGAGTGGGAAGACAGAAAACACCCAGGAGACACCGTTGTGCTGCTGGATTCACCATCCATGGCACCATCTACCTCTCAATTTCTTTTATGTGAGATGATAAAACCCTGCTGCAGTAGCCACTTTTAGGTAAATATTCTATGACTTGCAACTGAAAGCACCTAAGCAAATGTAAAAATCCTAGGCTCCCTAGAAACTTTAACAACCCGGAATTTAGGAGTGTCTGGCAGGCAGATACAAATCTGCAGGGAAACCACGGGTCAAGCGGGGTTGCGGGCTGAAAACTCTGTGGATAAATGTAGAGAATGATGACCGGAACGTAGAGTTTACAGTAAGAGGCATCCAGATCACTTGGTCAGTGATTCCTAATGGAAGGCTTTGGACCACTCCGTCTGAGTCACTTCTCTCCCTCTGAAAGAGATCTTCAAAAGCCAGCAGAAGAGAGTTCTAGCTGAGGTTGGCTGGGGTCACCCAAGAAGAGACAGCACTTGCCAGCAACTCATTGGAAAAGACCCTCCATTTCTCATGCTCCCCTCTGCCCAGACCCTCATTCATTCACGGAAGGCCTCCCCCATTCCTAACGCTGCAGGCCTTGAAGAGTTTAAAGACTAGGGAAGAAAGAGAACTGGTTGTGACAATATATGGTGATAAGCGGCAGACTCGGAAGGGGCTCATGTGCTAAGCTGAGGAGTCTGAGCCCCCTCCCAGGAGAAGTAGGAGCCAGAGGTTTTAAAGCAGGAGGCCACATGTCCAGCAAAACTTGTTAGCCCTCCCAGTGAAGCAATCTCATAGAAGACTGGTGTTCAATGAAACAAGAAGAAAATAGAGGCAACGGGACTGTGTAGGGAAGGCGGTTGCAACACAGGTGAGAGCTCTTTCTACCTGCCGGGTGTCCTGATATGAGGTGACACGTGATCACCTCTCTCTGGGTCCAGGTGAGTTCAGCCCTGTAAAGCCCAAGGTTGGTGTCTGAATGGGAGAAGACAGGCTGCCTTCCAGCAATGCCAAGTTCATTCAAATTAAGATTCTGAGGCCATGTGCCAATTCCCAAGTGTGATATCAGCAAAATGACTATATTTAAGCACTAAGGGACAAATGCCCGATAGCTAAAGCTACCCTTGGTTTACTCATTACTAAGTACATTTTCCCTTTGCCTCTTAAATCATTTTTATTTCCCCCATTTCCTTCTTCAACTCTTCGCTGCAAACAATAACAACAGTAATAATAAAGATAAAAATTTAAAATGCGGTTACCAAACTCGACGCTGTGACAGATGTGAACTCTGGTGATTTTTGAGACTGCCGACCTAATTAGGTCATTTATGTGTGAAGAGCATCAAGGATAGAAGCCTCGATACCGTGGCATATCTCAGTAATGGAGCCATTCAGAAGCGGCGCGGCTGAGCTACGCTGATGAGCGCAAAGGAAACCGTTGCGCATTAAATGCAGAGGCATCGCTTTATCCACACGCGCATTATTTTGCTATCAGCTCTGGCAGCCGCTCCCCTCCTCCCCGCTGCCGAGGTGCTTTGGGGATCTCCACGCTTACCTGCTCTGCGTGTCCGGGCGATGGCCCATGCAGGTGAGGGTGGCCGACGTCTGAGTGCTGCCATTATCAATTTCCTCCTGGACTGCCCATTGGTCCTCACTGCTGACTCTCACTGCCATTATCTTCACACCTGCTGCCGCCTTAATTCTGTGGGGTGGGAAAACAATGATACTATATATAATAAAACCATTTTAGTTTGAAACAGGTAATAAAATATGGCACTAGAGCAGATCACCGGGAAAGTATGTGTAACGTCGCCCCCTTCCTCTGGGAGATGTGGGGAAGGGTGGTGGCAAGTGACTTTCCTTTAAAAACGAAGTGTCTTGTAATTTTTACAAGTGCCTGGAAGTAGGAGCCCCAGCTTTTGCCATGTGCGTTAATTTTCTGTTTAATCAGTGTGCTGGGAACCAGATCACTTGCTGCTCCAGGGACCCCAGCAAGATGCAAATGAGACAGATGCCTCGGGGCAGGAGAGATGGATCTGCAAGGCCTGTTCTTCACCTGGAGATGGAGAAGAGTCTTTAAGACGCGGGGTGGGCTGTACAAGGCCAGAAGATCGCACAGCCCAGGGGATGGAAGAGGAGGCCATTGCACTGGGCACTCTGGGAGCAGGAATGGACAGGAGCACCCAGTCCTCAGGTGTCTGAAGAACAAACGTGGCATTCAGGCGGGATAACGGGACCAGGTGCTGCCTGGCACAATGTTCACAGAACACAGTTCCACCAGGAAGAATCAAAGACCCAAGTGTGTTGCCATTGAGAAAAGGCCAAGGAGAGCTCACAGTCTGGGTTTCTTTCTTTTTGTACACTGCTCCTGAAATGATCCTCACGTAGCTACTAACCAGAAAACATCTCCTCGATAACAGCAGGGAGTCCATGGACAACATCCATGTTCTCCCAGGGCAACCTGGGGGCTTGGCCCAATGCTGTGTATGCATCTGGAGGGTCAAGGATGAAGGCAGGCCGTGGGGTGCCCACTGCTTACTATGCCTTCACTGAACACAGGTATCACCACAAGGGCCTGCTGGGACTTCTGGGGATGTGAACTAATGCTGTGAACTAATGCTGCAGAGGTCAGTGCATGCTGGGCTGGGAAGGTGACCAGCTCCCTTCTGCTTCCCAGAAGCCTGTGGACCCACAAGAAAAGGCCCCAGTGAGACCCTGGGCACCCTCTCCCACGAACAAAAAAGGGATACCAAAGGCAGCCAAATATTATATGGAGGAGTTAGAGGAGTGTCAGCAAAGACAGGTGCATTCAGCCAGACATCCCAGCACCACCAAGAAATGATTGATGGGAAGCAAAGATTCCCTCCAAGATTAATTAATCAAATCCACACATAGCAGCAGGTCTAGGACACTATTTAAAAACAAGTGAATGAAAGCGAAAAGACAACCTACAGAATGGGAGAAAATATATGCAAACTGTCTATCTGATAAGGGCCTAGCATTCAGCGTATATAAAGTACTCCTACAAAATCACAACAAAAGCAAATAACATAATGAAAAACTCGGCAAAGGTCTTGACTAGACATTTCTCCAAAGTTATATAATCGGCCAATAAACACATGAAAATATCCTCAACAACATCATTAGTCATCAGGGAAATGCAAATCAAAACCACAATGACATACCAATTCATACCCATTGGAATGGCTACAATAAAAAAGACAGATACTAAGTGCTGGTGAGGATGTAGAGAAATTGGAACCCTCATTCTCTGCTCCTGGGAACGTAAAATGGTACAACCACTGTGGAAAACAGTTTTCCAGTTTCTCCAAAAGTTAAACATAGAATTACCATACGGCCTAGCAATTCCACTCCTAGGTATATACCTAAATGAATTGAAAACAGGCACTCAAATAAACACTTGTAGACTCATGTTCACAGCAGCACTGTGGGCAATACCTAAAAGGCTGAAACAACTCAATGCCCATCTATGATGGATGGATAAATAAAATGTGGTCTATCCATACAATGGAATATTATTCAGCCATAAAAAGAGATGAAGTTCTGACACGTGCCATGTGATGAACCTCGATAACGTGATGCTGAGTGAAAGAAGCCAGACACAAAAGGCCACATAGTAAATGACTGCATTCAGATGAAACATACAGAAAGTAAATCCATAGACAGAAAGCAGACTGGTGGTTTCCAGGGACTGGGGAAAAGTGAGGCCGGGGGAAATGGGGAGTAGCTGCCTAGCTAACGGGTACCCAGTTTCCTTCTGGGATGACGACAGTGTTTTGGAAGTAAACAAAGACGGTGGTCCAACAGCACTGTGAATATATTAAATGCCAGTGAAATGGCTAATTTTATGTGATGTAAATTTTACCTCAATACAAAAAAGAAAATGGGGGGGAAAAAACCACAGGTGAAAAATGACCCCTCCCAGGAATGACTGAAACTTTAAAAAAATAGAATGTATCAAAATCAAATCAAAACACCTATAAGGCCCAAGGAAGGCGGCCTCTCATGGCAGAATTCAAGCAGGAGAGAGATTCTCAAACCTGAGGAAAGCCCCAACTTTACCCCCCACCGTAAGGAACCCTGAGGCTGTAGAATTAGGGGATTCAAATGTCTGCTTATCTCATTGAAGAAAATGGAATGTTTCTGCCTCCCTTTCTCCCCTTCCTGTAGGTCTTTACACAGACTCTAAGACATCCTTCTGCTTGCTCCTGCACATGCCAAAAAGTCACTGCAATGCCTGCAATTCCCGGCGACTCAGATGCCATGCCTTGCCTTGACTTGATCATTCTTCTGCTGAATTCTGGGGTCCAAATCTGCTACTTACAAAGCTTTCTTTCTTGCTGTCATGATGTTCCAGGAATTAATTTATACAAACCACAAATAGAGGCATCCTGTTCTGTCCCTGCCCCCAACCATCCCATCTTGTTGCCAAAGGGGCAACTGCAGAGAATGTTCCAGAGTCGTATCTAGAGAAACAGAGTCCCTTCCGCTGTCCACACACCGCCTCCTTCCTATCGGTACTTACTACCATAATAGCTTTTCTCACTCTCCCACAGAGTTCTTTCACCAAGCAGCCGTGCGGCCAGGCCTGTCACCGTTGTCCTCAACGCCCAGATGAACAAATCAGACCCTCCCACCTGACAACGCATGACCGGCTGAAGGTCACACAGCTGGTTCTGGCAGAGCCAGGATTCGAAACCAGATCCCCTCACTCCAAATCCTACTCCTTTCTCTCATGCACCGGTCCATTAACAGAAGATTTCTTTTATGACCCACATTGCATCATTTATTGCCTGACAAATGCCTCAATAGTTAAGTCTGGAGACAATAATGTCTCACATTTTAGCTCCTTAATTGAGCCCTCATTGCAGGCCCCTCTCCCTTCAGTCTTGGGGATACAACACGTACTCACTCAAGGATCTTCTGTGAGATTTTTGTTCCTTCTTTTATTCTGACCCAGAACTAAGACACAGGTCCCCTCGTCCTCAGGGGCTTCCTCACTCATCAGCTCTGAGCTGATTCATGGGATTCCGTGCACAGTGCTTCTTCCACTGGGCTTCTGGCTCTGGTTTATCCCGACAGAGACTCTCACAGTGGGCCAACTCTTCCTCAGAGTCTGAGAAGCAGAGGGTCCAGTGCGGGGAGACAGTCCAAGTCTTCCACAGAGCATTTCCTAGCATGGGGGGTGCCCTGGCAGGGGCTGAGGAAACACAGTGCTTGCCATTAATTTGTACTCACTGGTCCTTAACAGGTCCAGGGGACCCGAGGAAGGCAGGGAGGCAGGACTTGGGACAAGCTGACCGTTGCCTGATAAGAATGTCTTTGTTTACCTGGGGCCTTGGTAAAAAAAAAGCTCTAGACACCAAGCTTGGGTGAGCTCCCCCGGTTGGCAGCACTCTGTGCCTGTTGTTGAACATCAGCTCTGGGAGAAGCGAATGCTGTCCACACGACTCCACTGGGAAAGGTCAACTGGGAGCTTGCCCCTGGACCTCTACTGGATCCTACTCTATGCACTGCTTCCCTTGGCTGAACTTAGTGTGCATCCTTTCACCGGAATAAACAATATTTATAAGTACAACAGCTTTTCTGAGTTCTCTGGAACCTGAGGGTGGTCTTGGGGACCCTCCAGACTTGCAGATGACATCAGAAGTGAGGGTGGTCTTGAGACCTTCCCAGCTTTTCAGCGGGTGGGTCAAGTCTTTCACTGTCTGCCATGGGCGGGGGCTGGAGAAGGAAGCGTGCAATTAGAACTCATGCCATCAAGGCTGTGAAATATTTTTATACCCCATATCATGCACCCAGTCCTCCAATGTTTAAAGAGGATTTCTTGACTTTCAGGTATTACGCATGAAGCGCTTGGAAATGCAAAAAGGAGCATGGCTCAGTTCAGAGCAGTGAGTCTCAGATGGTTTTGGCCACAGACTGAGACTGTAGCTCACCTTCCCCCAGTACCCATTTCACAGTAGAAAAAGAACTTGTTCGCAAATGCTGAAATGTCTCGAGCCCCTTCTGGAAGCCAGGCACGGTCCGCCACCTTGCACTGCTAATACACGGACACCTCGTGCAACCCCGTGGGGGTAGTATCGCTTCTGCTTCCATTTTCCACATGAGGAAACTTGATGAGCGTCACTAGACAGGCAAATTGTGTGGGTACGACCTGGGGAGGGAAGTTTTGCATTCTGCTTTAGCCAGAGGAGATAAAGAAGATTCCTGTTTGGACTGTAGAAGGTACTCACAGTCTACTGGAAATTCACTAGCAAAATGATCTAGTTAAGCATGTCTACTAACGTTTGAGTTAACCAAACAGCCCACAATGGAAGAACTTAGTTCCTTATTAGTTCAGGAAACTGAACTCTGAACTAATAAATATTCCAAAAGAAGTAAGGAAAGCTACAATTAGAATTCACAACCATCTGATGACAATACTACGAAACACCTTGATGATAATAAACTGTCCTGTCCAAACTCTGGCAGCTGCAAGATGCCAGCAGCCATGTGCATCCTAGCGCCGCTCAGGAATATTGTGGATTATAATAGCTGAGCTTTACTGAGGCCACTCCCCTGAGCCAGACACTTTCCCAGGGGCTTTGCATACATTTTCTCGTGCTTTACCTGTATCAACATATTTAATCCTCTTTACAGCACTATGAGTAGGTCTCATTATCCTAGATTTACAAATGCGAAATCTGTGGCACCAAACAATTAAGGAACAGGAACAAAATCAGAAGGTGAGTCATTGTGGAGGCAGGATGGAGTGCAGGGCTCCTCATTTCTGAGCCTGCCCTTCTGGCCTCTATACCTGACCAGCACAGCACAGGTGTTCACACCAGCCTGCCAGGTTCAGGTCCTGGCTCTGCCATTGACTCCTGCTGCAATACAGAGACTCCTCCTCTCTCAAATGATGAAAAAATAAGTGTCTGTAGGGGGTTGAATAGTGTCCCGCCAGGGATTCATATCCACCCAGAACCTCACAATGTGACCTTATTGTGCCACAGGGTCTTCAGTGATGTAATTACTTAGGAATCTCAAGATGAGACCATCCTGGATTTAGGGTGGGCTGTAAATCCCACCCTAATGGGTGGTGTCTTTATGAGAGACAGACAGGGAACCTAAGAAGGCAGCGATGTGAAGTCAGAGAGAGACAGAGAGAGACTGGCATTATGCTTCTATAGGCCAAGGAACATGAAGGACTGCCAGCAACAACCAGAAGGTAGGAGAAAAGCATGAGAAGGTTTCTCAACCCTACGGACATATTGATTTGGGACTCTGGCCTCCTAGAACTGTGAGAGAATAAATTTCTGCTGTTTTACGCCATCGCGTTTGTGGCCATTTGCTGTGGCAGCCCCAGGAAGCTAACACAGTGGCCATCTCGTGAGGCTGCTGCAAGGGTTCAGTGAGCTAATACAATATAAAGTGCTGGCACAGATGGAGTGCTACAGGCATGTTTATTACCATTACGTTACGCTGTATCTGTGAATCAAAGAAGGGAGTGAGACAGTCTGTCTAGGAAAGCAGTGGCTTACCTACAAACAAAATAAACTGACAAAATAAAATAAATAAATTCTGATATATTTGCTTTGGAGTGAAACACTGGCCATTCCTCCCTCCCTAGCAGAGCCGGATACACCCAGGAATGAATGTCAGGACGGTGACGGAGAGAGAAGGATTAGGAGCAAGACTCCCAGATTTTAATTCCAGCTGCAAGACGGACTAGCTGTGAGGCCTTGGATAGCCACTGAACTTCTGTGACTCAGTTTCCTTATCTGTAAAATGTGGATAATAACACTGTCTACCTACAGTGTTGCTATTACGAAGATTAAGTGAATTGCTGTATATTAAGTGCTTAGAAGAACACCTGGAACAAACAAGTGGATCAGCGTTAGCTATTATTAATTTCCTAACAATATGCTACTACCATATGGTCTCCAGAGATCAGACACACAAGCATCTAAGCCTCCTACCTTGTGAGATGTCCTTTGGAACTACCCTAAGTCTCCAGCCAGGATTCTAAACACTTCTTCTCCAGATACGATTTCCTGATCCTACTCCTCTTCCTTAGCAGAAAATTCCTCTAACATCCCTAGACAAGGCAAATGTCTCCATTTGCCACAGTAGATCCATTTATTTCATAAGGGCTGCTCTAGAGAACATCCAGTCCTCAATCGTTTGGGCCCAAAGGACATTGCTGTACACCTAACAAATTCTTGGACATGTCATGGCTGTCGCAATTGATTTTTTAAAATCCAGTTCCGGTGCATGTCCATGAAAATGTCCAGAGGCAGGGCCAAATTCAGATGCAACTCACTACAGAGGTTCAAGTGTTACCCCCAGTTCCATTAGGCACTGGACCCTGTTCAGCTCTCATGCATGTGGGCTTTGTTCACCAATAAACTATCTCTCATGGTCGCAGTGTTGCTGCAGCAGCTCCAGATCTCACATCCTCATCCACAGTAAAAAAGCAAAATTCTTTAACTTGGATGAAACATCCCGGAGACAGGTTTTCACTGGCCGAATTAAACTGAGTGCTCAATCTTGAGCCAATCATTATGGCATCTAGGGTAGAGGCACAATGCTCACGGGCTTAGCTGGTCAACAACTATCCCTGCACTAAGGGTGAAGTTAACCCCCTCCTAATCACATGGGAGAGGTTAGCAAGGAGTGGCTTCTGAAAGGAAATTCAAGTTACAACAGAACAAATGAATGCTGGTTATCAAAAACACAAACCTAAAACCAGACTATTGACATGTGCCTCTCCCTTAAACACAAGTTATACAATTGTTTCTAAATCCCAGTCCTTAGTCCAAATCCTTCCTAATTTTAGATTATCTTTGTTAGAACAATTTAAGCCCAGGAACATCTATGTCTTGAATATTCATTAAGTTTGTTTTAGAGAAATATCTTTAGGCTTGGTGATATTCTTAGCACTTGTTATTTAAAAACTACAATATCTAAAACTACGTGGAAAAGATAAATGGTCTCGCCACTGTAATGAGTTTGCGGGATTTGGGCACTGAGCATGGAAAAATATATGACCACAAGGTGGCAGTAGCACACAACGAGTTTTGTTTGGGCAACGCTTTGACAGGTTTACATGAAAGGAGCTCCTCACAGCATGAGACTGTCCAAAGGATGTGGCATGAGGGGCCACCAGCCAGAGGGGAGGAGGGAAAGGGAACTCTGAAGAGAGGAGGATTCAAGACAGGGGCTCACATGTCTAGATAATGTCACACAGCAGCACAGTGGGGAGTCTCTGGGTCAGAGAGCTCTAAAGGGCGGTTGCAGCTTGAGTTCTTTTAGAGCTAAAAGGTTTATCTTATTTACAACTAACAGACATTGGACTCAGTTTTGCAGGGTATGCAAAACAGGCAGGCTCCAAATGTCTAAAAATCTGTTTATTTGGGCTATGTTTAAAACAATTGGATGTGTACAAATATGAGTTTGGTGCCAGCAGGCTTTTGAGCTAACAGGTCCCAGCCCACTGTGAAGAAACAAACAACACAGGGGCCAATAAACAGGAACCATTTTCGTCTCACTTACATAATAACGACTGACATACGGAAAAAAAAAAATTTATATGTGTATTTCCATAGGGTCTTCATTATATAAACATTTGCTGTATGAATCCTTGAAATTATGGGATTACATAGGGAAGGATAAATTGGCAGAACAAGAAACTACTCATCGATGACTGGACCCTTCCAGATGTCAGTCCCTTCCCACACATGGCCCTCAGATAACAGCAGCATCTACCCTGCCCACTGCTTCAATATCTCTACCATCTTGATTGGTCAGATTCTGCTAACTGCCAACTATAAATACAATGCAAAAGCGATGCAAATCCATTGCAAAGTGAAACTGCAAATCTTGTAATAGTAGAGGATGGACAAATGCATGCAAAGCTATTGACAAAGAGAATGAAGCCAGGGTCTACAATCACCCCTCAAGATATATTTACCGGCCAGGCATGGTGGCTCATGCCTATAATCCTAACACTTTGAAAGGCCAAGGTGGGCAGATCACCTGAGGTGAGGAGTTCGAGACCAGCCTGGCTAACATGGCGAAACCCTGTCTCTACCAAAAATACAAAAATTAGCCGGGGGTAGTGGTGGATGCCTGTAATCCCACCTACTCCGGAGGCTGAGGCAGGAGAATTGCTTGAACCCAGGTGGCGGAGGTTGCAGTGGGCCAAGATCATACCACTGCACTCCAGCCTGGGTGACAGAGCAAGACTCCATCATAGATATAGATATAGATATAGATATAGATATAGATATAGATAGTGAACAAGTGAAGAGGAGAAAAAGCAACGAGGACAATGGGTGCTTCAGAAGACAGTGGATTCAGTAGCCGAGTGTCATGAAGCTCTTGGGGAAACTGGGGAAGCCCTCGAATATTCCCGCTAAATGGATCCTTTTTGTGATCCTACTGGCAATGTCAAACATGAAATGAAAACTGCAATACTGTACAGTTATAGAAAACTGGAAGAAAAAATGACAAATTACCAACATGCACTCTTGGTTCAAAGTGCACAGATTGGGAATTGCCAACCCCTAATTTTGTTTAATATAAGATAAAACAAACTTTTATTATAATCTTTATTTCATTTCTCAAGGAAGAAAAAAATATCCCAATGAAGTTTTTTGTCATTATTTTCTATGAAATTTTGGTTCCCCTTTTTAGTCAATTAATTTTAATTAGCCAAAAATACTAAAAGAAAATGTCTCCATCACACCCTTCTAGCTTTGAATTGCAATGCTCATAAAAATGTATATTTTATGTGTGTGAAAATATGCTAATATTGTATGTTGGTGGGGAACAGAACACTGGCTTCCCCGTGGTTCCTAAAACAGCACATTCCATCTCATCTCTAAACCTTTCCACTTGCCATTCCCTCTGCCTGGAAGCCTCTCCCACAGACACCACCATGACTCATTCCCTAATCTCCTTGAGATCTGGACAAATGTCACCTCTCAGGGAAGCTTTCCTAGACCACCCAGTCTAAAATGGCAAATCCCTCTTATCCTCAACAACTTCTATCGCTGGTTTCCTGCTTTATTTTTTCTCCTTAGCACTAAACCGTACACAACGTACACTTTGCTTCTCTTGTTTATTATCTTCTCTCCCACTAGATATAAGCCCAAGGAGAGCAAAGATGCTGCAGTTTCTGTTTCCTGCATTATCCATAGTGCTGAGAACCATGCCTGGCAAATGGGAGGAGCTTAATCAATATTGCTCGAATGAAGGGTCTTTATCTAAGGTGTCATCCATCTCTGGATGTCCCATGAATATGAGACTTCAAGGGTGGAAGATGCTCAGTAAGAGACATCCCCCAAAAATTCCAAGGGCAGGGGAGGGTGTGAAGGCATCAGAACCCTGTGGACCAGAGGCTCTCAAACTTTCAAGCATATCAGAATCACCTGTGCCACTTGTAATGGCACAGAGATCTGGACTCAACCTCTAGAGACTGCCATGCTATAGGTCTGGGGGGGCAGGACCCATAGTGCTGTGTTTTTAAACAAGTTACCCTTCTGATGCAGGGGGTCCTCAGAACACTCTGTGGGCAATACTCTTTGGGACGCACCTCAGACATCACGTTCTGTCAAGCAGAGTCATGCAAAAGAGATTCAACACCCTTTCTGAGATAAGCCCAGCCCTGAGGCACAGGAGCATTTTCAGGGTGTGGTTAAGGAAAACTGTAAAGATACTTTTAATTGGGGTTCTCCCACCAAACCACTCTCCCTGTGATAAATTAACCAAAGAGAGAGAATCTTGCATCTCCCACTAAGCACCTGGAGGCTGGCAACATCAGACTCTACTGAGAGCTCCTTTCAAGCAAAGATTTAAACTTGAACAGGTTACAGGGCAGGGAAAAGAGAGTCCAAGGGATCCAGAGGGCAGGAGCCTGGCCTACCAAGATGACCACAGAGCAGGTGGGGTCTCCAGTCTTGCATGCTCCTGTCCAGGGGGCTGGAAACCCAGATATTTTGGGCCTGTGAGTCAGAACAGGAGCCATCTTGATGGACATACAGACAACTGGTGCTGGAAAAGCACATCCACCAGAGAGAAGTGCTAGAAGTCATGAAACTCAGCTACAAGAACAGGACACTTGAAGGGGGATCTGCATGCCAGTGAGAACTTTCCCAGGAAACACGTGCTGATTTCTAGAAGCTATTGCCACTCTCTCGTCTCATTGCTCAGTTTAATCTCTTGTCTAAGAAAGTCAAATACTAAGCAACTTATATGTCTAGCTTTGGACAAATCAGAAATTTCAAATTTTTACAAGAAAAAGAATGATTTTAGTTATTTCAGTGCTTCTACTACAACAGCTGCCTTGATTTCATGTGTTTGTTACCTTTTGAGAGATGGCTAGGTATCAGCAACTGGGAGAGGCGACTTGTAGTCAATGGAGCCCATCAAAGCAAGAGAGAGCTACAGATAAGAATAATCATTGCAGCTACAATTGTAGAAATGTCTGCTCCACCCCATCCAAGGCAGCTCTGAGTATGAAAACAGCAGTAGGTTCATGTATGCAGGAAGCTCCATCTAGCCTGTGAAGCTGATCTGATCCTCAACCTGTTTATCTATGCCTCAATGAGACAGTCATTATGTTGTTTCCCCAACCAAATGATAGCTTCTACAATGCAATATTTTCTTCCCAGACTCCAGCTTCATAGACGCTTGGCCAGTCTCAAACCTCAACACCTTCCGCAGCCAATAAAACAGAGTAAGTTTACCCCAAAGCTGCCTGTTGGATCTTTCCTGTTCTATGCTAACTGTATTAGTTTCCCAGAACTATTGTAACAAATTACCACAAACTGGTGACTCACAACAAGAGAAACTTACGCTCTCACAGTTCTGGAGGCCAGAAGTCTGAAATCAAGGTGTTGGTAGGGTGGGTTCCTTCTAGAGTCTCTGAAAGGTAATCCATTCCATGTCTCTCCTATAGCCCATCCCTCAATACACACACACACACACACACACACACACACACACACACACACACTTCCTTCTTCACATCTTCCATAGCAACAAGATAAGCAAGTCCAAAACTCTGCCTTGGCCCTAAGTATCTAAACCTAGCAAAAAATGACTGGACCCAGCCACTCTAAGTAAGCATGTTTTACTTAGCCACTCATTTGGTGACAGTACATGCCATATGTATGTGTATATAAACTTTAGGATGATCTGCTATGATTCCTGGCTCCTGGTGATCACAGCTTTGTAACTCTGTTTCCCTTGGGTAAATCCTTGTAACTAATTTAATATGGCAAAGGCACTGGAATGTTGCTCCATGACCACATTAGGTTTATAAGACCATCTCACTAGCTGACTGACTCTAGAACTACGTTCTTGGGTGGCTTTGAAGAAACAGGCAGTCAGGTTGGAAGACCTATGTGACAATAACCTGGGGGAAGGGGAGCTTTAGGAACAGAGGGCAGCCTCCAGGCACCAGCCAGCAAAAATCCAGGGCCCTCAGCCATACCACAACAAGGAAATAAATTCTGCCAACAACTGAGTCAGCTTGAAGCAGATTCTTCACCAGTCGAGCCTCCAGATGAGAACACTGCCCAGACAATACCTGGGTTGCAGCCTGTGAGATCCAAAGCCGAGGACCCAGCTGAGTCATGCCTGGACTCTCAACCCACAGAAACTATGAGATAATAAATGGGTGATGTTTTAAGTCTTTAAGTTTGTGGTAATTTTGCTATTCACCAATAGATAACAATTAGACCATGTCTTAAAACTTTCAATTTGATAGCCAATAACTAAGTATCAGACAATTTCACATAAAAACTCAGATTTCTAACTTCACTGAAACTTAACCACACTGAACTTGCATTCCTGTCCAGTAACAATGGGCCTGAGCTGAGCAGCAGCTGCTCCATCAGCCAAGGCCCACTCTCCAGTTACCACATCCCCCCGACCCCCAATCCTTACTGCCTCCCTGACACTGAGGCTGAGTGCTGGTTGCTACTAATTACTACGTTTGCCCTATGCTTTTTCTCTGTATTGTCTTAGAAGGAAATGAAAAGACTTCTGTGTCTGTATCTATGTTAACTGTTTTCTCACATTGGTCTTCTTTGGTCATATATGCTACCAACCTGGTCCCTACAGGCAATGGTCTTCAATCGATGAGATACCACCCCCTAGAAGGTACATATACAAAAATGAGTAGGGGTAGTTGGGATTTCCCAATAACTCAGGAAGCAGGTAAGGTGAGGCTACAAAGAACTGTCAGTATTTAGAGGATTAGGGTTAGGGATGCTAAATGCCCTGTAGTGCACAGAAGAATCTCATCCCACATCAAATGCCAATAGTTCTTCCATGGAGAACCATCTATGTAGATTTTTCAGTCCCTGTCTAGATAATGCCCACCTCTGTCTGTTCCCAATACAAATGCCAATGATATATTTTCCAAGCAAACTGGACCCTAAGCTGAACTGCTGATGCTCCCTAACTGTTCTGTCCTCGTCCCTGTGTGGGGCACACTCTTATTTTTTTTTTCAGTGCATGTAGACAGAACAGGAAGCAACTTTCCCACAAATGCTGAGTATTCTGCGTCACCGTCACGAAATCAACACCTGCCACAATTTCAAGTCCATTATTGTCCCACTATCAGGAATGTGCTTTATTCATCCACTTCACTTCTCTTCATAGCCCCAAGCATTGGTGCCCCAAGCATTGGTTCATACCAAGAAAATCAATCCTCCTTCAGATCACATCTAAATTCTGACATGACAGAGGTTCCCCAATGCAAAAAGTCTTCTCTTCTGTCATTCTCAACCATGGACTCTGGTTCTTATGCTCCACACAATAAGTTAATGACAATGTGCATCTCTCTCACAGCAAAATCATTAAATACACAAATATACACACACCATGACCAAGACTTGGCAGGAGGCAGGGAAGTTGATATTTTCTCAGGGCCCAATAAACGGTTTCTCATGATTCAATTAGTAGGGTAATAGTGTTTCATGGGAACCTGGGATTTGTAAATGTAGAGTAATTAAGAACTAAAAATGGTTTTGAAATGAAAAGGATTTGGAAAGAAGATTGCGTCTCAGGGCTTTGGGATTCAAGTATGTCTGGGAGGCATTCCATTTAATTTAAGGTCTATTTGCCAAGTATCTGCTACCTGTCAGGTGTTAACCTACTGTGTGCAAAAGAAACAGGCAGTCCTAAGAGACACACAGATAGAACAGTGAAGTTGGCCGGGCGCAGTGACTCACATCTCTAATCCCAGCACTTCGGGAGGCCGAGGCGGGCAGATCATGAGGTCAGGAGATCGAGACCATCCTGGCCAAATGATGAAACCGCATCTCTACTAAAATACAAAAAATTAGTGGGGCCTGGTGGCAGGCGCCTGTAGTCCCAGCTACTCGGGAGGCTGAGGCAGGGGAATTGCTTGAACCTGGGAGGGGGAGATTGCAGTGAGCCGAGATCGTGCCACTGCACTCCAGCCTGGGTGACAGATCAAGACTCCGTCTCAAAAAAAAAAAAAAAACAGTGAAGTTAAGACCACTATAGACATAATTTCTACAACAGTGACGTTAAAGCTATACGTCTGCCTTGAATTCTAGACTCTAGCTGTGTGAATGTGGAAAAGTCATGTAACTTCTTTGTGCCTCTATTTCCTCACCTGTAAAATTGGGCATACTAGTGACAGTACTGGCCAGGTGCAGTGGCTCTCATGCCTGTAATCCCAGCACTTTGGGAGGGCAAGGCAGGTGGATCACTTGCACCCAAGAGTTTGAGACCAGCCTGGGAAACATAGCAAGATCCCATCTCCAGAAGAAGTATGAAAATTAGCCAAGTGTGGTGGCACGTGCCTGCAGTCCCAGCTACCTCAGGGAGGCTGAGGTGGCAGGATCACCTGAGCCCAGGAGGTCAAGGCTGCAGTGAGCCATGATCTCACTACTGCACTCCAGCCTGGTGGACAAAGCAAGATCGCACTTCAAAAACAACCAACCAACCAAACAAACAAATAATAGTACCTACTTCACAGTGTCACTGCAAGGATTAAATGGAGACAGCATATACAAAGTGCTTAGAACAGAGCCTGGCATATAATTAGTACTATACAGTGTTCACGATGACAATATGGGTGATAAGAGTGTCCAAGTGCTGTCCCCTTCATAAACTAGTCCAGACTGAAATGCTGACATCCAAAAGAATCACCCTTTGGTGCTAAAATGCTTCAGGGGAAGACTGAGAACTAGAGAAAAACTGCTATGAGAATCATCCAACAAACTCCCAACCCTGGTTGTCCCACACACACAAGACCAGGAAGATTAATGGAATCGCCCAGCATCCAGCCCCTACTCCTACACAGCGCTTGTATTTCCCATTGAGGAGCCACACTCAGGCTCAGTCCAGGTAGTTCAGGTTGTGCTGTCTCCACTGTTGGCTTCAGGGATTGGCATGTATGTGACCAACCAAAGCATTGTGTCCTCCTGACAGAGTGATTGGTCCAAGGAGGAACCATATGACCCAACCAAGCCAATCAGACTTTCCCATTCCCTGGCCACAGTTGATTGGCTCACAAGTAGACATGTGACTCAGGATTTGTCAGGGATTGTTGATTCCAGCTGTCTCTCCACTAAGCAATAAGCACTGTAAGAGTCCACCACCTGCCTGAGAATAAAACCAGCAGAGAAATGCAGAGGCAATTAATGGAATGAGCTTGCTTTCTGGCCACTCCATCTTGGTGTCTGGATCCAGCCAGACCTGAGGCTCTCTTTGAACTTTTCAATTACATGAGCCAGGAAATTACCCTTAAGCCACTTTGAGTTGGGTGTCTTCTATTTGCAATCAAAAGTTCACTGACAAAAAGCAATCAGGCTCTGACATTTCTACCACTCTGAGGACCAGATAAAACCCTCTCAAAGTTCACAGAAGATACACACATAACTTTACCCTCCGTAATCCAAGGACAAGAGAACAGATGGTAGAAGGATGTTCAATATTTCAACTGCCCTTGTGAGCCAGAGAGCAAATATTAAATAAAGGGAATTTATGGAAATAATCAGAGATCCTCTCTTGTCATACCCATCACTTCGGTAATAAATATTAATTTTAAAAAGCTAAGATACAAAAATTCAATTCATAACTCAAAAATAACCTGACCTTTTATTGAATTAAACTCATTTTCTGTCAAACCTGCTATTTGTAAAGTGTTTGGTTATATGAACTTTCAGGTGGCTAATAATTATTTCATCACAGTAATTTAAAGCATTTTGTCAGCCATAATGAATTTTTTCCCCTCTTCCTCTCCAACCCAGACACACTCAAGGGTTCACCCTGATGTACTGGATATTTCCTGTCCACGAAGACTTTTCAACTAACCTGGGTCCTCACAGCTACCAAGAAACACACAGGCACACACATGCACATAGACATACATCCATTTTCACAGCTTTATTTGCCACCTATATTTTTTTTCTTAAAATTTAGACTCAGTGGGTACAGGTACTTGTGCAGGTTTGTTACATGGGTACATTGCATAATGGTGAGGTTTGGGCTTCCAGTGTGCCCATCACTCAAAGAGTGAACATTGCACCCAACAGATAACTTTTCAACCCTCATCCCCCTTCCAACCTTCCCACTCCTGAAGTCTCCAGTGTCTATTATTTCCATTTTTACATCCATGTGACCCACTGTAGCTCCCACATGGAAGTGAGAACATATGGTATTTGATTTTCTGTTTCTAGGTTACTTCACTTAGGATAATGGCCTCCATATTATGATGATCCCCAAACTTATTTTTACAGCACAGAACTTTCTTCCAAGTCCCAGATTCATAGCCAAATGAAAACTTGAAATCATCTCTTAGAAGTTGCAAGGAAAATCAAACTTACTTTGTCCAAAAACTGAACTCAAGATATCAACCCACCCAACATAAAAACAAAACTACCTACTTCTCTTGTCCCCCTTGAGAAAGGACCACCAACATCAAAGTACTCAAGCCACAAACCTGGGGATCAACCCTGTCGCCCCCTTGACACCCAAGTCCATCAACAAGTCCCAAATGCCTCTCCATGTCGCTGCCATCATCCTCATATGTACCATGTGCAACCACTGCTACAAACCATGCAACAACCAGGTCATCTGCTCAAAATCCCAAGCTGTCACTGCCCACCTTAACACTCTCCCCTAGTCACTTCCACTGTTAGAAGAAGTCCAGAATCCATCAAGCATGGACTCTGGAACCAGACTGCCTGGATTCAAATCCTGGCTGTACTGTTTATCAGATGGGCAAGTTACTTAACCTCTCTGAGCATCAGTTTTCTCATCCGTAAAATGAAATCATAGTAGCCACCTCACTGATGTCCTCTGATAACTGAATTTTAAGCACTTAGTGGGTGCCGTTTGAATGATCTCTTTAGGCTTGTGGCTCCAGGCTTTCCTACTTGTCTTCCTCAGTTCCTACCCTGGCTATATGGGTTGTTCTCTGTTTGCCCCTCCAGATCCACTGTCCAGACTTTTCTGCCCTGCCCTGTACCATTAGAGGCTGACAGATATGAACAGCATCACTCAGAGGCTCCCACGTCCTCTCTCTGGCTTCCAGTTGGGTTCAACCAATAGGAGGGACAGCAGGAAATTAGACAGTGAGAAAAGCGAGGCTGAGATATTTCTATCCCCAGCTTCTTCCTCCTGTGACAGTGGCTAGGTTTGTCCCCTGAAGTTCCTGCAGGAAGCATTGTTCCATAACTTCTCTCACTGTAATTAACCTTCCTGTCTCCACTTCCTTGGGCCAGGGCCATCACTGTTTGCCACTGCTACTTGTTCTTGGCTGGCTTCCTTGACTGTGCCTCCGTCTTCATCAAAAGCCCCTTCATTAAGTTCTCTTTGAGGTGTGCCAGGCTGTTCCTGCCCGAACCCTGACTGATATGGGCGTTTGCATATACTGTTTGCTATGCCTGAAACCTTTATTCCTCATACCACCCCCCAGTCCTTTTACCCCCAATTATCTGGATAATCTTATCCATCTTTCAATTCTCATCTTAATTGACGCCTTCTCCAGAAAGCCTTCCCAGGTACACAAAACCAGGTTGTTTTTTTTCTTGTATTGCATGTCTATTGTTTCCTTCCTCGTATTTATCACACCGAATACTAAATAATCACCAGTGTAAGTTTTCATATACATTATTGTTGTCTCAAACAGTAAGACCCATAACAGCAGAAACGACATATCTTGTTTGGTTTTTGTATCGTCCCCACTTCATACAATGCTTTGTACACACTCAATGCTCAATATGCACTTCTCAGATTAATCAAACAATCAAAACACCCAAAATGCAGCAGGTCCCTGTGATTGAAATGCCAGGCTTTATCCAATACAGAAAGAAACCAACAAACTGATATCAAAGGCAAAGCCGCTTTGGCTTCTCAACCTAAGGCACATGCTCCTGGAAGGTGCTTATGCTTCTCTCTTTTACTGACATGGCCTCTAGTGGCAAATGGTCTCCAGTAAAACCTGGTGTTGGAGCCCATGTTGCAAATGTGGGCACAGAGGCAGGCTAGGCAGGAGGGAAGCTGGCAGTGGATCACGGGGCCCCCAGGGCTCAGCCTGATGTACCCTCCCCTGTCACTCAGGAGGAGCAGCACTAACAGCACCTCACATCCAATTGCCACTTGAATACTTGCCAAGTACTTTCACACGTATTACCTCAGGTGTTCCTCATGCAAGCCTGCGACACTGTGACAGAGAAATGATTCACACATCCACAATCACACAAGTGTGAGTGCAGAGCCAGGGCTGGCCTAGTGGTCCTGTGGTTATTGGTCCCAACCTGCAACTCCTCCTAGAAGGTGAGCTGGCCTCAGCCACGTGGGTTTTCTTGGTATGATCTTGGCTGTTGGTCACACGAAGTGCCCCAAACCTCCCTCTACTGAGGTCCCTTTGAAAGTACCCAAAAAGGCAGTGTAATGAAGGGGCTAAGAGCATAACCTCCAGACCCCGATGCCTGGGTTCAAAGCCAAGTGCTGCCACTTTCTACCTGTGTAGCCCAACGCGAGTTATTTTAGCCTCTTTAAGACCCAGTTTCCGTGTCTGGAAAATGGGGATGACAGCGCCCACTTGCATGGTAGCCTTGAGTATTAAGCGAGTGAATGTATTTCCATGACACAGCACAGTGCCTGACCTGGCATATGGCAAGCACTAAATACATATCTCCTATTCCAACCCATTTTTAACCACACCAGCTAAATTGTCCCCACTAAACTAGCTTCCAGCCTTCACGTAAGGTGGAAATCTTATTCCACTTTGCCCCTTGTCTCCCAACCCAGGGATGGAGAGGAAAGCACATAGTAGGTATATTTCTCAGTCTATAAACTCCAAAAATATATTATTTTCTTTACTTTCTAAAATCCAAATTAATTTTGATTCTCGGTCCTATGTGGCCAGGCTGGTTTTAAAAATAAAACTAAGGCCGGGTGCAGTGGCTGATGCCTGTAATCCCCACACTTTGGGAGGCCAAGACAGGTGGATACCTTGAGCTCAGGAGTTGGGAGACCAGCCTAGGCAACACGGAGAAACCCTAGCTCTACAAAAAAAATAAAATTTTAGCTGGGTGTGGTGGTGTGTGCCTGTAGTCCCAGCTACACGGGAGACTAAGGCAGGAGGACCAGATGAGCCCAGGAGGTTGAGGATGCAGTGAGCTGAGATCACTTCACTGCACTCCAGCCTGGGCAACAGAGTGAAACCCTATCTCAAAAAAACTAATTAATTAATTTAATTTAATTTAACTGGATGGAATCCCTCCTGAGGTTCTGTACTCTCTTTTAGGGTTTGGGAGGAGGTATAGTTGTGGGGTTCTGTGTAGGGACAAAGATGGGAAGGGAGAAGAATGCAAGCAGAACTTCCACTGTGCACCCACACAGACTGCCCCTGAGCCATCCCACATGGTGGCTCCCATGGCCCCTTCAGGTCTGCAGGGGAGTGGGGTAGGGTCTCTGCTACTTTGCTGCCAGGCTTGGGGCTGGGAAACCTTTCAAAAGGCTACCCATGTCCCATCAACTCAGATCCATGGTAGTAACCTCAAGTGCCTCCAGTACCAGGCAAGTGATATAAAGGTGAGTAGCTGAGCAGGTAGAGGCTATGGAAAGCTGTTAACTAATACCGACAGGCCCCAATCTAAGGGCAAGTCTCTGTGAGTCACCTCTGCTTTCAACCTAAAAAAGAAGTGGCCTCTGCTAACAAGAGCTTCCATTTGCATAGCTCTATCCAGCAGGCAACATGCTTCGACATGAACTTGACTGCAGATGACCTGCAGCCTGAGGGCACTCTGCAAAGGCATTCTCTGAGGAGTTTCTGCTCCTTCACCATCCCAACAATTCTCCTCCATGACCATTTTTCTCCATTTACTAAGTCCAGGAACACAATCTCCTAACACCACTTTTGACACAGTAAAGTTCAATTGTTGATAGTGAGACACACACACACACACACACACACACACACACACACACACAATTCTCTGGTAAATCTGTTTTAATCCTGCTGTGAAAAAAATAACTCTTCAGTGCAGACCCCAGAGTTGAAAAGGATAAAGAGGAATATGTTAGTTACCTCCTGCTGCATGACAAATCATTCCAAAACCTAGCTACCCCAAAACAGTATTTTTCATCTTAAAGTTTCAAGAATTCAAGAGCATTTTGTTCTCTCTCTCTCTCTTGAGGTTTCAGTCATGGTGTGGGGGCTGCAGTCATCTGAAGGCTTGATTGGGGCTGGAGGCTCCACCTCCAAGGTGACACACTCAAATGGCTATCGGCCTCAGTTCACCGTGTGGCCCTCTCCTTAGATGCTACTTGAGCATCCTCACAACATGGCAGCCAGCTTCCTCCAGAATAAATGATCCGAGACAGAACAAGGAGAAAGATGCAATGCTTTCACATCTTGGTCTCAGATGTCACATAACCTCATGTCTGCTGTATTTTATGTGTTAGAAGTGACTCACCAAATCCAGCCCACATTCACAGAATGGAGAACTCAGCTTCACCTCATGAAGTAAGGACTATCAAAGAATTTTTACACATATTTTTAAGCCACTGCAATGAAAAGGTTTCAGAGACTCATTTTGCCTGCTCTTGAATTTCACAGAAAAGGAATCACATGTCTCTATGGATCAACGTTACGTTTACCAACATTAACCTAGCTATTGCATATAGCAGTAGTTTGTTTTCTCACTGCATGAATATACTGTGGCTTACTCATCCATTCTACTGTTGATGGACACTTGGGTTGTTCCAGTTTGGGGCCTTTGTACATAATGCCACTATAAGCATTCTTGTGTGTGTCTTTAGATGAACACATTTGTGAATTGCTGTTGAATATTTAGCTAGGAGTGGAACTGCTGGGTCACGGATTTGTGTATGTTCCAAATGGTATTAGTTGCGAGGACAGTAGTAACCATGGAGAGGAGAGGAGTCCCTGGGAAGGAGCATATGGAGCTTATGAGGTGCTGGTTACATTCTGATTCTTGAACTGAGTGACGGTTACACAGGTTTGTTCATTTTGTAAAAATGCATTGAGTTATGCAATTATAATCTGTGCATTTTCTGTCTGTGGGTGTATGTCTATATAAAGTTTTCTTTAAACTTTTAAAATACTTGAAAAGCACCTATTATATACAAGATACCATAGGGCTATGACATCAGGCCTCTTTGTACAAAGCTGCCCTACTTATGACAGCAGTGGCACTAAAAGACTGCCAATTTATCTAGAAGATACATTGGCCACATGTCCACAGGTCTGGCTTATAGCTGCTGCATGGAACTGATGGAATGCCATAATAACAACCAAAAATGGCCACTAATATTTATTGAGTTCTTTCCAGTATCAGGCTGTGTTCTAGGCTCCATAGTATCTCTCTAAATTATCATAACAACTCCATCTTCAGTTTTAATGTTGAGGAAAGTGAGGAACAGGAAGTTTAAGTAACTTTCCCAAGATCACACAGCTAATAAGAGCCAGAGCCAGGATTCAAGCCCAGGAAGTGTGGTGGCTCTACGGCTATAAAAGAGAGAGCAGGAAGAGATATCTGTGATGAATTATGGAAGGATGGATGGAAGAAAGAAAGGAATGGAGGAAAGCAAAGGAAAGGATGAAAGGAAAGCGAAGGGGAGGGAGGCAGAAGGGCGGGGAGTGGAGGGGAGGAAGGGAGGGGAGTGGAGGAGGGCAGAGGAGGGGAGGGGGGTAGGTGAGGAAGGAGAGGGGGAGGAAAGGAGCTGCAACTTCTCTGCCCACGCCATCTAAAATACTCCTCATGCCCCATTATGCTCTATCCTGACATCCTGCTTTAATTTTTGCATAACACTTAGTACTCCCTGAAATTATACTTCATTTGTTTACTTATTTATTGTCTGTATCTCCAGCTAGAACACAAGCTCCCTGAGGACTTTTTCTGTCTTGCTCATAGCTGTATCCTCAACACCCAATTTTAAAAACTAGATTTATCAGTCGTGTGTGTGTGTGTGTGTGTGTGTGTGTGTAGACACAATATGGAAGAAAAGAGGGGCGATAGAAAGACGAAGGCCAGAATGGGAGAGATCATTGGCTTTTCCTTGGTCAATTCCTGTGTTGTTGCCTTGTAACTAGTAGGGATTGCTTTTGTAGTTTGAGGATACAATGCAATGAAGTGTAAAATAAGAAGGAATAAAAGGATGCTATAAAGTTCTGATTTTCAGAAACAATATCCACATGTGTGCAATAGCTGCCGGGGCAGGAGCCAGAAGTGGAGCAGGGATGGCAGACATTTCACCTTGTGTATCTATGCAGTCAAATAGCCCTGGGTGCCTGCAACACTGTTTTGGAAAAGATGTTGAGGCCGCCTGTGGGCTCAGCGGAAGAGAATGCTGTGACTAGTTCTGTGAGCCATAAGCAAGTGCCAGAGTTGGCAGCTTTCTGCTGCATATTCACCATCCTGGCCTAGAGTATTTCCTGGACAGACTGTTGACCAACACACAATGCTCCAACTACAGTGATCAGCTCAAATTATGGCCCAAGTTCAAGGAACCTGGCAATTAAACCGCACTGGACAATAGGTTTTTTATTTTATATATATATATTTTTTTTAAGATGGAGTTTCATTCTTGTTGCTCAGGCTGGAGTGCATTGGTGGGATCTTGGCTCACTGCAACCTCTGCCTCCCAGGTTCAAGCAATTCTCCTGCCTCAGCCTCCCAAGTAGCTGGGATTACAGACATGCACGACCACGCCCGGCTACTTTTGTGTATTTTTAGTAGAGACAGGGTTTCACTATGTTAGGCTGGTCTTGAACTCTGACCTCAAGTGATCCACTCACCTTGGCCTCCCAAAGTGCTGGGATTACAGGCGTAAGCCACAGCACCAGGGCGACAATAGGTTTTTATGTTTCCAAAATGCCTCTGGAAAAGGAGATTTAACAACCTCCCCCACAACCAAATCCTGTGTTATGCAGCCCTCCATGCCTCGTGTATAATTATCATCTGTGCCACACTGCCAGCCTTTCAGAACCCAAACATCAAACCGGTAGTCAGAACAGCAGATTGTAGAGGAAGACTCCTCCTTTCTAGTCAAAGACTCTGATCATTCCACAACAGTCCTGACCCCCAAAGACTTTTCCTTCTTTTGAACTCCCTTAGTATTCACTCTCTGTTCATCTCAGTATCCAGAATTCTTTACATTGCCTTTTGCTGTTAGTTAAGGATGGGTGGATGGATAATGGATAAGTGAATAAACAGAAGGATGGAAGATGGAGACAGATGTTTCTCCATCTCAGTAACAAGCTTGTTAAAATTCACCACCATTTCTTATTTTAAACCTCCAATATCCTACTTGGAGCCTGGTACAGCGGCTCAATAAATGACTACCAACAACAAGGTAGGTGGGATTTACAAACTGGGGTTGCACATCTCAAAAGCTATGTCCAATGCCGCTCCCATAAAAGGTATCCACAGTGGCTTTTCAGCCTACAGAAGGAGGGAAGACCTTGTTGGCTACAGACCTGTGACATGTGAAGTGGGGCTTCCGGTCTATGTAGGGACACACAAAAGACCAAGAAGACCAAGCTCCAGTTGACACTGCCTTGATTCACCTTCCTGCAAGGGCAAAGTCTGTTCACTGCACACAGACAAGAGACCCAACTGTTCTTTAATTAATAAACAACCAGAGGACCCACTTTGAGTTACTGTGTTCAAGGGTCCAGTATTTCTAGCTGTGTTTGTGAACTAAGCTCCAGTGCTATTGACAGGGACTTGGAAAATAAGAAGCAAAAAACTCTTACCCCTTTTTTCAGAAGAGAGACTTCTTATGCAATGGGTCACAAATCTACCCACCCCACTCCCAAAAAAAAAAAAAAAAAAAAAAAAAAAAAAAAAAAAAAAAACCAGAGGCAAATACTTTTAAGATAGAAGACTTCTTTCTGTCTGGGTCAATCAAGATCATGGATAATGCTGCCAAGGATCTTCAGAACCTTTTCTTAGACAACGTCTCCCCTGTACCTCAGAGTCCTTAACTGTGTCATCACTTCAAAAACAGCCTTTAGAGACTAACTACGAGTACCACACACCTAGAGGAATACAAAGCAAAGAAGCTCTGGGTTTTAGAGAATGTGAGATTTATTTCTAACATAGCTAACAGGTCCTTGTGCAACATTAGCCAGATCATCACACTTCTTTGTGAGACATCAAAACAGCTTCACCAGGCTGCATGCATTTGGTGAACTGTTCTTATCTTTGCATAACAGGAAACTCAATCAGCTATCACTGGATCCAGGAAAAACCTTTCTATTTCTCCTAAAAGCCTAAATTATTCACATCTCAGAGCCTTTGCACTTGCTCTTCCCTCTCTAGCTCTCCATGGCTTTTTGGTTATGCCTGTCGCACTTTATTCAGCCTGCTCACTCCTCGTCTTGCCTCCATGGGCATTTTAAATTGTAACAAACAAACAAGTAGAGAACAAAAAATGCCACAAATCCAGTGAAAAAAAAAATGCAAATGTAAAAAGAAACTACTAATTTGTTCATGTGTGATAGCCATTTTTCATTAGCTGGCATTGCTACAAAATCACTTACAATATGCCACTCCCTAATTCATAAAACACCAATGCTGCCAATGTGGACCCACGTCTAGACCATAGTCACACGTAACCAGGCACTTTTTCTCCTTGACAGCCATCTGACCTTACTTCCCTCCCACCTTGGGTTCATCTAGACTCTTGCTCCATTCAAAATCAACAAATGGCTGGGCACGATGGTTCACGCCTGTAATTCTAGCACTTTGGAAGATCGAGGCAGGTGGAATCACTTGAGCTGGAGAGTTCAAGACCAGCCTGGCCAACATGGTGAAACCCCATCCCTATAAAAAATACAAAAACTAACCGGGAGTGGTGGTGAGCACCTGTAGTCCCAGCTACTTGGAAGGCTGGGAGAATCACCTGAGCCTGGGAGGCAGAGGTTGCACTGAGCCTTGATCCTGCCACTGCACTCCAGCCTGGGCAACAGAGTGAGATCCTATCTCAAAACAAAGAAACAAACAAACAAACAAACAAGCAAACAAGCACTTCATTACTTGTTTGATTCACCAAAAAAAATGGTCACCATAAACACCAAAATACCAAGGATTTCTGTGTCTCACCTACTAGAATATAAGTCTCATTAGATCAGAGAGCTATCTAGTCAGTGCAAAAGCAATGGCTGGCAAATAGAAAACACTCAAATATTTGTTGAACTAATAAATTAATGAATCTCCCATATGAGAAATATTACATAACACTGATCCACCTCCCATGGTTTCAATAAAAAATACATTAAACCCCTGGCATTCACTAGACTGTTGTTTAGATCAATTGATCATGTTTCTTTCAGTTGCCAAACCTGCTTATAAAGTACATGAAAGTGACAATAATAAAGCTATTTTCCTTGGGAAATTAAAGCCTGAGAATTACATAAGGTCTTTGTCCAACACAAATTTTGTCAGCATCTACTCTCATGTGACCTAGGACATTTATTTATTCTGTCACTAAAAAGGCTCCCTCTGGCCATAAATTCCAAGGTGCATTGATCACCTCCAACAATAGGGTCCACAAGGCAGCCTCCAGCTGCCAAGCTCCTGGGCGTGATGTGAAACAAAGAGCCATGGTGAGGCTCTGCAGAGCTAACCTCCCAAAATCAGGGGAGCAAAAATATGCTAGACAGGTCCCCCAACCTTAGATACCCAACTCTCATACAGTTTTTTTATCCCCTCAAATATTATCAAGAAGAAACGGGAATAAATTTAAAAACCAAACTTTCATCTTCTCTAGTTTTTTAATCCTTTTTTTGCTGTGAGAGCAAAACAAAACAATCTACATCAAAGAAAACAATCTTGCCTAATTTTAAAATGTTGGTAACTTGTTTTAAATGCCCAGCATTAAATTTTTAAAGTAAAATAAGTCAGGAATATGGAGGCAAATGCAGCATGATCTCTCTTATATGTGGACTCGTACAAAGTTGAATTCATAGAAGTAGGGAGTAGAATGATGGTTATCAGGATCTGGGGGAGCTGGGAAGATGGGGAAAGGAGAGGTGTTGATCAAAGGGTAGAAACTGGCTGGGCACGGTGGCTCATGCCTGTAATCCCAGCACTTTGGGAGGCCAAGGCAGGTGGATCACCTGAGGTCAGGGATTCAAGACAAGCCTGGTCAAAATGGTGAAACCCCATCTCTACTAAAAACACACAAAATTAGCCTGGCATGGTAGCACGCTCCTGTAATCCCAGCTACTTGGGAGACTGAGGCAGGAGAATTGCTTGAACCTCGGAGGCAGAGGTTGAAGTGAGCTGAGATCATGCTGCACACTCCAGCCTAGGTGACAGAGCAAGGCTCCATCTCAAAAAAAACAAGGAAGAAACTTTCATTTAGACTAGAGGAATAAGTTTTAGTGATCTATTACACAAAATGATGGCTACAATAAATAATAATGCATTATATGTTTCAAAATTGCTAAAAGAGTACATTTTCAATATTCTTACCACAAAAAATAAGTATGTGAGGTGATGGATTTATTAAGCTGAATTAATCATTCCATGCTTTAAACATATAGCAAAACATCACATTGTACCCCATAAATACATATGATTTTTAATAAACATTTTTAAAGAAAAAATAAATTTTAAAACATAGAAACAAAAATTTAACTGATAGAAATAAGTGTCTTCAGGATATGGGACAGATACCCTAAGGGTACATGAGAAAACTTTAGGTGATATGACAAGGATATAACATTAAATAACATTGAGTAAAAGAAATACAGAGAGTTTCGGCCGGGTGCAGTGGCTCACGCACTTGAGGAGGCCGAGGCGGGTGGATCACCTGAGGTCAGGAGTTTAAGACCAGCCTGATCAACATGGTGAAACCCCATTTCTACTAAAATTACAAAAAATTAGTCAGACATGGTGGCACATGCCTGTAGTCCCAGTTAGTTGGGAAGCCGAGGCAGGAGAATCGCTTGAACCCACGAGGCAGAGGTTACAGTAAGCTGAGGTCACATCACTGCACTCCAGCCTGGGTGATGGAGCGAGACTCCATCAAGAGAAAGGAAAGGAAAGGATAAGGAAAAGGAAAAGGAAAGGAAGAGAGTTTCTAATCTTTTTCAACCCTTTTGATTAAATCAAGTAGAAAGTTGCAGTTGTTAATGTCTTCAACCTTCTCTAACACTTGCAAATCTGCCCTTTTAACAGAAAGAGCTAATAAGCCTCAAAGTCAAGGCATTTTAGAGCCTTCGCCTATCTAGCTTAGATGTAATAACTCTAGCTTTGTATATATTTATTATTTATAGTTGCCATCTATTTATCATGAGTGATACTGGCTTTCCATTTTCAAAAGAGAGACAAAGTTTCTGTTTTAGGTAAACTTGCCTTTGTAAAAATATGCACTGACTTAAAGAAGATAAGGATTGAACACTAGTAATGATGGTGCATACACATGGAAGAAATAATGAGGTCTGACAGAAGAGAGACAATGCCAACTTCCCAGTCCCTGAAGTCAGGAGTTGCCAAGGTAAGATGAGTTTAGATAGTAAACTCACTACTGTAATAACTATGCATTTATTTTAATGCGTACTAGGAAAAAATAAAACTAGAAAATCAAGAGATTGATTTTCCACCTTAGTGAGTGATAGAAAATTTTAAGATAGACTTATTGCCCAAAAAATGTGTATCAATCAAAATTAAACTAGTAAAGGGGAAAGAGTTTGGGCGGTATGTTGGTATGAGCACAAATCACGAAGGTGGTCCATGAATAACTCCAGCCTCAGAGATAACTGGGGCTGTCACTGACTTCCACAGTCAGCCTCACACTCTACTGCGATCCTGCAGCTGCACCCTGGGGGTCTTTGAGCAACAAATCAAAGAAGCAATTATCTACAACAAGAGGCCATCTCACCGTCCAGTTCAATTCAGCTAAGATGACAGCAGCTGGTACCGCAGTATGAGAAACCCACTCCAGGCTGGGTTTGCTCAACAGCTCAGATGAAAGAAAAGAAAACATATCTGGAGGAGGACTCAATCTGCTAAAAAAAGAACTCTATCTGCAGTTGTCAAAAAACACTTTTGTGGAACACACAGCCCCTGCCTTCACCTGTCTATGTCTCCTATGTCTCCACCCCTAGCAATTCACAGAGTGACCAAGAATGGAAAGCCATTAACAAAAAGAGTTTTCAAGCAAATAAAACAGATTTTTAAGAAGCAAAACACCTGCAACTTTACAAAGCTAGACTGATCTGGAATAATTCAACAAGTGGTTAAACCCTAAAACACATTTCAAGAGCAATGTTATTGAACCGAGTTTAATGTAATTTCTTGGCATCAAATTATTACAGCAATCAAACCACCCATCTTTCAGAGACTTTTAAACTTTTTAAAGGCCTCTTTTTAAACTTTTTAAACTTTTCCAAAGACCTCTGTGTCTTGTTTACGTCTCAGTTTGTCTAATGGCTCTGTCATCAAGAGACTGAGGCTCAGAGAAATGGAGTGGCTCAAGCAAGGTCATAAAGAGTCAGAACCAGGCTCAGACATCCAACTCCATAATTCTCCTCTTTCCACCATCTCCTGTCACTGCTCCTTAAGAAGGCAGTAAGAGTATGCCTTCTTTGTGTTCTTACACCAAACATCCTGTTCAGAATCATCATTCTGTATCCTAGGACCATCTCTTGGAATGAA
The DNA here is from genome assembly GCF_037993035.2 of Macaca fascicularis. Taxonomy (NCBI): domain Eukaryota; kingdom Metazoa; phylum Chordata; class Mammalia; order Primates; family Cercopithecidae; genus Macaca; species Macaca fascicularis. The sequence goes on along the minus strand of NC_088385.1, from coordinate 132,554,036 downwards.
AAAGATAAAACTGCATGACCCCTACTAGAAAAACAGAGATGCCACTATGACTGCACTGAGAAATCACACTTACCTTCAAAGAAAAGATGAACCATACCCTACTTCTGTCTGCATTTTAGGAGCCTGAAGATACTGGGTGCACCATGGAAATTATTTATGTTTGACATAAAATCATGTGATAACCTAAAATGCCAAACACTCAAGGGAGAGTGTAAGTTGGAGTTCCTTGTGTGCAAACAACAGAAATCCTTTCTGGCCAGCTTATGAGATTTCTAGAAGGGATGCTGGGCATCTTGTAGAATAGGAAGGAGATGCCTAAAATCCCAAGCCCAGAAATGGGCCAAGTTCCAGGGAAAGTAATTGGCAAGACCTCCACAGAAAACATCTGATCAGAAGCACCAGACCCCACCTCCAAGCTTCCACTTCAGCTGGCACCAAACAGCATGTGTACCTGGCACCCACAGAACTGCATTTCCCATTGGCATCCATAGAGTATCTTCCCCAGTAACCAATGCACATCACCTGTGGATCAGACAGCAGGAGGGACCCTCATCTCTGCCCCCATTCAGTCCCTGATTTACGTGAACACCACACATGCATATACACTCACACACATATGTATACACATATGTACATTCACACACATTCACACACACACACACAGAGTAGGAGACACATGTGAAGCACTGCTCTGCTGTCCCTCAGCCCACCTGATTTCAGAACCACTAGAATGGACAGTTCCATGTGCCACAGCTAGGTGCTATCACCAAGGCAGTCTTGACTTCTCTACTGTTTTCTCCAAGTTATTGCCCCAGATCAACCTTCAACCAATTGGGAAGCGAGGCCAAAAGATAAACTCTCCAGCCTCCCCATTTTCCCAAGGGACAATTCTGAGGGTCCTTGTACACGGTTCCAAGAGAGCACCCCAGTGGGATGACGTCCCAGGGACCCTTCGTCTTCCTCCTTGGTCTCATTCTCCCCATCCTCTTATTTCTGCTTTCTGGTGTCACCTCCCAGATTAACTACCTGGGCCCCATGTCCTGGTCAGGGGTCTGCTTTGTGTCTACATGCACAGATTGCATGCACTTGTACAGCATGAGATGTCTACGGGAGAACGGGGCCTTGCACCCCCAGCAGGTTGAAAGGTGTGTGGAATATCAAACCCCCAATGTCTCAACCACAGGGGCTCAACACACCATGCCTGTAACTCCACAGAGCTGGAATGGGGCTGAGGCTGGTTTTACGCCTATAGTGTGCTTAGTAGCAAGGCTAACACAAATTTGGTGTCTTCCTTTCTCTCTCCATATCTCTTGTGCCATTAAGAATCTGACCAGGACAGAAGCAACTCTGAGCATTTAAAACAGGAAAATTAATCCAGGGAAAAGGATGCGCATTCACAGGCATCTGGGAGGCCCAACTGAGATCAGTGCAGCAGGAAGCTGCCAGCACCCCTAGGCCAGAAGAACAGAAGGAGGTAGTGTTTTCAGAACCAGGGACCACGGTCACAAAAGGACAACAGAACCACAGAGGACTCATTAAGCAGAAGAAATGTGGCTGCTACCATGGACACCATGAGCAGGAGGGTAGCCTTCCTCTTGCTTCCAATTTTCTACCAGTGCCTCCCATCAGCTGAAGCCAGTTGAGACTAACTGGAAACGACAGCCTGCAGGGGCAGCCTCCTTGGAAAAGAGAAACTAGTGGATCTGACAGTGAGAACCGAGCACCAATATATGCCATGCTCCAATCACATGCCCCACTCCAATGACGTACTTGGAATCTACCCATAAACTCCTCGGTGCCCTGGGAGATGATTCATCTGAGCCTGGAAGGATGCACTCATCTTGCTCATTGCAGTGGGTTGAACGATGGCCCCCAAGAGATATGTCCATCCAGAACCTGTGAATATGAACTTACTTGTTCATGTAAGCAAGGTAAATATCTCAAGATGAAATCATCCTGGGTTATAGTGGGTCTCAAATCAAATGGCCAGTGTACTTATAAGAGACACACAGGAGGAAAGACAGTGTGAAGACAGAGGCACAGACTAGACTAATGTGACCACAAGCCAAGGCTTTCCAAGAATTGCCAGCCACCACCAGCAGCTAGGAGAGAGGCACGGGACAGATTCTCCCTCAGAACCTCAAAAGAAGGAACCTACCCTCCCCACGTCTTGATTTCAGACTTCTGGTCTCCAAAACTGTGAGAGAACAAAGCCCTGTGATTTTAAGCCATCAAGTTTGTGGTAATTTGTTATGAAAGCCCTAGGAAATGAACACATTCATCCTCAGGTCCATTTCTTTCCTGCACCACAGTATTCTCTCCTTTCCAAATTGAAGATAAATCCTCAATCAGAGAGACAGGAGCAAAATAGAAGTTCAAAGATCCACCCTGAACGTAATGTTGTGATCTGAAAAACCCTCATCTCTCAAACCTCTCAATTCCACACCCCTCTACCTCTACTGGCAGCACCTGGAAATGTCCTTGTTTTATTCGTGATGGAAAATCTCAGCTCTGGATCCAGAAGCATTTACTCCACAGGGCGTGCAATATTCTGGTGCTCAAATGCATTTTCAGTCTGCCTCCCTTTCATGATGGGCTCTGCTCACTGGCAAAGCCTTCCATCTACTTTCTGGATGAACTGGTCAAGGGACTCTATTAATTTCCAATTGCTGCTGTAACAAACCACCACAAACTTAGTAGCATAAATATATTGTCTTATCATTCTACAGTTCAAAAATCCAAGATGAGCTACAATCAAGATGTTAGCAGGGCTGCGATCCTTCAGGAAGGCCAAGGAGAATATCCATTTTTCTGTCTTTGTTTATTCTGGGGGGGTTTCTGTTTGTTTGTCCTGGAGTCTGCTGCTGTTTGTTGGTTCGTTGGCTTTTGCTTTTTCCAGCTTCTAGAAGTTGGCTGCATCCTTGGCTTGTGGCCCCTTCCTGCATCTTCAAAGCCAACACTGTAGAATTCAGCTGTCTCCCTTTGATTCTGAACTTGCTTCCTTCATCCCGTTGAAGATCCTGTGGTTACACTGGTTCCACCTGGATAAGTCAGGATACCCTCCTTATCTCAGCTGATTAAGCCTAAATTCCATCTTCAACCTCAATTCCCCCTTGCCACGTAACATAACATATTCACAGGTTCTGGGAATTAACACTTGGACATCTTTGGAGCATTACTATTCTGCCTACCAAACGCAGGGAAGCTCCATTAAATTCTCAATAGGGAGATCCTTAACCTGAAAATGAAGGCTTGGTAGGCAGATCCACATTTCAACCTGCTGCATTCTTCCCAAGACAGGCAAGGCAGTGATGGGTGCTTTGTAAAGAATCCACCAGATTCTGGGGACTGAGAGGGGTGGGGGCTAGAGACACGAGACCTCACTCAAACCTCCAACAACACTAACAGGCACTTCTAGTGTCCTTCTCCCCATATGAGCAAATGAGGCTCAGAGACATTAAAGATTCAATGAAAGCCAGCAACAGCACACCCTGCCCTTTGGCCATTGTCAACTTGCCCCTTTCACCTTATTGACCTATAACCTTGATTGGGAGGGACAGAAATGTTCACTTAAACTCAATTTACCTTCAAAGACTCCCTTGCAGCTAGAAGTGACAATGGCACAATCCAGGGCCAATGAAATGCAAGTGGGTAGCTCTGGGTGGGAGCTCTAGGAAAACAAAGTGTTTCTTATAGCAAAGGACACATCCAGCTGTGCGTATCTATTTCCCTTGCCCTGTTGTCATCTTGCTTCTTGGAATCCAGACATGATTCCTAGAGGTGTGGCAGCCATGAGGATAAAAACTATGGGCTAAAGATGAAGCCAGGTGGAGCCTGAGTCTTTGATAGTCCAGAGAACAGCTACCTCCACCCTTGACTATTTACTTTTAAATTCTTCTTATGGGAGAAAACTAAGGCCCTGCTTGATTGAGGCACTGTCACTGGATTTGATGGTATGTGTGCAGTCAAATGCATTCCAACTGATATCAGCTCACAGCTGGTCCATGGCAGAATAGGGATCTGAACTAGGCTTCCTGGATTTATTGTCCATGCTTTTTCCATGATACCACACAGCTTCCTGGAATTAGTGACAAGCTAGAGGAAGAGATCCACCCCATATCTGCAGGTATTTCAATGCAGAGGTCTCACCCACCTCCTGACCCCAACACCAGCATCCCTTCCAGCTGGCGGCCCACCACTCCATACTCAGTGTCACCATCTCTACCAGAGTGAGAATGCCTTCTCCCCTCCCATTCCCATATCCTCATTTAACCAACCTCTAACAGCCAAGATCAAGTGACACCTCCCCTTGTCCAGCCTCTCTAAATACCTACCTTTCAAAACATTCCGGAAACCCCCTTCGCATGAACTCATCTGACTGTATGTGTGCGCTGCATCCCCAAAAGAACTTAAGATTTTGTGAGTAAGGTCCCCATGCAAGCCACCTTGGTGCCTCCTAAATCTCACCAGCTGGGTGGGTGCTCCATGAATAGCTGTTAATTGAACCTGTAGCAGGCAGCCAGAGTTACAGACTCTAGAAAGAGATTCTCTTTAAAGAAAATGGTTCATTCTGCTTCCCTAAGGGATCTGTCCAACTCAAAGAGAATCCTTTGAAAATATTCAGATGTCCCATGAGAGAGATCAGGCCTATATAGAGGAATAAAAATTGTAACAACATGGAAAGTAATAATAATTAGATCCCTGAGCCAGGCCCTGTTCTGAGCTACTTAAACATATTAACACATATTAACCCGTGTATTCCTCACAATAGCACTCTGAAGTAGGGGACATTATTACCCTCATTTTAGAGCAGGGGGTACTGAGGCACAGAACATGCATGAGAAGTGTCCAAGATTTAGGAATTCTGAACCTAACCACCCAACCTTACTCTTTGTTTTCAAGGTCTTGCTACCCAACCTCTACTTCGCCTCCATGTTCTCCCCAGTTCAGCCCACAACCCAAAGTTCCCTGCCCTCAGACGTAGGCTTCCTCTTTGGGTCTCCCCTTGGTTCAGCTGCTTCTTGACCTTCAGGATAAGTCCCTACTGTCTCAGCCCAGCTCTGGGAACTCTCTGCATTTCATGCCTCTAGGAGCAGCTTCCCATCAATTGAAGTAAATCAGCTCTCAGTAACCCATGTTCCCCACTACCCACCTGCACAGGTGTTCTGTGCCTCAGAGGCAGTGCAGAGAGAGCAGCTTGCAGACCTGAGTGGCAGCAGCACAGGGGAAATGCAGGCCGCTGGCCCCACTCTCAGCAAGCCTCACTGAGTGGGTCTGGATATGGCCAAGAGGTCTGCATTTTACCAGCCTGCCCTCTCCCCCTAAGGGATCCTGCTGCCAGCGGTCCCAGAGCATGCTTGGGGAAGCCTCAGGAGGGTTCTGGATGACCTGGAAAGCCAGTCGGTTTTCTTCTGTGTTCCCCACACTGGAGCAGGCATTTATTTCACATAGATCTGCTTTCAGATCACTGCAATGTGCCTGGGGGCATTGGCTCAGGTGCCAAAGGCTGTGCCATGGCCATGGAATCCTAGGGTCCCTGCCTGGTGCACTCAGCTCCCCGTTAGACAGTGGGCTTCACAGGGCAGCCTCAGCCCTCGTAAGGGGAAGCGGCAGGAGATGAACTTGCTCTCTTTGTATCCCTCCCTCAACCTGGGAGCTTCTCCCCTGCAGGAAACTCCCTCTAGACTCATATCCCTCCAGGAAGTGGGAAAGGGGTGCTATCCCATTCTGAGATGAGGAAACAAGGGCAGGAAGAGTTTAAATAGCCCCCAGCCCCGGCAGCTGGCCACCGGAGGAGCTGCTGGGCGGGAGGAGTGCAAATGAGCCCACAAGCAGCCTCCACCGGGGCTGGTCTCCTGCCTCATGTAAGGGGGCACCTGCTGTCAACCACCATTCCCAGTCCTCAGGTATCTCGTGCCCTGTCACCCTGTTTTGCTTTAGCCTGGGTACCATCTGTATTATTACTTAATATTTTCTTTTTAAGTCTGTTCACTGGGCTTAGACAAATTTATCTGGGGAGGAAGCAATGTATCAGCACTTGAAGTGGGAAAAAAAAAAGCAATATCAATTTCCATAAAGAGAAGAAAACCCAAAAATAAGTACAATGGGAAAAAAAAAAATGTTATTGAATTCTAGCCAGACACTGCTGCCTGCCAAAGCCTCCCAGCCTGGGATGTGAGCTCTCATTTAAAACAAAAACAAGCCATCAGACAAGGAGATTAGCAAGAGGTTAGGGGGTGCAAGAGACTGGAGCCTCAGACAGACACTACCTCCTTGACTTAACCAGGACACAAAGAGGATGCAGGAGGAATCACCTCTCACCAGGTAATTCAGGGCTACCTCAGCACCAAGAGTATGTGGTACCAGAATACCTACTGTCATCTGAGTTATCACCTGAAATCATTTTTCCCCTTCCCTGGCGGTTCCCAAGGTGTGAGTGCAGACTGATTTTAGGTGGCCTCTAGGATGACTTGAAGACAAAAGTCATTCCAAAACCTGGTAACTTTTGGAGAGAAGGTGAAATAACAAACTTAAGAATTCACAGGAACATAGAAGGTGATTTAGTTCATGTGCAGGTCTCACCAGTGTGCATCTACCACGTTCTCTGAACTCCCATCAGGTTACTATGGAAACATGCAGCTGTGGTAAGTCAAACTTTCTACCTGGGTGTGACAGAGTGTGATGTGTGCACCTCAAAGAGAGCTGGCAGCCACCAGCCACAGAATAAGCCACTTGCTCGCCCATCCAGGACACTCACTAATTACACAACGTAGCTGACATCACATATCTGAGTCCTGATGTAACTTTTTCATGTTGGTTTCCTTTCTTTCAAGATGAAAAGCAAAGATGGGTGTTCCTCTCCTCCATGACTAGCTATACATAACTCCAAAAACATCTGTCCTTTAGCAACGAAATGCATCTCTTTGCAGTCACCTGGGGAGTCACCAGAGAAGGACAGATTGGCACTAGATCCTGAAAGCAGCTAATAAAAAGGCAAGACATGGACACTTCTTTTCCCTTGAAAACTCAGCCTCCATCTCCTGAGTCTTTAGAGATTGTTGCATATTCAAATGAATCCATCCACCTTGATCACAGGTTAGATTCTGAGTCTGAGACTGAGTTTCTTATAGACAGCAACAATCAGCTGGATTATTCATATGCATACACACACAGAAAGGGCTGTTTTTTGTATCTGAGCTCAAATATTATAGTACATTGTGTGCTATCCAGTTGCAGTACAATTTCTGACACAATTTCCATAATAGCAAAATTTACATACAGATGGCAAATAAATAAAACCTTCCTGTATCTTGGTCTGCGGTTCTTATGGTCAGCAAATCCTATTAGGGGCTTTACTAACCTGCTCAGTGATGGAAATGTTATATCTGATCTTATGGATTTCAGCTGTGCAATCTAGCCCTGCTACAAAATGAAATTTAACTCTCAACATTTTTCTGCAACATGAAGTCACCAAAATTGAGGGAATTTTTTCTGTATGGAGCATTGGAAATATCCACTCTTCCTCGCTTCTCATTTGAGCCACAAATGGTCTCTTTTTTCTATCTATTTCCTCTAACAGCACATAATTGCAATTAGCTAGTGAGCACCAAGGGATACAAGTTGATCAACATACAAGGTTGCCAAGCAGAAATAAGTTTAGGCAAGAAAGATAGAGAAGAGGGGCGGGAGGGATCTCTGCAAAGAAATGTGCATTAGGAAGACTTGGTTGAAACCCCTAGAGAAACCCTGAAGAAATCTCTCTCTGAGCCTCACCACTTCAACTGTGGCAGGAGACATCTAGGAGTCAAGGGACTGTCTAATTACTAGTTAAAATCAGCCACTTTCTATATCTAAACAAAGGGAAACAAACATGTTTGTGGGTGAACTGAGTTGAGGTCTGCACCATACAGACTCCCATGAGAATCCAGATACTTTAGAATTCCCTGTGCCCCCAGAGAATTGAAATGGAAAAGTCATCTCCACTCTAAGAAGAATGAGCCTCTAGAGAGAGGACTTCAGAAAGTCAGAGGTCTTGGTAATAACCTTTTCTTTTGCACTAGCAATGTTCTTCACAGCTTCAATCCCAAAGGAACATCCCTAAAGAGGAAATCTAAAGGGCAGAGCAAGATTCTTGTGTGTCACGTATCTGCCAAGGAGTGGCACCAACAAACAAATCCATCCCAAAAGTAAAATCCTGCGCTCTTGGCTGGATGTGGTGGCTCACACCTGTAATCCCAGAACTTTGGGAGGCTGAGGCAGACAGATCACCTGAGTTCAGGAGTTTGAGACCAGTCTGGCTAACATGGCGAAAGCCCATCTCCACTAACAATAGAAAAATTAGCCAGGCTTGGTGGTGTATGCCTGTAATTCCAGCTACCTGGGAGGCTGAGGCACGAGAATCACTTGAACCCAGGAGGCAGAGGTTGCAGTGAGCCGAGATCGCACCACTGAACTCCTGCCTGGGAGACAGAGTGAGACTCCGTTTCAAAACAAAACGAAACAAAGCAAAAAGAAAAAAACAAAAAACAACCTGTGCTCTTAAAAGACTCAAATTGATAATGAAACAGAACAGAAAACATGGATTACAAAGGGGAGGGGACAAGGATAAGGGTCATTCAGAAACTTCTGAATTAATAGCTGTGGCTTTAAAGGCTCTTTCATTACTTTCCATTGCAGGACATTACAATGGTACTTTGTAATGGAAGCTAAAGGAAGCTGGGGCTGCCATAGGAAGTACCACAGACCTGGGGGACTTAAACAACAGAAATTTACTTTCTCACAGTTCTGGAGGCCAGAAGTCCACAATCGAGGTGTTTGCAGGGCTGGTTTCTTCCGAGACCTCTCTCCTCGGCTTGCAGATGATCATCTTCTTCCTGTGTCTTCATGTACCTTCCTTTTCTTCGAAGGTATCGGATTAAAGCCCACCTAATGACCTCATTTTAACTTGTTTACCTCTTTAAAGGCCTATATCCCAAATACAGTCACATTCTGAGGTCCTGGGGGTTAGGGCTTCAACAATTCAGCCTATGGCAGGCATCAAGCCACATGAGTGAATGGCTGTATCCAAGATGTAAAGGCGTGTGGTTCCCATTTGCTGAGTCCCAGCTACATGCCAGGTATAGTTCTTGGCACTGGGGACACATGTCCCTGCCTGCATGGAGCTGACATTCTAATGTGGGGGAAACAGATGACAAATAAGTGAACAAATAAATAACTTACTTTATTTCAGGTGGCGGTGAGTGCTTTGAAGAAAATCAGCTGGATAATAAGCCGAGATTGCCATAGACAATCATATAGGGATGGCTGGGGAAAAGCAGACATCCAGGGTAAGCCATGAACGGCAAGGAGAGACCAGCCCTGCGGGCATGGAAGGGAAAGGGAAAAGCATTCCAAGAAAAGGAAACAAAGAAAATGCCGAGACTGGAGTAAGCTTGGTGGGTCCCAGGAGCCTAGAAAAGATGGTGTGTGTGGCCAGAACGCTGCAGCAGATGATATCGGAGAGGTGGGTGGTACGTCATGAACATCCAGATTGGCCTTTTGCTCATTTCATTCCCATTATGCCCTGTGCCCTTTGGTCACAGTCAAGACCACTGCACATTTGTAGCAGGAAAGGGGACTTTTTACCTCTCAGCTGCCTTTCTACTTCCAACCCAATCAGAATTTCAAATACTTTGTGTAAAGTATCACCAATGGCAATCCTAACTAGTGCAAAATGGGTGTCCTTACTTCTACTTCTTTCCACAGGAAAAATATCTCTTAACGTTGATCTGCCATTGCAACCCCAGGGGGAGGCAAAGAGCTCCTTTGGCTAAACCCAGTAGGGCATAAGAACTGGAAAAGGTCTTGATTTCCCATTGAAAGGGAAACCGCCAATATATTTATTAAAGTAGCAGAGGCAACTGCATTGCTGTAAGGGAAGAAAAATCACTGCTTGGGGATCCTGGAGGTAAGTGGCAAGTTTGCTAATTCTGGATTTCAAGTTTAATTCCACTCAAGGGATGCTTTATGAGCTCTAGCAAACTGCCAGTTCTAGCCGGGGACACCGGCTCCGCCAAGTCAGCAATCCCTGTCTGCAAGAAGCTCATAATCAGAGACGGACACAAATTCAGTTAGCTAAAATATGCTGGGATAAACGCTAGATCACGAGTTTGAATAAAATTCTCGAAAACCAAAGAGAAGTACATGTTGAATTTCTTGCAAAAAGTTTTGTGGATTTAGACCACGCAGACAGGAAGAAATGCAATTAAAAATTATATCTAACCTTAAAGTTACAGATGGTACAATGCATTCGCTTCTTTCCTGGTTTTTAGTGATTTTTTCTGAAATATTATGTCTAACCGAAGTGAGTGATAGTCAATTTAAACATAATGGAGGTAGAGGCCATATTTTGAACAGAGCTAACAGAGAGAGAAATGGTATGCTACGCTTCTATTGCATTGAAATGAAATCTGATGAAATTCTTACCAAACAATACCCCACCAGTGAGGATGGAAAGATCATAACGTGCAGCTTGCGTCTCTGATTAGTGCGAATTAAATACTGTCCCTCTGAATTCCCTTTGAATTTCCCTGTAATGATTTACTGCACAAGTCACTGGAGGACAAAATGTCGACCAGACAAACTGAACTAGCTCCACACAAACTAATTACACACAGCAGATCTACTGTGCACACAATTACATGCTTTTCTTTTAAATAAAATTCTGTGACTCTTAAGTGGGTGGTAAAAAGTAAGGTGGTTGCATAACTGTGTCTTGGAAAACCCACCAGGTACAAAAAGGAGAGTTTTCAAGTCCCGGGAAGCCAGCCCCACATTATCACTGGGACTCTGAGCATCACTTTATAACTTAAACAGGCACAAGCTTCTCTCAGCTTTAGAGAAAAGAATCCCCTGACACGCCGGGTCCCTAGGACGCCCTCCTTCCTCCCCGTCTCTTCCCAGCTGTGACGGTTAATATTAAGTGTCAACTTGATTGAAGGATGCAAAGTATTGTTTCTGCATGTATCTGGGTGTTTCTGGGTGTTGCCAGAAGAGACTAACATTTGAGTCAGAGTCAATGGACTCAGAAAGACCCACCCTCAGTGTGGGTGGGCATCGTCCAATCGGCTGCCAGTGCGGCTAGAAAAAGCAGGCAGAAGGTGGAAGGAGCTGACCTGCTGAGGTGTCTGGCCTTCATCTTTCTCCTGTGCTGGACGCTTCCCACCCTCGAATATCAGACTCCAGGATTTTTGGCTTTTGGACTCTTGGACTTACACCAGTGATTTGCCAGGAGCTCTCAGGCCTTTGGCTACAGACAAGGCTGCACCATCAGCTTCCCTACTTTTGAGGCTTTGGGACTGACTCAGACTAAGCCACTACTGACTTCCTTACTCCTCAGCTTGCAGATGGCCTATCTGCAAGTCAATCTCCCTTCATAAACTCCCTATCATAGATCCATATATCCTATCAGTTCTGTTCCTCTAGAGAACCCTGACTAATACACCAGTCAAACATTGGAACGATGTAGAAAGACACTGCCTTTCCTGTTTCCATCAAGTCACATGTGTCAGACAATGCTAATTACTCACCCAATATCCATTACCCATTTCTTCCCTGTCAAGAAAACCCTGAAATAGGCCAGATGCGGTGGCTCATGCCTATAAGCCCAGCACTTTGGGAGGCTGAGGTGGGAGGATCGCTTGAATCCAGAAGTTAGAGATCAGCCTGGGTGACAGAGCAAGACCCCCATGTCTATTCCAAAAAGAAAGAAGGAAAACCCTGATGGGGGGAGAAGGGACTACCCAGATGCCCAGTTAAATGCCTACAATTCCCTACTCACTACAGGATGGCCTTGATTGTGAGAACAGTTCTGGCTATTGAGCAATCGTCAAAAGATGTTGGTTGACAATTCCAGGAACGTTCCTTAAAGAAGGGCAGACTCAGATGCATGTCATGTTTTGCTCCTCTCTCTCCTTTCTCCCTTCTGAGTGAAATACAGATGTGATGACTACAACCGTAGCAGCTATCTTGTGACAATGAGGGAAAGAACAAGATAATCATAAAATCCTTGACACTCTAACATTCTTGATCCACCAAACCAATACACCTACCTGTGGACATTCCTGCCTTTCCTTAAATAGATGCCTGTCTTGGTGACCTCAGAGTTCTTTGGGGTTCCTACCACATGCAGCTGATCTTAAGCCCCAACAGGGATTAACTTCACAGATCACTCATCGCCAAGCCCCTCCAGTCTGGCTTTTATTTCCAGGAGTTCATTAAATACCTTTTTTATTTTTGAGATGGGGTCTCGCTTTGTCACCCAGGTTGGAGTGTAATGACATAATCCCGGCTCACTGCAACCTCCGCCTTACCAGTTCAAGTGATTTTCCTACCTCAGACTCCCGAGTAGCTGGGATTAGAGGTGCCTGCCACCACACCTGGCTAATTTTTGTATTTTTAGTAGAGACAGGGTTTCACTATGTTGGCCAGGCTGGTCTCAAACTCCTGACCTCAGGTGATCCACCACCTTGGCTTTCCAAAGTGCTGGGATTACTGACATGAGCCACCACACCCGGCCCATTAAATACCTTATTAAAGTTACCAATGACCTCCATAGATAAAAATGCCAAAAATAATTTTCATTTCCCTTGCTTCAGCTCTCAGCAGGGTTCAACTCTGTTGACTTTCTATGGTTTTCAGTCTCTTCCATTGGCTTGTGTGATGTCATTTTCTCTTGGTTTTTCCACTTCTCTGGCTGGCATTTTGAGGTCTCATCTTTGTCATTTATCAACCTATCAAATGTTGGAGTCCTTCAGGATTCAAACATAAGCTCTTTTTTCTTCTCATAATTTTTACTGAAAAAAATCTCATCCTTTCCAAGGCTTCAGTTATTATTATCAAACTGCCAAACACACCTAAATTTGTATTTCCAAGCAAAACACAGGGAAGAGATGTTGTTACCTAAAAGCCCAGGAACTAGGACCATCTAGTGGGAGCTAAATTCCTGGCAGGGTCTACTCCTGAGGAGCATGTGTCCTACAGGAGCAAAGCTACAGAGGATATGCAGCCTCTGACAGAGACTATCAGGAAGCAGAGCAAGAGGGAAGTCCTCTACTTTCTCTACCCTTTCTCATTCTACAGTCTTCCACTGCTTCCTCCCACTGGGCAGATCCATGCAAAAAAGGAAATCATGACTCCATACAAATGTAAATTAACCAAAGAATAAATTAAAAATTTGATGAGGAATGGAATGTGTATATAATATCACATAGTGACTCCCCACAAAATTCTTATTAATGGCAAAGAGAAAAACAGTAACTTCACAGTTGAAAATACTGGCAGATACCACCTTAATTATGTAATTAAAGTGAACATCAACAGTAATGAGACAAATTAAAATTATGTACCAGCTCATAGGATGCAATGAGAACACAGTATCATTTCTGTGGCATTGATGCAACAGATGCATAACCTGAATCTAATCATGAGGAGACAGCAGACAAACCCAAATTAAGAGACCATCTACAAAATACCTGTCATCTTAAAAGTGCCAAAATAAAACATACATAGATATCAAATATATGAAAATAGCACAAAGATGTGGAGAATGGAACTATACTGTGGCAAAGTAACTTTATTCGCCTAGAGAAATAAAATGTCAATTCTAATTAGATTATGATAAAGTTAAAGATATATATTATGATCCCTCGAGCAATCATTTAAACATGCAAAGACATATAGCTAAAAAGCCAACAGATTAATTAAAATCAAATACTGGTATTTAACACAATAGATTAATCAAGAAAGAAGGAACAGAGGAACAAAACTAAGATGAGACCAATCAAAAACAAACAGCAGACCTAATTCCAACCACATCAATAATTACATTAAATATAAATGAACTAAATCTATTTCTGGTAATGATTGAGTGAGATACTATAGTTGGTCCTATGTAAACTCTATAGACATAATTTTTAAAGTAGTTATCCAAAGGCACTAGAGAGTAAACAGAAACAAGTAGATCATGGAGGGGAGTCCATACTCAGAGGAAGACCCACTCTACGGAAGAATTTGCCCCATTTTTGTCACATTTAACCTGGAGAATAATGCAGTTATTATTGTAGGGTGCAGGGAGAGCATTAACCTGGAAAAAATGCAGTTTTTTCCAGGCGTTGGGAGGTAGGGAACCACAGGACTGAGTCCAAGATGGCAGCCAAAGAGAGATGAGAGAATCATGGAAGAGAAAGAGAGAATGCTCAAATTCTACCTGTCAAAATCTGTGGTTGAATCTTGAATCTTGTATATGCAGATCAGTCTGAAAGCATGTCAGCTAAAGACAAAAGATCCGTACTGAGATTGTACTTATGATCCAAGAAAGAGATTTGCAGTTTGAGTATAACGAAATTAATCGCCTGCTGAAACAAAATAAACAACATTCACTGGAAAATCAAAAATAAGAATCCAGAGTCTTCACAACTTAGCATTCATAGTAATCAAGATACAATAAAAAATTGTCCAAAATATGAAGATTTTTAAAAATGAGATCCATTCAAGAGTGAAAAGACAATCAACTGAAACTAACCTGAGGATGACCCAGATGTTAGAATTATCAGAGGAGCATTTTAAAGTTGCTAACTATAACTGTCATCAGTGATGTAAAAGAAAATACGCTCTTAATGAATAAAAAGCCATGAAAACTCAGCAAATAAATAAAAGTGATAATAAAAGAACAAAATGGAAAGTCTAGATTGAAAACCACAATAGCTAAAAGTAAAATTGTACTGGGTGGACTTAATACCCAAATAAAGATGACAGGAGAAAGAATCAATGAATTTGAAGATAAATCAATAGAATTATTCAAAGTAAAATGAATGAGAAAAAAAGACTGAAAAAAATGAACAGAGACTCAGAGGCTTGTTAGATAATAACAGATAGTCTAGTATATGTGTAATTGACATTCCAGATGCAGAGGAGTAAGGAAATGAGTCAGAAATAAATATTTTAATAGTGACTGAAACTCTCCCAAATTTGATAAAAGACATAAATGTACAAATTTAACTATACAACAAACCCAAGGCAGGATAAACATTTAAAAGGCCTTGCCTCTGCACATTGTAGTTAAACTGTTGAAAGGCAAAGATGAGCAAATCTTCTTTTTTTGTTTTGTTTTGTTTTGTTTTGTTTTTTAGACGGGGTCTCGCTCTGTCGCCCAGGCTGGAGTTCAGTGGCGCGATCTCGGCTCACTGCAAGCTCCGCCTCCCGGGTTCACACCATTCTCCCGCCTCAGCCTCCCAAGTAGCTGGGACTACAGGCGCCTGCCACCATGCCCAGCTAGTTTTTTGTATTTTTAGTAGAGACGGGGTTTCACCATGTTAGCCAGGATGGTCTCAATCTCCTGACCTCGTGATCCACCCACCTCGGCCTCCCAAAGTGCTGCGATTACAGGCTTGAGCCACCGCGCCCGGCCGATGAGCAAATCTTAAAAGCAGCAAAAGAAAAGCAACACATTACCTACAGGTGACTGATTCAATTAATGGCAGACTTCTTATTAGAATTCTTATTAGAAATAATGGAGGTTAAAAGCAAGTGGAATCAAAACATCTCACCATCTCACCCTAGTTAAAATGGCATTATCAAAAAGACAATAAAAAAAAAAAATAACAAATGCTGGTGAGGATGCTGAGAAAGAGGAACACTCATACATTGTTAGTGGGTAATCATCATATCAAAGAGATATCTGCACTCCCATGTTGACTGCAGCACTATTCACAGTAGCCACGATATGGAATCAATCTAAGTTGTCCATCAATGGATGAATGAAGAAAGAAAATGTGCTGCATATACATACACACACACACACATATATATACACATACTGCAATATTATTCAGCCATAAAAAGAATGAAATCCTGTCATTTACAGCAACATAGGTGAAACTGGAAGCCATTATGTTAAGTGTTAAATAAGCCAGGCACAGAAAGACAAATACCACATGTTCTCACTAACGTGTGATAGCTTAAAACAAAAAAGTGGGCCTCTTGGAGGTAGAGAGTAGAATTAAGGTTACCAGAGGGTGGGAAGCAGAGGGATGAGAAGTTGTCAATGGGTACAAAAATACAGTAGATGGAAGGAAATAGTTCTAGTATTCAATAGTACAGTAGGGAAATTATAGTTAATAATTTATTATATATTTCAAAATAGCTAGAAGAATTATAATGTTCCCAACACAAAGAAAAGATAAATGTTTGAGGTGATGGATATATCAGTTACCCTGATTTGATAATTACACATCATATACATGTATCAAAATATCACAAGTGCCCAAAAATATGTACAACTATAATATAATTTTTAAAATCAAGTAGAACAATATCTTTAAAAAGCTGGAAGAAAAAAACTGCCAATTCAGAACTCTACAAGTAGCAAAAAAAATTCTTCTGGAATAACAATGAAATAAAGGATTTTCAGATAAAAGAAACTAAAGGAATTTATTGCCAGTAAATATGGACTTCAAAAAATTGCCAAGAGAAGTCATACATGCTGAAGGGAAATAACAAATGAAAACTTAGATCCCCAGAAAGGAATGAAGAACATCGGAAATGGCAAAATGTGGATAAATGCAAAAGGCTACTATTGCTTTTTCTTCCTAATGTCTTTATAATACATATAACTATGTAAAGTAAAAGTTATAATATTCTCTTCAAGGGTTTTTAACATGTATCTATGTAATTACACAAAATAACTTTAACATAAAGGATATGGGATGGTTAAATGGACCCACAATTTACATTTTATGGAAAGTCTATCTCAAAATAGACTGTGAAAAGTTAAGCATGTATATGGTAACTCCTGAAGCAACTACTAAAAATATATTGCAAGAAAGTGCAGCTAAAAAGCCTATATAAAAGTTAAACTAGAATTCTTAGAAGTATGCAAATAATGCCAAAAAAAAGCAGGAAAAGAAGAACAGAGGAATACCAAACAAATAAAAAGAGAAAACAAATAATAAAGTGGTAACCCCAAATCTAATAACATTAGTAATTATATTGAACATTAATAGAATAGCACATTAATGAAATTACATATTAAATATTAATGGAATAAGCATACTAATTAAAATACAGATTATCAAAACAGATAAAAAACACAAGACATAAGTGTGTGCTGTCTACAAAAGGCATATTTTAAGTATAAAGATACAGATAAGTGAATTTGGCAAGTTTGCAGGATACAACCTCAGTACACACAAAAAATCAACTGTATTTCTATATTCTAGCAACAAAACATTTTAAAATGAAAATAAAGTCATCAAGTCAATTTATAATATTAAAAAATAAAAGACTAAGAAATAAAGTTAACAAGGGATGTGCAAGATCTGTACAATGAAAACTACAAAGCATTGCTAAAGATAATCAAAGGAGATGTAAATAAACGAAGAAATATACCATGTTCATGTATCGGAAGACCTAACATTGTTACAATGGTAATTCTCCACAAATTGATCTCCACAGTCAATGTAATTCCAGTCAAAATCACATGAATATCAAATCCTAGCTAATAATGTGCATACTGAGCTATTTGTAAGGAAGTGAACAGATGTCTGCAAACTACTTTTAAACACATCAAAAAATAAGATGAACTGATGGATGAAGAGATGGATTGATAGGTATGTAGTAAAGTAAGAACAGTAAAATATTAATGGTGAATCTAAGGGGTGGGTATATGGATTCTTGGGGTGGGTATATGGATTCTTATAATACATTTCTTTTAACTTTGTCATGTTTAAAATTTTTCAAGATAAAATATGGGAAAAATATAAAATATGTCCAATATGTAAAAGAGTATGGAGAAGAATAAAATGAATACCCATGTCTCCCACTAATGAGATTAACAGATAAAACATGCAGATACAGTTGAACTTCTCTAGATACCCTTCAACCTTTGACCTTCCCCAGAGATAACCAGTCCTCTGATTCTGGTGTTTATGATGTCCACATATATTACATGCATTGATCAAACAGGAATGTGTTTACATACAAAAAATAGAATTATTAATATATTGCATGTGTTAAACTGTATGCTGCTGTAGGTATGAGCTAATAATTTGCTTCGTTCTTCCACTTAGCCTTAAATCTTGGAGATTTATTATTATTCACGGAGACATGAATTTATTTTTGTATCTGTATTCATCTGTATAAATATGTAGCTATTCATTTATCCATTTTCCTCTAATGAATATTAAACCATCTCAAGATGTGGCCTCTCTGAGCCTAGTATAGTAGTGAGATGCTCAGATTCTGGGCATGGAAAGACCTGGGTTCATACCCTAGCTTCTTGGCTTTGTGACTCTGAGGAAGTCACTTATCTTTCTAAGCCTCCGTGTCCTCATGTAACAGGTAAGGATGCTCATTCTGCTACCTCTGAAGATCATTGAAAAGAAGTACATAAGAGGGATGGATAAAAAGCACACAGCGAAGTGCCTGCCACACACACACTCAATATTCTAAGTCTGGAACAGAAAGTCCTAGTGGTGCCACCAACCCTATTTCACTCATGTCCAAAGAACACTACTGGGCACTGAAAACCGCCAGTTCTATCTCATAGGGTTAAATTTCCAACGGAGAGGCAGACCCCACACTGCTTGCTCTTAGACCTTCACTCTCAGGTCCAAGCCTTAAAGGTGGTTTAGGCTGGACCCAGGCAGCTTCCTTCTTTACTGCTGTGCTAACTGACACACCACTGTATCCATCAGGGCTTCAGAAGGTCTCATGAAGGGCCTGCTCACAGAGGTATGGGCAGGGTTGTGGGGATCAGTAAGGGATGGTGAAGCACCCTGGCGCTGGCAACTCTGGGGACCCTTGTTCAATTGAGACTGCATTTTTTAACTTTATTTACACTTAAGTTTAAAACTGGTACTTTACAGATGGTCAAGTTCGGATTTGAGCCAGCAGTCTGGCTCCAGGCTCCAAACTCTGAGCCACTCTACCCTGCTGCCTCCACCCCAGAGAAATGCTTGTGTTCAACGCGGCAGAGTCAAGGATGTTCCCTGCAGCACTTCTTGAGGTGCCAGTGAAAAACTGGAGGCAACCCAACGCCCATCGACGGGGGAATGACTATTTAACTTACCACAGAGCTCTTCGAGCAGATAAAAAGATTAGGGCACGAGAAAGTGCTCTTTAAGGTTCAACACTAAACTGTAAATGGGTCAGTTACCCCCTTGGAAGCAATCAGGACTGGAAGGGGGTTGTCAACAGGGATGCTGGCCTTGTGTGTATTGTTGCAGGTTATTGTTTTACAGTATTACTTGTGTATTTTAAAATTATGTTTTCAAAAGTCACAGATGAATAAGTCAATTATAGAAGGACAAATACTGCATGGTTTCCATTCTATGAGGCACCTAAAGGACTCAAACTCAAGAATGGTGGCTACCAGAAGCCAAGCGGCAGGGAGAAATGGGACATGGCTATGTGGTGAGTGTAGTTTCAGTCCTGCAAGATGAACAAGTTCTGGAGATCTACTATCCAATAGTGTGCATGTAGTTAACACTACTGTACTGTACACTTTAAAATGTGTTAATAGGGTCAATTTCATGTCAACTGCTTTTTACCACATTAAAAAATGTACATTATCCAGGGCTTGTATAAAACTCCTTGGGGTTTCTTTTTTAAAAAACAATATTCCAGGTCGTTTGAAATAAAATTACTGGGATAGACTCTAAAAGAAACAAAATGTAAGTACAAGGAGAGCATAATTGAAGAATGAGAACTCGGTGTCAGGGGTGTGACAGAGCCTCGTCCTGCAAGCATGTCAATCAGGGAGTCAGCACCTAGGCACAGGGAAGCACTGAGCAGAAGGAAAGAAAGGTCTTGATGCTGGTTGTCAAGGTCAGCCAAGGTCATGCCCCAGCCACTTGCAGACAAGTAGCCCTGCCAACAAACACCACACACCTGGCAGCAGGTGCAGGCAGGCAGAGGCAGGGGCTCTGTTTCTTCATCTGTAAAACAGGCTCAAAAACAATCATTCCAGCCTCCTAGCATGACTGCAGGGTCTAAGGCCATGGCACATTAAGTGTGGCTTGGTACAAACTAAGTGTTCACTAAGTTACTGGCCACCACCATAATCTAGGTATACTCCAATTTTCCAAAGTTGTGATCTGAGATAAAAGTTATCAGTTCAGGTAAAAATCTACTTTTGTGCACAGGCTCTTCAAGCATCTGAAATTTACACTCACTTCTTACCAGCTTCAATCAGAGCTCACAGACTCCAATGCAACTGGGAGAGAAAACAAGGCAGATTTGGGGGGTAAGCACATGTTCTTATTAACAGAAACAGGCCCGCTAAATGCAGCAGATAACATCGGAACCAGTGACAGCTAAGCACGATGTGCAGGTTACAGTTGGCTTGGGAAACACTCCTGGTCCTCGTTTCCAAGCTCTACCAAAATCTAAGCTCTTAGCTGTTGGCTTGATCTGGGCTCCAAGGTTGCAGCTTTCAGAGCATCTGTGTCTCTGTACACTTTCCTCAAGGAAAATCTGAGTTTTATTTGGGAAAAGAGACTAACAAAGCCCGAATCTGTGTTGCCACATGGGGAATGTTCCTCAAATAGGTAGCTGTTTTTTTAAATGTAAAAACTATGCATTAAGATTATTAACCTTTGAAATGGGGGATCATGAGAGAGGCATGAGCTTTGAAGTGGGCTGATCTGGGTTGGGGTCCTGGTTTTGTTACTCTTTGGCTGTGTGACCCTTGGTCAAGAGACTTAGCGTTTCTGAGTCCGTTTCTTCATCTCTAAATGGAGGAACCAGTCATTTCCAGAGCTGTCCTGAGGATGAGTGATGACAACGTATGTAAGAACCTCATGGGAAGCCCTGCATGTGACACGTGCATAGGGGGTGGGAGCCGCTGCTGAGGGTGGGCTGGGCAGTGGGCGTGTCCCTGTAGTATGTCCTTGAGGCAGCTTCCAGAATCCACTCAGACGCCACTAAGACTGGCACCAAGCATCACAGTCAAATTGCTCCCAGGCGCTAGGTTTGGTAGCTTCCTTATCTCATTTACTCTTCGCGGCCCGAAAGACTGGTGCTATTACTACTCTCGCTGTACAGGAGAGGAAGGCAAGGCTCAGAGAGGTGGAGTGACATGTGCAAGGTCACACAGCCAGTAAGGAGGGGAGTTGAGATTTGACCCCAAGCCTCACTGATTCTAATCACTCGGAAAACTTGCCTCTCGAGAGCTTCCTGGGCATACCAGGTTCTTTGATCATACTGCCCTATCCACATACCCTCTCCTATTTTCCTTTAATTGATCCAAAACCTGCCCATCCTCCACAGCCTCCTCCTCCAGGAGGCCTGCCCTGATTTACCCCCGTGGACTGCACTGATGACCTTTACCTGGCGTCACTTCCTACCCACACCACTTCCTCAGGGACTTACACCATACCTTGCATTGCTACTTTACGCTGCAGGTCAAGAATGGCTGTTTCCTCAAAGCCTTCCAGACCCCCTGAGCACACAGACCACCTTCCTTCATTCCAGCACCAGGCAGTAAAAGTTTAACGATGTCCAATGTGATGTCTACTTGCTACCAGTTCACCTCTTTATATCGTCGACTAAAGAAAACAATTAAGTTTTTAAGGAATTAAAATTAGTTTCATGTACAGTCTTATTGAAGACTATAGTCTAGGAGGAGTCTCTTGGAGAGGTTGTTTCAGACTGTTTTGAAACAGTTTTTTACTTTATAACATATACAGATTGTAGAGGTTCAGTGTGTGTAAAATTACATCAAGGTTTAGGGAGTAAGTGTAAATCGGGTTATAGATTATTAAAGTTTATCTGGTTACAGATTGCAGAAGTAAAATCCCTTTGTCAGATGTTATCTTACATGTAGGAAAAGACAAGAACTAGGATTATTTATCAACTAAAAAATGTAGTGACTCAGGCAAGAGATGTGGGGGCCATGTGTTCTATTTTGTTTTGTTTTGTTTTGTTTTGCTTTGTTTTGAGATGGAGTCTTGCTCTGTCGCCAGGCTGGAGTACAGTGGCATGATCTCAGCTCACTGCAACCTCCACTTCCTGGGTTCCAGTGATTCTCCTGCCTCAGCCTCCCAAGTAGCTGGGACTACAGGCGCGTGACACCACACCAAGCTAATTTTTGTATTTTTAATAGAGATGGGGTTTCACCATGTTGGCCAGGATGGTCTCAATCTCTTGACCTCATGATCCGCCTGACTTGGCCTCCCAAAGTGCTGGGATTGCAGGTGTGAGCCACTGCGCCCGGCCTTGTTTTGTTTCTAAAGTATTTTTCCCAAAAGTCGTAAGTCATCACAGGGTCAGGAGTTTCGTGAACTTATGCTGGCAAGTAGAAATGACCAAACATGGCTTTTGACATTTGTTACTTTTCTTACAAGTTTTCTCTTTTGGTCATAAATCAACTGTCTAGTATTTATAAAATCAGTGTTGATTGTCTCGTGTAGTTAGGGAGGCTATTTTTTTAGGAAGCTCATGGTCTTTAGTTGTAACCATAAGGAACGAGCACTGAGCCCAGAGTGTATATTTGTCTATTTATCAGAAAATACTATTTGGAGCATATCTATTTTTTTTACTAATATGATCTGGGTTTTTTTTAACATTGTCTTTTTTGTAGACAATATAACATCTTAACAGGATTGTTATAAGAATATTATAGATTACATATAGTAGTATATATTTAACAGTGCTAAGGTATATTATAGATTGGAAAAAACATAATAAAATTGCAATATATTTGCATAATTTTTATTCATTGTATTGGGTGTAGGAATACATCTGGTTATAGATTACTAAGCACATCTGGTTATAGATTGTAGAAGCATAAACATTCACCCTGTCAGGTATTATCTTATGTGCAGGAAAAGGCAAGGACTAGGATCATTTATCTATTAAGAAATGCAGTGATTCAAGCAAGAGATGAGGGGGCCATGTGCTCGATCCTATTTTGTCTTTAAAGCATCCTTCCGGAGAGCTGCACGTCACTATGGAGTCAGGAGTTTTGTGAAATTATGCTGGCAAGTAGAAATGAGCAAACATGGCTTTTATGTTTGCTACTTTGCCTCACAAAATAAATTCAAATAAGAAGTGATCAGGAAGAGCCAAGATTTTTCCACAATATTCACTTCTAAGTCATTCACTTAGAAATTACTGCATTTGAGACAAGAATCATCAATGGATGCCAAAAGTTATGAGCAAAAGGATGATGCAAAACAAGATAAATGTGTAATCTCAAGGAATCTTCCCAGGTGTTATTATTACTAACTACAAAGGGGGAAACAGCAACTTTACAGTGGAGAAACTGGGCAGACACCAACTTAACCATCACTGCTGAGAAGACACATCAGGTACCTCCTGATATGGTGCACTGAGGAGGACAGAGCACTTCACTAGTTTCTGGCCAAATATATACATCCTCAATCCAATCATGAGAAAACACCAGACAGACCCAAATTGAGGAACTTTCTCAAAAATAACTGACCAGCAGTCTTTAAAGGTGTTTAAGTCATAGAAAAAAATGAAAAGAAGTGTAAAGAACAGAATGAAGGAGACAACCAAGATATAACAATCCTGTGCTGTGGGGTTCCTGGAGCAGAAAAAGGATACCAGTGGGACCACTGGCAATTTTTAAGAATGTCTGTTAAGTGACAATATACCAACATTAATGTCCTAGTTTTTGTATTTGTATTGTGGTTACATAAGATATTAGCATTAAGGAAAACTGAAGTTTTAGACTTTTCCATAAATCTAAAAGGATTCCAAAATAAAAAGCTAAAAAATTTTAAAATAAGTAAAACAAAATGAAAATGTCTTGCATTCCGTGGTTTCCTTCATGGCTCTTAGCATGGGTTTTAATTGTGTATATTTCTATTTATTTGTATGTTTACTGTCTCCCCCTATAGAGAGTGTGAACTTGATTAGGGATGGGAGCATGGGTGCTTGATTTCAAAAGAAAGAAGGAAATCAGAAGGGCAAACCAAAGATACGCCACACATAATAGATGACCAGAAAACACTTGTACAATCAAAGACTACTACATAGAGCTGGCAGCCTGCAGGGCACCGGGAGAATGCACCCAACAGAGTTCTGCCTCCAACCCAGGGATGGGGGAGACTGAGGCTAACCAGCCGGTAATGCCTGGGGTGCAACTAAGGCTGCACTGTCTTCTCATGGATAAGAAAGTC
Source organism: Macaca fascicularis (assembly GCF_037993035.2). Taxonomy (NCBI): domain Eukaryota; kingdom Metazoa; phylum Chordata; class Mammalia; order Primates; family Cercopithecidae; genus Macaca; species Macaca fascicularis. Next base: position 132,529,851 of record NC_088385.1, on the reverse strand, counting down.
AACATCAGCCAGGTTTCCCAGGGCATGACATGGGTCCTGGGTCTGCACATGTTTCTGATACACAGGCGTGGCCTTAAATAACATCAAGTCCTGGAGGAGACAAACATCCCCATCCAGGTCTCCTTTAAGCCTCTGATGACTTTCAGTGGTGACTCAGTGTGGCCCTGGCCTCTCCATAGCACATGCTCTTCTTCTTCTACAGAGACCAGGCCACAGGTCCCCGGCCTTCAGCAGGTGATGGTGCCTACTTGGAACTGAATGGCATTGTTTTTTGTTGTTGCTATTTTATGTTAATTTATTTTTATAATACCCTTTCATGTTAATAAGTAATATTGGTTTCCATTTATGGTACCAGGTGTTAGGTTTCCTTTTTAAATGCATTCCTATGAGTTTTAAAATGTGATTTGATTTAAAGAAAAAGAGTAAATAAAAACTGCACAGAAGGCACAGGTACATGATTTAACTTATGAAGGTGGCACATGGTGGTATCTGATATGACCAAAAAAACTCAAAGATGGTGTATGAATTACTCAAGTTTAGAATACACTGACATAGCCCATCGTTTGATTAGAGGTGATGAATCAGTTATCACATTACAGGTAGGAGGAAACTTTTGCCAGAATTGCATCCCCTATGTGTCCTAACTTTCAATATTTATGAAATTGTTATTTATTTACATCAGGAATTCATACAATCTTGACCATTCATTCATCCATTGCCATTGTTCCCTTTATCCGGGAACAATGCCTCAAAATACCTAGGATATATTCATTCATTCAACAAGTATTTATTGAGCACTTACTATGTGGTAGACACTGTTCTAGATCCTTAAGATACATCAAAAGTACAGGAGACAAAGGTCCTTGCCCTTATGGAGATCACTTGCTAGCAGGAAAAAGCAGACAATAAACAATGATATCTTATGTCATTAACACAAATAAAGTAGGTCAAAAAATCAGGACAGGGCAAGGGGCCCAGTGGGGCGGGGGTGCAGAATTAAGTAGGAAGCCGAGGGTGAGTTATTGAAGCCGGTGGGGAGGCCCTGGTTGGGAGCATGCCTAAAGGCCAAAAAGGGGGTGGGCCAGCATGGCTGTTGCTGAGGGAGGGAGAGGAAAAGTTATGGGAGATAACAGGTCCAGACTACGCAGGGCCTTTTAGGCAACATGGTGGCCTGAGCCTTTAACCCAGACTACAGGGGCAAAAATGGAGTCAGGGAGACCTCAAGGGGGCTCCTGTAGATGTCCAGCCCAGAGGGGACGCTGGCTTAGACCTGGGTCATAGCAGTGGAGGTAGATAAGAGTCTATATTTCAGAGGAAGAACTCCAGAAACTGCTGATGACTCAGCTATGGAGTGTCAGAGAATAGGGAGAATCAATCGTGGTTACTGGGTGTTTGGCCTGAACACTCAGAAGGAAGGTGGCTTCCAACTTAAAGGAAGAGTCTGACCTGACCACAAAGGTGACACTTCATAAATAGTCACTTAAAGCATAAACTGTCCCCACTTAACAGATGGGGAAACTGTGGCACAGAGGAGTTAAGTAATTTTCCCAAAGTCACACAGCTGGAATGTGGCAGAGTCAGGATTCAAACCCAGACAGTCTGGCTTCAGAGTTCACATTCTTAACTACTGGGCTCCACTGTCTAAGAGGCTGAAAGGTTAGCCCAGGAGGCTCTCTGTGTGAGCTGAGAAAACCCTATTTGAATAAATCAGAGATAAAGCTTCCCAGGATCTCTCTCAGCCCCAGAGATACTATATTTGGAGAGGGCAGAATTTCATAATATTTCAAACTTTCCTGGAAGTGTAGCAAAGACCTGCCGCAACTCCAGCCTAGCACTTCCCTGCCACCAGCCCCCAGCCCCCAGCCCCTCCAAACACCACTTTGTGAGCCTTTGCTGAAAGGTTTTTCAAGGCACGAGTGAGATGTACACGCTAATGCTGCACAGGATCTATCTTGGTATTAGAGAATCACCGAGTTAATTTTTGTTCAAACTGGCCCCTCTACATTGCGCAGTCTGAAACAGCAGCATGGCACGTGGAATGCTACACATCTGTTTCTTTTCCATGTGTCTCCAGCTCTAAAATTAGATCTCAGCAAATCTTGCGCACATTCACGCTTTGATCTGGGTCCTCATCTGAGCCAGAATGAAATGTGTCACATTTCATTCATAAGAGACATGATTAAAACAGACAATCAGTTACGTTGGGAAATAACACATTCCCTGAGGCCTAAGAAAAGTATCTTATTTCGAGAGACTGAATATACAAATGGACAATGGCCAGACAGCATATAACAATAAAACTCTGACCTTCCACCTTGCAGCAGCCAGGAAGTCAAACCACGACCTCTGCAGCAATCAGCCTAGAATAGTCAGAACCTGGTCAAAGACGCCCACCTCTTCTCTTTTCTACCTCTGCTTCCAACTCAGGGCCAACCAGAGAAAGCCAAATATGCTCCCAAGCCCATCACACAAAATGTCTGCTTCTAGCTATCCCGCCTCCAGCTCCTCCAGGCCAAAACCCTCCAATCCAAGCACACCTGAAGCTTTCTCATTCCTCTGCCTGCCTTTGAGTCTCTGCCAGTGCAAGTGCTGGTGGCCAACCCCCACTGACACAGTAAGCTCTGAGTAAATATTCCTCTGTTTGTTCTCATGTGGATGGTCTTCATTTATTTCCACAATCTCAATGCATTTTTCTCTGGCCATCAAATAAAGCCTCATAAGTAATCTAAATGCTGACCCAGAGAGCTTTAATAGTGAATAAAGATCAGTCCCCATCCACACAAGCAGAAGAGCCCAGAAGAGGGGTTTAAAGTGGGGGCTCTCAACTCACACATGCAGGCCTGTACCCCAATTCCACCACTTCCCCAATGCATGACCTCAGACAGGTAACCGCTCAGCTCTCAGAGTCGCAGCTTCCATAGCCATAACATGGACGTGACTAGTACTTACCTTGCATGGTGGCTGTGATAACACAGTGAGGGAATGTATGGAAAGGGTAAATGCAGAACCTGGGACAAGTACACATGATAATTTAAAAGTACGAATTAACAGTATCCATTAACACATATTAATTATAGCATAAAAGAGTACTGGTGTGTCTACAGTGTGCCAGGCACTCTTGTAAGCGCTTTACATGAAGTAACTAACTCACTCCATAATGCCAACGATAATGGAGGGTGGTTTCACTCCCCGTGATGCACCCACTGGTCACTTCTGACTCCCACAAACACGCACAATGAATTGGCAATGCCTGCCTTTATAGATGAAAATCTAAACTCCCTTTTTAGCACTGCATCCTTTTTTATCCCAGTACTGAATCAGGGTTTCAAAATTCAAATACCCTCAGGAGCCAGATGGGTGACATATGTGAGTGAAACGGGCCAGGTGTGAGACAAAAGGGAGTGGTAGGGACTGGGGTGAATTAGACAATTTATGATGCATCTAAAGGCGGTGAACTACAACCAGCTAGCTCTAAGTTGCTGAATCTTCAAAATTTTCAAAGAAAATGGTATATAAAACCTCCCAATTGTTAAAGGTTGGTAACTGTCTTAAATATTTTAAAGAACGCCAGGTGGGCTAAATAAGGCACACCTCTGTGGGCTGAATTTGGCTACTGCCACCAGTTTTACAAACTGTTGAGTAGATGTTTTTCCTTTAAGTAAGTACCAAGGCCCCACAGCTAAAGTTTAAACAAAGATTTGGGAATTTGGGAACATCCTTTGGCTGAATTGCCTCCTCTGGTCCTCTCCCTCTCCTGTCGCTTTAACTCCAAAGGCCAAGAATCTAAAATCTTAGTGGATTCCCTAAAGGAAGACGCTGCTGGAGGGCTGCAGACTCACAATCCAAATTCCAAAGGCCCCAGGGATGCTATTTCCAGAAGGCTGACAGTTCATTGCTTGATTTTTCAAGACCAAGTCAGAATTAAAGTCCCTTTCAGTTCTAAAATTAACTTCTTGGGGAAAAAAGAAAAATACTTAAGGGGTTTCTACCTACCAAGAAGATAATACTCTGAGGCTTTCTACAGTCTGGATGTTGAGTCCTCTTCTAGTCTCATTCCTAAATGAATCTCCTCTTCCCTAAATTAACCCTCAGCTCTGGCCTGACTGGGCCACACACAGCTAGGGGTGTGGCTGGTGCCCCTCCTTGTCTGTTAGAGGCAGTGAACTGTGGGGATGAAGGTCACAAGCTCTAGGGTCAGATCACAGGGGTTCACACCAACCATTCCCTACCTGTGTGACCCTGGACATGCTACTTAACTTCTCTGTGCCTCAAAAAAATGGGAATAATAATAGTACTTGCCTCTTTCAGTTGTTTGTGACAGAGTTTAATGAGTTAATTCTTGTAATGGACCTACCACACGGGCTGAATCATTCTAAGTCTCAATGAATGTTAGCTAACGCTGTGTATGCCACTGCCTGGCCTGAAATGCTGTTCCCAACCAGACTTCAAGGCTTTGCTGACCACCAGACCATCTGCCCTCCTTTTCTTCTAACTTCACATCCAAAATATTATCTCTACATCAGGAGTAGCAAATAAGTTTAGTCTTATGTGCCAACCCCCCACAGCAGTGATAGGGGTTGCCTGAAGGGGTAGGCTCAATGTCCTCCATGACAGAGGGAGTGCTGAAGTGCTGCAGTTGATTGGTAATGTCTGCCATGGTAGAGGAAGTGCTAAGAGGCAGGGGCAGTGAAGCCATCCCTTGGCCATTCTTGGTCTACAGCAAACATATGGCACCGCCTTATATTAAAAGAATCTCTATGGGGTTGGATTTCAGGTTTCTCTAGTTTCTATGAGAGCCAATAACTGGTTTTAGACCACCCCACCCCTTCCAGTGGAGTAACTAGCACAGGGCTCAGTCCACACCAAGTTTTGAATCAGTAACAGCCAAAGACTAAATCAAGAGGCTCCAAATAGAATCCTGGCTTCTTCCAGGCTACAAAACCCACTTGGGATCTCCCAGAGCCTTGGAATCCTGTTGGTGGGCATCTGAATAAGCACAACTCCAAAAGGGCATGATCATCCTCAGTCAGGATTGGAAGGAGCATGCTGGACTCACAATGAATTCCCCACTTCTCCTTCTTTGTATCTGTAAAGCAAGGTTCGCTTATGTTGGAATTTATACACCCAGTTCCTGAATGAAAGGGAAACAACCACAGGCTAACATTCACTGAGGACTCACAATTTGCCAGGCATTGTTTTAAGAACTTTATTAAATTATTTAATCTTTACCACCACCCCAGGAGATAGATTTCATCACTATCCCTATCATACCAACGGGGAAACTAAGGTCCAGAGACATTAAGTGACTCGCCCAAGGACACACAGCAGGTATATGGCAAAGCCACCACTGTCTCCTACTGATATCCATTTTTGTGAGCAAAATTAGGAAAAGACAGGCTTGTCCCCCCAGCACATAGAAGTCCCCTACTTTTAGCGATCCTAAAACCAAATCTTCATCATACAGATAGAGGCTGCTGACTCATTTTAACAAAGAATTATTTACTGCAGAGAAAGAAATTGTCTTAGAAAGCTCTTTAGTATATTTAGAAGTTGGAATTCATTTACAAGGTTTCCACTGATATGTAGCATTCTAGGATTCTGCCTGACACATCATACAGGGCAGGGATAGGTCAGACTATCATGTGAGAGCCTTAAAAGTCTTCCTGAAGAAGAAACACTTGAACCTCACAGTCTAGAATGCAGAGTTCTAGAACAGTTGTATTTAATCCTGGTTTTACAACAGATTTATTTGGGGGAGCCTTCAGAAAATATAGATGCCAGCAGGATCTTTGTTTTGTTCTGTCAATAGGGGTTGCTAGAGGGAGACTGGCAGGTGGAAGGTGGGAGAAGGAATTTTCTCCTCTTTCCATTGACTTCCTATTTGCTTCTTGTTCTGATGAGTGGCACCCAGCCTTGCTGCTTCATAACAGCAGCTGCAATTCACTTCCATAATAGCACATGAATCCAGTTTGCAGTATTTCCAACTATTGAAGAACCAGTTTTATAACTCCTAGCCCTGGTGACACCAGCACAAGCTGTGCCCACTTCTCAGGGGTTTTAGTTTCTGCTCTACAGGGTCCCTGCTCCAAGCTCCAAGTTTTTGAAACTTTTAACTTCCCTTATTCTCCCAGCCAAAGGGAGGATAGCCGCTTTCTGCAGCTGCCTCTTCCCCAGTACCTCAGTAATGCCTTCTTGACTTTTCAGTTACCTAGTTAACATTTCTTTGTACATAGCTAATGGTTCTTTATATTAAATTCTTGCTTTTAATATACTTATGTTGTCTCAGTCTCTTGGCTGGCCTTTGTTTCCCCCAATTTTGAACTGTTTCTTTCTCTGCCCCCGAATTCCACTCATCCTTCAAGATCTAGCTCAAAATGAAAAATTCTCCGCCCACTGCAACACACACAACTCTCATCTGTGAATTCCTATAGACTTTACGGTCTCTACTACTCAAGCTTCAACATGATCATATATTGCAGGGGTTGGCAAACCATGACCCCTGGGCTAAATTCAACCTTCTGTTTTTGTAACTAAAGTTTTATTGGAACCCAGCCACACCCATTCATTTATGGCTGCCTGCATGCTGCAACAACAGAGTTGAGTCATCACCAGAGAGACTACATGGCCCATGATGTCTATTTACCATTTGGCCCTTTCCAGAAGTTTTCTGACCCCTGGTCTAGTGTCTTGTGTGGGTCTCTAGTTCATGTTTTCAATCTCTCACTACACTGGATACTGAGAACTGCAGAACTCTCAGCACATGACAACTCCATCCAAACCTCCACGCGAAGAAACTTGATCAAACTCTAATATGGCTTCTAGCGGTGTAAGTCTAGCTCCCTAGGATCACTTTTGCACCTCTTATAATACCTGCTTAAGAAAGCTCAGCATGGCCAGGGAAATTTCATGTTTGTTCCCACCAATGCACACCTGATGATAGGCCCCGACCTCCCTTTCCTACAGTATTTATGAGAAAGGGTTTACAACTGCAAATATCTGTCTCTTGCAACTAAGAAGCATCTCTCCCAAGCACCTGAGAGCCATTCTTCTGAAACAGAATCATCAGGAAGGACAGGACTTCTGTCTCCCAGCCTCTGTGGGAGGATAAAATCCTAACTTTGATAACTGCCAGCCAGCAGACGCAGCTGGACTCACTGCTTCACACTGCCCAACCCTTTGTACTATGTCGCTTCTCTGGCTCTATGGAGACTCCACTCTTCCCCATCCCTCATCCTTCCTTTAAAACACACGAATCACCTCTGCACAAATTGTAATGAAGCTCAGCTCTTTTACCTACTGTCCATAGTTACTGAATAAAATCTGTTTCACCACTTTAATGACCAGCTGTATTCATTTTTGACATCAGCAAATGATCAACACCCATTTTATTAATTGACAATTCATTGATTACTAACAGTTGGCTTCTGTTCCATCCCACCTGGCAAAGCCTCTTACCTAAGAGTGAACTGGTCTGCCACAGAGCTACTGGTCAGAGAGACCAAAAAGGTGGCCGTGTCCCCTTCCCGGACTAGATTCAGAGGTACCGAGATGACCACATTCTCGTCCAAGCTCACCAGGGACCACTTCAGATCATCTTGGGTTGGGTAGACCACCACACTCCCAATCCTCTCTCGGGCTGGAAACACTTGCTGGGGGCTCTCCAGGCCCGAGTGGATATTGTTCTCCCACTTGCCTTCCTCCTCCAGAGGACACTGGCCAGCCTTGTCGGCTGGGTAGAGCGTGAAGAAGAGCTCCATCGCGGTGCCCCCAAGCAGGGCTGGGATCTCCTCCTCTGGCTCCAGGTCCAGGCCTGAGCTGAACCACTCGGGCAGCAGCTCCAGCTCAGCCACACACAGCCCTGGGGCCCCTTGCAGCCGACAGCTGGCCGCCACTTCCCTGGCCTCAGGGAAAGCAAACATCTTGACACAGGGTAGATCTTCTGTAAGGTCGCTGTCATCCCAGCCCATGCCAGTGACATAAAACAAGGTCTGCACTTTGGGTCTGTTGGAGTAGATGGAGCTGTCGAGGATGTGGGATTTCAATTTCCAGTTGAAAGGAAACTTGTCCATGTTTCCAAAGGCTGTAGATGTCAACAGGAGCTCCTGGGGGATTATCTTCTCCACTGAAAACGGGCCATAGCTGGCATTGATAACAGGGGGTGTCCTGGCTCGGTAGATGAAGAATGGCTCCACCCGGGCCTGCAGACTGGAGTTCCTTGTGAGGTCTTGGTTGGCTTCTTTAAGGAAAAACGACTCCTCTGCATTGGAGATGTGCAAGCTCGTGGGGAGGTAAGCAGGGAGCGAGGAAAACTTCTGCAGGCTATCCACAATCCCTCGACTCTCTGTCACTGCACAAGAAAGGAAAGCAAAAGAATAAAACTGTGTTCTGAGATGTAATGAAATAAATGCAATGCAGTCTCCACCCACCTTCCCAACAAACCACCCACTGGCCACTGTTTCTCCCCCAGGTCTCATCACAGTGAAAGCCCTGTAATTACATAAAGTATGGTCTTCAGGATCTTCCCAAAAATACAGCACAGAGTGGGAAGGAACCCCATTTACCACCGATCCAATAGTCCTGGTGCTGAACAGTTATCTCTCTAAAGGGAAAACACTGCTTCTGCTGTTTGTGCAAAATCATAAACTCAAAAGATCATCGTCATCGTTGTTCATCTACCCCACAGACAAAAGGTTGCGTATCTACCAAGTCTACCAATCAGGCATTGCACTGTTGTATGTGACGTGTTAGTACCTTATTACTTTGATACTCATGCTGCTCTCTATCACTTCTATAAGTGACATCTATGTGGACATGATGACATCGCTATAATTCTTATTGAAAAGAGAGTGAAGCTACCACTCAAGAGTTCCTGCTTCTAGAAAACTCTCCTTCCGAAATACCAACGAGAATGCACACAGGTTACAGGGACGTTCACCACAGCATCATTTAGAATTGCAAACAAACTTAAGAGCATATGTGCTGAGCCTGATGGCTGGATTTGAATCCTGGCTTTGCCACTTCCTAACTGAGCAACCTTGACCAAGTTACTTAGCCTCTCTGTGCCACAAATGTCCTCACATAAAGTAGGACATAAACATGAATTCTACCTTACTGGGTTGTCACAAGGATTAATGAGTTAATAAGTACAAAGCACAACCAGATGTGGTGGCTCACACCTGTAATCCCAGCATGCTGGGAAGCCAAGACAGGTGGATCACTTGACCCCAAGAGTTCAAAACCAGCCTAAGTAAAACAGTGAGACCCTGTCTCTACAAAAAAAAAAAAACACAAAAATTATTCAGGCATGGTGGCTCGTGCCTGTAGTCCCAACTACTTGGGAGGCTGAGGCAGGAGGATCTTGAACCCAACAGGCGGAGATTACAGTGAGCTGGGATTGCAGCACTTCACTCCAACCTGGGTGACAGAGCAAAACCCTGTCTCAAGAAAAAACAAAATAAAATAAAATAAAGCACTTAGAACAATGCTGGCACACAGATACGTGCTGTCAATATTCACCCACAATTACTATTTTAATCCATATTCAATAGGTTGATCAACAGGAAACTAAACATTTTATAGTGGAATAATATGAAACTATCTTAAAAAATGAGGTAGAGCTATATAAACATACTTGAAAAGATGGCCACAATATGACATTAAGGTTAAAAAAAAACAAATTAAGTGTAAAAAAAAATCAAATGTGTCATATGTGATCCTATTTGGTAAAGTTTTAAAATTCTACCTATGTATATATAAATGTATATATTTATGTTTGTGTGTCTATAGAACCCAAAGGAGAAAGTTTTTTTGCTTTTTACCATTTACATTTCTACTTTCTTTTTAATTTGTTACAACCATGTATTATTTTGTTAATTAAAACACACAACACATATACATAAACATGTACACATGAGTACATATGTGTATGTGTGTTTCTTGGCATGTTTCCTTCAAATGGGAAAACACACACAGCAAAGACCCAACAAGCTTTTTCAAAGTGAAGACAGCCCACCAGGAACCAGGGTCAGCAAATCAGGCCAAGGACAGACAGAGAGTTTTTTTTTTCTTTTGCCCTGAAATGAACCTCCACCACTGGAGTCCGGTTTTCCAACCAGTGCAAGAAGAAATGGAACCTGACCATGGTGCTTAAAATGCAACATCCTAGAGGATGAAACAGCAGAGAAATCCCACTCCATTCACTCTGGCTCCTGGTGACATGTTTTTCTGCAGCCATCACAAATTCTGCAAAATATGCCTTCTATTGATTTAAACACTTTTTGGCCTGTTTGGGGCTGTCCTTGGCGAGCTTTCCTCTTCTAGAGGGTGACAAAATTGTAATTAGGAGATTGTGAAAAAGATACAGCCCACGTAGGGGCCAATGCCTCCTTTTTCTAAGAAGGCATTCAGCAAGCAAGTTCTCCTCAAGTGTCATCAACATGGCCAGTCCCTTGTTACATTCATTACTCCAGCAGGGTAATTACTTATTCATTCCTCCAATGACTTATCTAAATATACTTATTATTCACTTATTATTTTCCCAGCATTGTGCCACATAAAAATATTACAGGGACAATGCAGTCATGATTTCTGCCCCCAAGGAACTAGCGACTATGTTCCGCCAATTGGAAGCTCTGGAGGACACAGCTAACATTCAGAAAGCAATTCGGAAATTGGACATTAAGATCCTTAAAAATGCCCATCCCAGGAATTCACCTAGGAATTTGTTCTAAGGAAATAATCAAGAGATCAGGAAGGATATTAATGTGCAAGTATGCTTATCGCAAGCATGATTTATAACAGCAACACACTGGAAGCAGCCCAAAAACCTGCCATTAGGGAAATGAGTAAGTGATTAAAGCCACACTATGTGTGCGACATTAAACTGCCATCAAAACCATGATGTCAACAAATCTTTAGTGTCATGAGAAAATACTTACAATATGTTAATTGAAAACGACCTCAAAAATTCCTTTAAATTATCTCAAATCTATTTAAACACACAATATAGTCCCTTCCATAGTTTAGACCTGAGTTTGCTCCAGAATGATGTCCATACAGGCTTGGCAGGATTTGGATCAAAAGATAAGAGGAGGGAGAAATGATTTTGAAGAATTAGCCTCATCTAAAGGAAAGTTTTAGCTGCTGCCGCCACCAAGGGGCAATCTGTATTTTGACAATGTCAAGCAATGCAGAAGCACCTCTCCAGATGAAATTTAAATTAGTTCTTTTTGTCATTGGTTTATTTCCCCTCTCCAAACCAGGAAGTTAAATTCAGGTGAATTTGCTCATGAATTACTTGGCAACAGGAACGCTGTCAGCAGGGAACATCTGCCTTGTGCAGCATGACAATGTCTTTCAGCTGGGCTAAGCAGGCACACCAGACTTGGAAGTGAGTGGCTTGAATTTCACTTCTCGTAAAATTTAGGAGAAGTCCAAGCTAAGGCTTAAATTCTGACTTATTTACAAATATGGAAAAGGAAATTAAAATAAATGCAAACTTTAATTTGCTCTGTTTTCACTGTATATTGGTTTATTGTTTTCTTTATCTTTTATAAAGGCATTTTACACCTCTCAAAAATTGATTTACAAGAAATGTAAAGCTGCACCTTCTCTTCTTTATTGTAGCCAAAGCCTCCATTTTATCTGAAATAGCAGTGTAAGGTTTACATTCCTGTCCCACCATAACTCAAGCAAAATGCAATACAAATTTTGTCTGAAACTGTATATGGAAAGCCATCAACGTCAGCTACTAGAGCCTTATTCTATCCTCAAACCAGATTGCAACAAAATATAATATCTGAATTTAGGAGCATTTTATGAAGCCATGGGACTGTGTCCTGAGAAATACACTGAAAAGCTAACACTCTTCCCTTTAATCCCAAAATGTCACATAGTAACACCATTCTTTTTCCCATTGGCAGGTAGAGCATGTGGCCCACGTTCTGAATGTGAAATGAGGCCCTATTCAGTCTGCTGATTTCCTAGAGAGCTATTTACCACTGGACAGAACGAGGTGGGCCCTGAGAGCAGGAAATGAGGAAGGAGTAATGGGGCCTGGCTGAAAAGAGCGTCTCATCTCTGCCCTCCTTATGAACCAAGAAGAGAGTCAAGTTCAGGTTCAGAGAGAACACAAGGTGCACCAGACAGATGCTCTGTGGCTAAAGGATGCTCCGACTCAAAACGCCAATGGCAGATGGCTCCAAGGAGGCCCTAAAGACAGCCTCAGCAGGAAGAGAGGGGAGGAGATTAATAATATTACTCCTAGAACGAAGCAATTCACAGGGTGCCGGGAATCATGGCAGGGACCCTGTGACCCAAATTGAGTGAGTGGATGTCACTGCTGTGCTTAGCACACAAAAAATATTCCTGGACATGGACCTTAGTCAGCACTGGTGGGACATGAATGCCTGAATCCCAAGATGGTAAAACGTGAACCTGCTACAACAAGGGACACACTCAGAAGTCAGTCCCTTTCACTGCTAGTGCCAGTCATGTCTGGGTGCTAACTTATCAGTCTTGTGGCTACTGGTGACTCACTTAAGAGTATAGGCCCACGACATTTCTGAGGCTGAGTCTCCTCTAATTCACACAAAACAACTCAGGCATAGAGAGCCAGGTGTGGAAAGCTCTTTCCGGTGGGCCAGGTGGCCAGGTGACCAGGTCACCAGGTCTTTGAAAAATACCAGGAAGAGAAACTCCTTACTGGTCTATAAAAGTGTGGCCCTAACAGCTGATAATTCACTACCACCTGGGTACCACAGGAATAACCACAACCCTTACTGATTTCACGGTGGTGAAGGCCAGGAGCTAGGAGCAGGCCTTTGTCAGTATTAATATTAGTTCAGGTTGGTGCAGTAAATATAATCTCTGGCAGCAGTGGAACGGACTAGAAAATCTTCCATGCTCTCTTCCACCCAGAGTTCTCCCATCTGTTTCCACAGTTCCACTTGGTGCTGTTTTCACATCATTCTCCTTGCCCTTACTTGCACTTGTTGGGGAAGCTCATCACCCACATGTCAGCAGAGAAGACTCCTTCTGGTCTGGATTTCTTAGCCCAGAGAGACCTTCTCTGAGCTGACCAGCAACTTCAGCCATCCCACTCACGACAATGTAGTTCCCTGCATTGTTATAATACAACAATTGTTGTTGTATTATACAACATTGTTATATATATACAACATTGTTATATATTATACAACATTGTTATGATATAATGCAGGGAACTACATTTCCCAAGCTCCCTTGCTGTCTGCTTCTGCGTGTGTTCAGCCAATCGGAAGCTCTGGTAGAAGACTGGAGGGTAGGAAGAGGGAAGAACCCAGGGTATTTCACACTGTGTCTCTTCCCTGCAGCACTCACTGGCAGAAACTGCATCTCCTCTCTGGTTCTAACCCCCTTTAAAACCCCCACCATGGTCCCAGCTCCCTGTAGCAGGTTCTAATGCCTAACCCAGCAGCTTCTGGATTCTCATAACCTAACCTCTTCCCCTTTTCCCTCTAGCCCAAAAGATGACAACAGCTTCCTGCTCCCGCTGTTCTTAATTTCTAAGTAACTTTACCAGCCCCAGATGGTACTTGATCATCCCCAATTTGGTTTCTCAGATTTTCCAGGACCTGAGTAACTAATTCCCTTTATTAAATTCCCTCTGTAGAAATAACTAGAGTGATTTCTGTTTTCCTGACTAAAGCGTGACTACTATATCCAGTCACTCATCATTCCGTCCTGTTATATTCCCTCAAAGCAACTATCACCATCTGAAATCAGCCTTTGTATTTTTCCTTGTTCGCTTGTTTACTATCCATTCTTTCTACTAAAATTTAGATACCATGAGAGAGGGGGCTTTGATGTCCAGTTTACTGCACAGTCTCCAGTACCTAGCAGGAGAAATTAAACAGATATTTGCTGAATGAATGTCCATCAATTAAGACTGCATTGGTTTAACGCTTGAGAGAATCAATCTCTCTGTGTTCCTTCTGAGTTTCTGGCTGGCTTCTTCCCAGGGTTGTTAATAGATACTGTTTTTATTAACACAGCATTTGCCCATCACACTATCACTCCATTCATTTCGTCCTAAAATATCACACCACAGTCAGCTGGTCACTAAGCTGGCAGCTATGCTTGCCAACCAAAGAGCTGCAATTCTCAGTAGAAGGAGAAAATATCGCTTAAAGGGAGATACACACCATTTACAGGCCAACACACCTAGGCATATTTGCCAGTCATGCCAGTTGATTATCACAGCAGTTGTAAAATAAGCTGTGTTAGACCCTTTTTAAAAAATTATGAAACTGAGGCACAGAGAAGCAATTTGAACATGGTTAGAATTCAAACCGGCTCTGTCCAATTCCAAAGGCGTTCCACTTTCTCGTATTACCTGAGGGCCTACCTGGCCTGGCAGTTCTACAATGAGGCCAAGGAGTTAACCATCTGGAGGTCATCTGAAGGAGCTGAACCTTAATGCTCACAAGGCCAGGTTCATGGACACAATCCCTGTACACCCAGTGAGGTTTTCATTGCTCCATGGTCACAGGTGATTGTATCTCCCATCCCAGATACCTGTTACCAGCCTGGATTCTCAGGTAGAGCAGGAAAATAGGTACAGCTGACCCAGAGCATCTCAACCCAGCTGCTAGCAAAACAGCCAGTGATCCCCACCTTTAAGACAGTAATAAAGATGGAAAAACATTACTACCTATAAACCACCTTACATATCCCAGAGCCTCAGGAGGAACAGCCTATGCAACAATTTGGGCCAAATGCTCTTGGATTAAGGTGGTCATTCATTAATAACAGCTGTGGTGGGGTGATACTATAAATCCCCAGTTTTCTTCTACTCCCAGGTGTACCCCTGTATTGTACCCTGGAGAACAGACCCTTCCACACCTCAGCATTTGAAACACGATTCATTCACTATAGAACCAAAAATGAAAGGTAGCAAATACTTGACTACTGAATTTCAAAGCCACCAGTATAAAAGCAAGATGCAAGAAGTCAGGTGAATCTCCACTTTTCTCAACTACATAAAACACATCATGGCCTGAGAAGGAAGAAGAGACGCTACAGACAGGCAAGCATGAGGCCACCAGTGCCAGCCAGTCATCAGGCAGGAGGCATCAGGCAGGAGTGACGCTTGCCTTTTGTCCCAAGATTCTTCCCAACCCTCAAGCTGGGCAGCCCTGCTTGGCCAACCTGGGGCTCACAGGAATAGGAAGCAGATATGAAGCAGAGAGGAAGCAGATGAAAGGCAAGCAGGAAGCCAGCAGGAGCAAACAGGAAGCAGACAGGGAGAGACAGGAAGTGGACAGCAAGAGACATGACATAGACACAGGAATCAGACACAGAACAAAAGGAAGAAACAGGTAGGTGCCTGCTCCCAGGCCCAGCCTTGCAGTCGCCTCTATCTTCCCTTATTGGCAGGGCCTAGAAAGGAACAGCTGAACAAGGGTGGATGTGCAGAGACCCACCACCAGAATCACACACCGGAGAATAGAAGAGCAAGTTTAAAACTTAAGAGCCTATAATGTAATAACTGGCACACCCCATTAACAGAGGAGGAAACTGAGGCACGGGATGAGGGGAGTTAAATTACACAGTAAATGATGGTGGCAGAACAGGAATCCTGGAAAACTGGCTCTATGATGTGCACTGCAAACCATCCCTGTACAGCCTCACATTAAAGAAGCTGAAGGAAGGGAGAATTCTTATTCCCAGAATTTCAGGATGATCCATAATTCCTTCTTGGTCCAGAAGGATTCATGAAGATCCTAGAGAGGTGTATAAGGTAAAAACCTAAAAAGTGGGAATCTTAGATAAAAAGCCAGAATCCAGAGTGGCTTGTCTCTATCAGAGTCTACAGAATGGCTGTAGGTTTCATGAAAAACACCTAGACATTATAGTTTGCAGAACTACCAACAAAATAGAGAATACAGGCATATATCATCAGGTCTGAGGGAGGAAAAGAAGCAACTTAGTTTGGACACATCTGAGTGAAGGTAAAGGGAGATAGCTGAAAATATGCGATCATGGGATTCCAGGGAAGTGGACCCCTAATTTATCTCCCCACAAAAGTAAGCTCCTTTTACACAAAATGCTACATCATCAACTACTCTGTATTCTCTGAGACAAGGATTCTCAACCCTGGCTGCATGGTGAATACATATATTATACTTAGGCCCTGCCCCCTCAGAATGTCTTTAGATGGTCTCAAGTGGGGCCCGGTATTTTTCTATGTTCACTAAATGATTCAAACAAACAGCAGCAGAAAAAAGTTCATGGACACTACTGAGTACACAATAGGTACTTTGTATATAGTCATAAAAATGAATAGTCAGGGCAAGGAGAGCCACCCTTGAGGGGAAGCCTTGGATCATGTGCCAGCAAGTCCATAGAATGTTAGAGGCAACTTTA
Source organism: Macaca fascicularis (assembly GCF_037993035.2). Classification (NCBI taxonomy): domain Eukaryota; kingdom Metazoa; phylum Chordata; class Mammalia; order Primates; family Cercopithecidae; genus Macaca; species Macaca fascicularis. Next base: position 132,513,444 of record NC_088385.1, on the reverse strand, counting down.
TAAATTACAACAACAAAATGATAAAAATATTTTAAAATAAGGGCAAAGGGAAAATAAGAATAGAATCATCATTATCATCATCATCATCATTTATATGTACTAAGCATTTTGCAGGTATTAAAATCATTATCATCAAGTCATCGTTTAATCCTTGTAATAGATCAAACATTATTCCAAGCATTTTATAGGTATTCACTATTTTAATTTTGATAGTCTTTTGACTATGAGGATTTCGTTTTTACCCCCACTCATAGATGAGAAAACTGAGGCACAGGGCATTTACATGACTTGCCTAAGATCATATAGCTAGTAAGTGGTGGAAGTGGAATTTGACCCAGGCAGTCCAGCTCCAGGCAGAGTTCTCACTATTAGCCACTATGTTCTGCTGCCAGAGGAAAGTTCAAGCAAGCAAAATCTACATTGTAAGAGTATAATCAGTGACTAAAGGAAACTGCAAATGTGGCTGTGAATTGCCCACAGCTCTCAAAGCACAAGATTAGGTCACTATTTGGACACTGTCCATAAAATGAAAGCAAGAAGCAAAGCTTTTCCTGGCTCTAAGAGAAGTTCCTCTGGTGAGTGCTCCCAACTGGCCCCTGCAGGGTACCACATCATTCCCACATTACACTGTGAGCTTATGAGAATGCCTCCTATGGTGGGCTCCATGTAAGATGGGCCTATAACAACTATGGACAATGAAGCAAAAGCAGTTTTCCAGAGGGCCCCGCGGTGTGTGCCAAGACCACTGACAGCTTTTGGATAGTCTAGCTTAATAGAAAAAGAAAATCCAGAATGCGATTCTAGAAAACCCGACATTGTACACTCTCCTCCTGCATGTGCTTTCTTCCCAAACTAGGGAAGGCTTTTAGAAAGAGTCAAGTGGCAGAGCACTTGAGATTATGTTCTGGGGCTACAAATATTTTAGAGAAACAGTTGAAGGCAAATGTGCACAATTTGAAACATAACAAAGAATACCAACCTTTTATTTCCTAATTTCCACCACTGCGTTATGCTGAGAAAGTCCTCCTCCATATCCCAGGATCAAATAGACACTACCTACACTTTTGCTTGGTTTCTGTGCATGGGTATGCATAGATGGGTGCGTCTCTACATTTTTACACTTAATTCTTGAAGCTACCTGAAATCTCTACTGGTGTATAATGTGAAGTGAGAATCTGATAAAGTTGAAAATGAGCATGCACTGAATTCAGCCAGTAGAAAGATTTTATTTGACTTTGCAGTTTGGGTTTATTTTAATTGAATCTGAATGCTTTGTGTCAGGGTGCACACATATTTTTCACTATTCTCCAATTCACTAACACCCACTTACACCTACTCTTTTCATTCATTTCTGGTACGTGCCTCAGCCTTGATCTTAGAAATTGCTTTCCCAAATAGCTAGCCACTTTCTCCAATGTGTCTCTCTGCCAATGATTTCTAATGCTTGCTGATTATTTGTTAAGACCTGATACATGCTCAAGTCTACTTGTGATCTATTTATTTAACTTCTTTGTTGTGTGACTACACTCATACCAATACAGTGTAGCTGAAATTAACGTGGATTTACAATACAGTTTATTATGTAGGAGTGTTATGGACTGAATTGTACCTCCTCCCAAATTCATATGTTCAAGTGCTAAGCCCTGGCACCTCAGGATGTGACTGTATTTTGGGACAGGGTCTTTCAAGAGGCAATACAGCTAAAATAAGGCCACTGAGGGGGACAAATATTTTTATCCCATGCTGTAGCTAGCTCCTCTGTCTTCTCGCATTGTGTCCTCAGCGTGTAACTTTGCTCCTCCTGGTTGCACAGTGGCTGCTGAGGGATGTATCTCCATCCCTCTCAGGACACAGCACCAACGCCCACACTTGGATGCCTGACATTTCTCTGGAGGGTTAATTGTCCTTAGAGAGCAGTTGCCTTTTTGAAGAGCTACTGGGGAGAAGTACCAAGCATTCTGCCTTTTACTGAGGATGGGGGCATTGGAAGGAGGTCTGCCTGGAGTGGGTGTCTCATCTTCAGAATTTAGTTACTCATCTTGCTTGCAGCCCCTTTCATGCCTGTCCTTGCTCTATTTGCCAACATGGGGCCAAGAGCCCCCAATTCAATAGGACTGGCATCCTCATAGGAAGAGGAAATTAGGACACGGACACACACAGGGAAGACCATGTGGTGGCAGAGGAGGCAAGCAGCCATCTACAAGCCAAGAGAGGCCTCAGAAGAAACCAAACCTGCTGGCACCTTGGTCTTGGACTTCCAGCCTCCAGAATTATAAGAAAATAAATTTCTGCCGTTTAAGTGGCCCAATATGTGGTACTTTGTTATGGCAGCCCTAGCAAACTCATACAGAGGGATAACTGTTCTTTATCAAAATCCAATTAGCTAGACTTCCCTGCTTTCCATCTTCCGAGTTAACTTTAGAATCACATGGTCAAGTTGCCCATGCCAAAACTCAAATGGACTGTCAGCTGGAGGTGAGGATCTGCACAATGAGAGTGTGGATGCCTTTCAACTTCCTGCCATATTTTTCTATGTATTTTCAAGTTTTCTAGAATGAACATGTGCTGCTTATTCAATCTAAGAGAAATATTGACATTCTTCCTTCAAAAAGAAAGATATGGAATTTAATTTTAAGTAGCAGACTGAGCACACTCATTCCCTCCATCTCCACAGAAACCCAAATGAAATAAAAGCATAAAAGTACAAAAAGGAAAAAACCTATTATCAAGAGAAATGGAGGAAGGATATGTGCAAATAAAATACTTCAGCAAATTTAAGAAAGAGAATAAGTGGATAAAAGTGTGTTGACGGGCAGGACAGCAGAGGAAACCTTAGACTAGAGCATTCTGCATGTGCTGCCAAGGATCAAGAGGCTACTCTGCCCACTGGAGCCCAGAGGGGCTCCTGGCTACCTGCTGGCACGTACAGTGAGGACACCTGTGAAACTGGAGCTGGAAAAAGGAGAGTAACTAGATTCTGTAGAATGGGACACCCACTTCAGGTAGACCTCCTTCTAATGCTCCCATCCTCAGTAAAAAGCAGAATGCTTCATACTTTTCCCCAGTAGCTCTTCAAAAACGCAACTCCTCTCTAAGGACATTGAGTTAACCCTTCAGAGAAACGTCAGGCATCCAAGTGTGGGTGTTGGTGCTGCGTCCTGAGAGGGACGGAGATAGGGAAGCCACTGTGCAACCAGGAGGAGCAAAGTTACACGCTGAGGACACAATGTGGGAAGACAGAGAGCTGGTCACAGCATGGGATCCAAGAAAAAATAAGATCAAATCCTACTCGCCTAAGCCACTGTGGCCAGGGTTTCTGTTACTTGCAGCCAAACACAATCCTAAATGATAAGAAAAGAGAAGTACATGGCAGAGTGCCTGGCCCAAACTAAGTAGGAAATAAATGTGTGTTGAAAGAATAAATGAATAAATGGAATGAAGTTGATACTTTTAATGCAAATAAGTAAAAACAATTAAAATGTGAAAAAGGGAAGAAGGTAGGTAAATTAGCTAAATCCTCATCTTTTATAGAGAGAGCACTGCTGTCTACATTTATTAACTCAAGAAGTCAAGGTAGATGAATAATTATAGAAGTAATCACCAGAAGAACTAAAACCAGAAATGGCTAGATGTGGCAGACTCTAGGGAAGGAAATCAAGGATATAGAGGAATGGAAGACTATGGCCTTTCTTTCAAAGTTATTCTGTACCATTTTAATTTCACCATCTGCATGTGTGACTTTGAGGATAAGAAGCCTTTGTGTGTAAGAGCCCAAACCTAGCCAAACAAGGGAAGATAGCATAGAACAGAATACTGGAAATCTGAGTATAGGGGATAAGGGGAGAATGCCCTCATTCTAGACAATAAGACATTATTGGGCCTGTGGGTGAGATGGCCACCTGTCAAGGGGGGAAAATCAAAAACTTCCTCGTCGACCATATTGCATATGGCTGCTCAGGCAGGGACTTTCCCATTATCTCCTGTATCCATGTATGGCCACAAGACTTGTTCTTGAAATAGGAGCAGGAGAGTCACATACCACATTAAAGCCAAAATAGGTAGCTTTTACCTTCCACCAGTGAAAAGCAGGAAACACTGAAGCCCTAGGGCATGACAAAGCCATGAGCTGGAAGGAGCCCAGGCCCTGGAATCTCCACACAAGGAAGGCTGCCTGCCAAATGTGAACACCCACACAAGATGTGAGCAAGAAGCAATCTTTTATTGTGTTAAGCCACTCCTAGGAACTTATTTATTATAGCAGCTAGTGATAACCAACTAAACCAACGTGGTATAGGCTTACGATTTGGACAGCAGTAGCCCCATCCCTACTAAAAAGTGAAAACAAATTGCATAGCACTTCTTCAATGTAAACTGTGTTTTTGTGAGCAAGGAGGAGATAAAGACACTCAGAGAAGCAAAAGTGAAGAGCTGTTCAGCCAACATGAGAGATTTCCATGCCGTGCCAGATGCAGGGGGAGCGTTATTAAAGGGATTACATAGATTGCTTAGTGACAGTAATTTTGACCTCCTATAGGCACCATCAGCTGTTAAACAGTGGGAAATTTTGATGACCTTGTTCTAATTTCCATTTATATTTATTCTAAATTGGACACCTTGGAGATTGTTTAAATAAGAGAGGAAAATTCACTGAGTAATCTTGACAGTTCTGCCACTGTCTGATTGGGAAGCAGCTGAGGCTTACAAGAGGCACAGAGACACCTGGGCTGGAGCCCCAGGTCTGCCATCAGTTCAGTTTATGTACCAAGGCAAGTCACTTCATCCTCCTGAGATTCAATTTCCCCCTGTGTCAAACGGGGAGTCACCTGCTGCCAGGTGCATCAGGGACACATGAGGTAACCCAGTGGTGTGACTTGTTATTGTGCAACTGCATACATAGGAATGTCACAGGTGGTGCCTCTGTGGACTTCTCACTAATTCAGACTTGCTTTTCTTTCACCTGTTCATCACTGAAATCGAAAATGATTCTTTCATTTCCCAGAATGAAATGAAAGAATGCAAACCATGCAAATCGAAACAAAATTGGAATTGAAGGTCAGTCATAGCTGGGATAGGCTGGCTTCAGGTCTAGCTGGATTCAGCAGTGAAGCAATGTCACCGCTGTGCATCTTCACAGATGTCCTTTGAGGGAATGGATAAAGAAGCCTTGGTACCTTGTTGGGTGGAACACTACTCGGCAGTAAAGAGGAGCAAATGATGGACACACAGCATCATGGAGAAGTCCCAAATACATTATGCTGAGCGAAAGAAGGCTACCTCAGAAAGCCACATGCTGTCCAAGTGCACTTACATAACACCAAATCAAACCAGAGGGATGAAGAACACACCGGTGACTGCCAGACAGAAGGGACTGGGAAGAGTTTGACTATAAAAATTTTAATCAAGGGAACTGGAAGAGGGGTTGATGGAGCTCTTCTGTGTCCTGACCGTGCTGATGCTTACACAACTCTAGGCATTTGCCAAAAACTTACAGCACTCTATACCAAAAAGAGTGAAATGCACTGAAAATAATTTTTTTCCTTTGAGGGGGAGTCTTGCTCTGTCGCCCAGGCTGGAGTGCAGTGGCGCGATCTCGGCTCACTGCAACCTCCCCCTCCCAGATTCAAGCGATTCTCCTTCCTCAGCCTCCCAAGTAGCTGGGATTGCAGGCATCTGCCACCACACCTGGCTAATGTTTGTATTTTTAGTAGAGACAGTGTTTCACCATGTTGGCCAGGCTGGTCTTGAACTCCTGATCTCAAGTGATCCACTCACCTCAGCCTCCCAAAGTGCTGGGATTACAGGCGTGAGCCACCGCGCCTGGCCAAAAATAAATTTTAAAGTAATTTTTTAAGATGTATTTTCAGCCATCATCCTGCTCTGTCTTCTACGAAGCTGACTTTATTCTCCATGTCACAGTGAGATCAGCATTTTCAAGCTTCACATTCTCCTTCTAAAATCCAATGAGAACTAGTGGAAGTCTATTTTTCAAAATTACAGGGGCAAACCCTCAGTACCTCTCATTGCACTGATGAGGCATGTGGTGGGGCATCTGCCCATCCCTAAACAAATCACTGTGGCCAGGGGGATGCCTGTTCTCATTGGTTCAGCCAGGGTCATGTGCCCCTCCCCAGGAGCCTGGAAGGAGAATCAGCTTCAGCTGAAATAGGAGAGGTGGGGGTGGTTCCCCAAAGAATCATCATGGGGTCATTTCAACAAAAAGAACAAGGGAATTCTAGGTAGGAAACAATACAAAAATCTCTATTTTTCAAATAAAACAATTTACACCAAGTCAGTACTGATTTCTTCCTGCCAGCACTACTCTCAACACTGTAGGTGTTGAAAAAGAAAAGTCAGGACTATGCCTGAGGTCAGAAACCAGACATTGGAGCAACCCTGCAGAAACGTGTTACCTTTGCAATTTGACATACTGTGTTCAAAACACAAGTTGGAGATTCTGAACCCAGGGCCTAAAATAAACCAACATTCTCTGAAGGGCTAATCTGTTTATTTAAGGATCCCAAGTCTGCAGAAGTGATCTCAGCCAGCAGGGACAAAACAGAAGTAGACTCAGGGCCGGCTTCATGTCACGCAAACTGTGCATTCCAGGGCCGCACGCTCAGAAGGAACCATGCTCTGCTTAATGCTGTGCTGCCATGCTCTTCACCTCTGAAATTCTTAAGAGTTGCATCTTTGAACTTGTGCTTTGTAAGTGAAGTCTAATGAGACGGTCACGCATGGCACAAAAGCAGAGGAGAAATGTGCGATATGCTCGTCTGCTATTTGCTCCTTGCCGCACTATTTACATATAGCATTCACAGTGCCCCATAAGCATCGTGGTCCCAGTGTGGAGCTCAGCAAGACTCAAAGCGAGTATAGGTAAGTGTGTTGCATCCATGACAACTAAACAGGGGCACTGACAGCTCCGCGAAACCAGGCTGCCTATTCAAACCAGAACTTGCTTCAAAGGCAGAAAAAAGGCAAAGATGTTCTACAAAACACAACAAACCAAGGACCCTGTCAGGTCCTTGGTTACTCCTGTTACTTCCTGTATTCGTCAGCCACTTAAATGCTGAAAAGGATGACACAGAAGGAACAGCAAAGATCAGACAACCCCTAGCTCCTCTCTTTTCAGTCCTTCCTCACCTACCAGGAGGCGAAGGGAGAGGTCTGGTAGAAGGAGTATCAAGAGGTGAGATGAGAAAGTGCTGAGGTAGTTCTGTGCAGCGTTTCCACTGTCCTGGTAGCAATGATATACCCACGACGCACGAGCTATGAAATATGGATTGTGTAACTGACGACTCTGTATATGTGTTAATTGCTCTTATATTTGCATTTAAAACTGATATAGCATAATAAAAAGATAAATGATAAAATCAATAGTAATGATTTAAGATTTTAATTTTTCTTTTTCAGAATGGACTTAAATAGCAAGTAAAAACACCATGATAAGTTGAAAGAGGGGCCGCAGAAGGAAGGAAAGGGGCTTTATATTTTCATACTTTCATGGCATTTTTTCTCTCATTTTGGAACAAGGGGCTGAATTTTCATTTTTCCCTGAGCACTGCAAATTGTGTAGCCAGCCCTGAGGACATGTGAGTTAACCCAGCAGAAATATAACCATGCCACAATCCCCAACTTTCTCCCAACACTTAGGCCAGAGGTTAAAAAAGCAGGCTCCAGGGACAGTATCTGGGGTCATGGACATATTTTTATTTACCTACTCAGTGATTTTCTAAAAACTGAATTAGTCGCACAAAAATCCAGATTTCTGACTTCTCTTTAAAAATACAATAAGCTTTGACTCGGCTGCGCATGCATTCCTACCCAGCAGTAATCAGCTGGATCAGCAGGGTCACTGCTGCTCTCTTTAGCTGGCACCTGCATCCTAAAGCTCACCATCGTCCCCACCATTCCCTGTCGCCCCACTCCAGCTCTCACACTCCCATACATCCCCTGCCTGCCCTCCAGTCCACTTTCTGAAAATGAGCCCAACACTGAGGAGGGCAGAGCTGGGAGAGGGAGACACAATTCCAGGTGCAACAGCTTCAGACTTAGACATTTATTCTTCATGAATGTAATTAATCCTATTTGCCTTATGTAGTGGGTTGAGTAATATCCCCCAAAAAAGATATTTCCAGGTTCTAACCCATGGTCACCTGTAAATGTCACCTTACTTGGAAACAGAGCCTTTGCCAAGGCAATTAAGGATTTCAAGATGAGATCATCGGATGACATAAGCCCAACGACACCCACCCTAAAACCAGTGACAGGCGTCCTTATAAGAGAAAGGACAGGGAGACTTGAGACACACAGAGACATAGGAGAAGGCCACATGAAGACAGGAGAAGAGATTGGGGGAATGTGTCTACAAGCCAAGGAACGCCAAAGATCACTGGCAACACCAAAAGCTGAAAGAGCAGCCTGGGACAGCGCCTCCCACAGTCTTCAGAGGAAACAACAGGGCAACACCTTGATTCGCCTCCAGAATGTGTGAGAATCAGTGTCTGTTGTTTTAAGCCACCAAGTTTGTGGTAACTTATTACAACAGCCACAGGAAACGAATGCACGTTATAAACAATAAAACATCATTTTTCCTGGCTAGTTTGGGCAATCCGAAATCGCTCGCAGAATATCTTTTGTTCTCTTTGGGTTTTTTTTGTTTTCTGTTTTTTGTTTTTTAAGGCAGTTCATTATTTTCCCACACACAAAGTAACTAGAGAAAGGAAAAATTAATATTGTCCAGTCTTAGTGGCTGTTCCAAAGAGAACTTGCTTTAGTGAATCTGTAAGACAAGTTTTTTTTTTTTTTTTTTTTTTTTTTTTTTTTTTTGAGACGGAGTCTCGCTCTGTCGCCCAGGCTGGAGTGCAGTGGCGCGATCTCCGCTCACTGCAAGCTCCGCCTCCTGGGTTTACGCCATTCTCCTGCCTCAGCCTCCTGAGTAGCTGGGACTACAGGCGCCCGCCACCGCGCCCGGCTAATTTTTTGTATTTTTAGTAGAGACGGGGTTTCACCGTGGTCTTGATCTCCTGACCTTGTGATCCGCCCGCCTCGGCCTCCCAAAGTGCTGGGATTACAGGCGTGAGCCACCGCGCCCGGCCTGTAAGACAAGTTTTTAAGGGTTAAGTGTTTAAACAGCATGACTTCAGACGCCTTCAACATCCCTTTTACAATCCTGTTGAATCTCCAAGTGCTTGGAAACCCCTTTTCACCTACCAAAGCATTCTACAGTCTTAAAAAAAAAAAAAAAAAAAGCCTACTCTCTGAATTAATTTCTCAGATCACATAAGGGTCCCTGTGACGCAGGAAGTGAAGAGCTATGAAGAAATGCAGTGGGTGGAGGGCACAGCCTGCTTCTGAAGAGTTGTGCTTAATTGAGAAAAGAAGACAAAAGTCTGTGGGAAAAAAAAATCGATGAACAATAAAAAAAAGTAAAATACGTATTGTTCACTTGCCTGATATAACAGTTGCCAGATCTCAGAGGAAGAAGAGAGGAATAATTGGCTGGCAATTATCACAAGCTTATCAGTAGCATCCAATGCATAAAAATAATAATAACAATAATAGCCATTGCTTGGAATTTGTCACATACCTACTGAGTGCCAGTCACTGTTCTAATTGCATTAACATGTATAAACATGCTAAGTAACATGTCCTGATACATGTATTAACATGTTTTAAATGTATTAACATGTATTAGCTCTTTAGACTTTTATTCTTTACACAATCCTATGAGCTAGAGTATTCTTTTCATAATATAACCATCTGATATGGTTATATGATTAATATTATTATATAATTACTATCTAAATAGATTTGGGCAGGGCTCAGTGGCGCACATCTATAATCCCAGCACTTTGGGATGGCTTGAGGTCAGGAGTTAAAGAGAAGCCTGGGCAACAAGTGAGACCTCATCTCTACAAAGAAAATGTTAAAAAAAAATAACCAGGCATGACAGCAAGTGTCTATAGCTCTAGCTACTTGGGAGGCTAAGGTGGGAGGATCGTTTGAGCCCGGGAGATCGAGGCTGCAGTGAGCCGAGATCACACCACTACACTCCAGCCTGGGCGACAGAGCAAGACCGCATTTCTAAATGTATCAAACAAGTTACAATATTATAGCCATTTTATAGATTCAAAAATGAAGGCACAGAGATGTTGAGAAACTTGCCTAGGGTCACACAGCCAGTAAGGGGTGCAGCCAAGAGCGGGCCCCAGAGTGTGGGCTTTACCCCCTGTTCTGCCGGGTCCTGGCATCTGTGTGGTTCCTGCTCCTCTTCCTCTGCTTGGGGACAGACTCAGCTCCTTCCTGGTGAGCCACATGTGAGCTGGTTCCAGATTTCACCCGGAGCAAAGAAGGGCTCAGGTGCTGCTTTTAACCGATAGCGCGACCTCGAAACCCGTGGACTAAAAGCCACGGAGAACTCGGGAAAGAAACAGCACCTCCCCTTCACACAGACCCCAGGGCTACGCCGTGGACCCCACCCTGGGTAAAAACCCTGAACAGCAGCCTTGGGAATCTTGGTGCGGAGGAAAAACACAAAGCCTCAGTCCCCTTTTCCTGGAATGCAATTCAGAGCTTATCCTGTGTCGCTCAGAGTCAGCGGAGGACGGAGCGGACTCCTGGGACAGCACCGCAGAGGGAGCTGACCCAGGAGTCCCGGCTGAGCCCACCCGCGCCAGCCTCTCCCCGGCGCTGTTCCCGCCCCGCTCCCAGTCCCGCTCACTTCCTCCGCGGACCTCGGGCCTCGCAGGCAACACCGCCACCCAGTGGCCGCCGCCGCCAGCACTGCACGAGGAGCCGGTGGTGCATCCATCCCCTCTTCCAGAGATGAAACCCCGATTTGGGGTGGTTTAGGGCAATCTGGGGACTTTCACCAAGGCCCACTGCTGCTTTCCAACAGAAACCCCTTAAAGCGCGACTACTCTCTAGGACCAGATTCTTTGCAAATCACAGAAACCCAAACCAGAATAGGCTAAGGGGAGAAAGGGAGTCACTGTTCCCAAACCACCAACCTAGACAGAGGAGACAACAGGCGGCAGGCAGCCAGCACCGTGTGGGTTCTCTGTGCTCCGGAAGAACATGAAATTCCATTTGGAAGCGGGGACGCACCCACACCACATGCATCCCATGACCCGGAGAAACACCTGGGTTTTCCATCAGTCCAGTATGACACAGATCATCGGACCACAGGGACAGCCGCCGAACAATGACCACAGGCTGCCAGCAGGGCCACTGCATTGAAACCCTCTCTCCCCTTCCCTTTGTCCACTTCCCTCACCCTGAGAAATCGCAAAGTGGAGAACTGATTTTTGCCTGTATCTGTCGCATTCCTTCCAGTGAAGATCAGGTAGTTTTATGAAAGGGCTTTTCTTCCCTTTGTGTTCAGAGGTATTCACTCCACAGGGAAAATCTCTAGTCCCTGGCTTGAAAGCTGTTCCTGTTGTTCCCTTTCATTGACCACCTGAGTGTCCAGGGGCTGGGGCTGGGGGAACGCTTTAAAAGGCCAATCTCAAGAGAGATGAATACAGCCTGTGTCGGTGACAATGAGTGGCTTGAGGACAAAGCCACGTCAGCTCTGAGACATCTGTTAGGGAATCGTCCCAGGGAAGTAACCAGCCCATTGTCCCATCTCATTCCAGCCAAAAGCCACTCAGACCTTAATATCCTCCTCAAGTCAGTCCCTCATAGGACCCCAGACCCAAGGGTGGAGGGAGCTGGGGTTCTAGAGAAGGAGGCTTGGGCTAGAAGGTCAGCCTGCCTCTTGCCTGGCTGGGTTGCCTGGTGAGTGACTCAGCCCCACTTAGCAAGACAGGAATACCATCTGCTTCCTGGGGTTCTGTTGCATTCAATGGGATGGATCAGGCACACTCATTTGTCTAACTCGCATTGGACAGCTATAACAAATCCATCATAGGCTGGGAGGTTTCAACAACAGACATTCATTTCCCACAGTTCTAGAGGCTGGAACACCAAGATCAAGGTGCCAGCAGATTTGATGTCCGGTGCATGCCTTCTTCCTTATGGACACGCGTTCTTGCCGTATCCTCGCATGAGGGAGGAAGCACTGGTGCTTCTTCCTCTATTTATAAAAGCACTCATGGGGACCACCCTCGCAACCTCACCTAAATCTAATTACCCCTCGAGGGCTCCACCTCCTGATACCATCACACTGGAGATTAGGGGTTCAGCAAATACGTTTGGGGGTGGGGTAGAATGTGAACATTAAGTCCATAACAGTGTTCACTCAGTACCCATTAAGAGCCAGTCCTGTGCCCAGCACTGAAGTTGCAGGGAGAATACAGCAAAGCAACACTGTCCTCCCAGATTTTAGACTAGTTTAGAGTAGAAGAATGAACAAGCTATTCCAGTAAAGAAAAGCAAGAGTCATGAGGGCAAATGTACTGAGGAGAGGCCCCAGTGCAGTGTTGATGAAGCCAGAAGAGACAGGACCTGTAGTTCATTGAATGGTGCCCCCAAAACACATCCACCTGGAACCTTACTTGGAAATAGGGTCTTTGATAACATAAGCAGGTCATATTGGATAAGGGCAGACTTTAAATCCAATGACTGGTGTCCTTAGAAGCAGATGACAGAATAGAGACAGGGAAGGTCATGTGAAAATGGAGTGATGAGGCCACAGCCAAGGAATGCCTGGAGCCACCAGAAGCTGGAAGAGGCAGGAAGGATCCTCCCTCCCCTAGAGCCTTCAGAGCAAGTATGGCTCTGCCAACACCTTGATTTTGGACATCTTCCCTTCAAAGGAGAATAAATGTATGATCGATGCCCCAGGAGACAAACACAGTAGCCAAAGGACACCTGGAATAGCCAGGCCCCAGGGGGGGAAGAAGGCTCCCAGCAGAGGAAACAGCATGCGCAGGAGAACGCAGAACCGTGCTGTAGCTGCGAGGGTCTGGTGGCTGGGCAGGGGTGAGGGCACCATGCTGGACTGGAAAGGGAGGAAAGGGCACGTCCTTCAGGGCTGGCGGAGGTCACTGCATTGTGTTTGGACTTTATCCTGGGGTAACGGGAAGCCACCAGAGTGACTGAGGTCCCAGGTTCACAGCACCATTTGATATAACACGGTTAAGACATCACTCTGCTATTATGGAGAATGGACTAAAAGCAGGAAAGGCCAAGACAGGAAAATGAACGCGATGGCCCATCCCTGAGGGGAGGGTGACTTTGTTTTACAAACGGGCCAAAGACAGTCCTTGTAGACTGGCCCGTTTACTTCTTCAGAGTGGGTTAGGGCCATCCATTCTCCAAGACCCCCGGGGCCAAAATCCAAATTTTACACAACCCATTGTTTTAAATGTAGCCCAAATAAGCCGATTTTTAGCTATGTAGAGCCCACCTGCTTTATATATCCTGAGAAACTGCACCCAGCATCGACCAACCACAGATTTTTTCAAAAACCGTGGACAATAGAAGACTCTAGACAGCTGCTGCCCCTTGGAGCCCCCTGGCCCAGAGGCAACCCATGGTCCTGCTGCGTGGCCTGGACACTTAAGCCCCCTCTCTAGCTCTCCTTTTCCCCAGGAGTTCCTTCTTCCCTTCCTGGTTGGCTGGTGGCCCAGGTGATGGCCACAGTCTCTGGAAGGTCTCCTGCTGTAGGAGACGTCCCCCGCAAGGAACCTGTCAACGTGCTGCCCAAGTAAAGCTCACTGTTCCTGATTGGGCCTGAAATCCTCAAACTCACCACAGCCTCTACTGCAGAAAGGGCCGCCAGGATGGAAAGGAAATGAAGAGACAGTGGTAGGACTTGGACATCGATTAGCTATGGTGGGAGGGGAGAGGGTGCTGAGAGGCAAGAAAAGACGAAGAGGCCTTTTGAGCTTAGTCTTGGGCACAAGGGTGGACCCATCACTGGGACAAGGGAGGTCAGTATTTGGGAGAAGGTGATGAGCTCTGCTTGGGACGTATTTAGTTTTTGATATTTGTGGGCCCCCATGTAGAAATGAGTTAGATGCTGATGCTGGAGCTCAGGAGAGACCTGTGAGCTAGAGGGAGATTTGGGTGTCAGCTGAAGACAAGTGGTGACAGAAGCCATTGGGAAAAGTGGCCCAAAGAGAAACGTGCAGAGTGGGAAAGAGAGGAGGGAAAGAGAGCCTTGGCGGAGAGAGGCTTTGGTGGAGAGAGGTTTTGGTGGAAGGGTCTGGCAGGGGGCAAGCCTGCAGAGAAGGCTCAGGGGGCATCCAGGGAGAAAGAGGGAAGGGAGAGCAGGTGCTTGTGTTGGAGAAGGCAGGGAGACCCTGGGAACACGAGAAGGAGGGAGACATCACTCTCATCAGTGCCGCTGAGCCGCAAAAAAGCCAAGCCTGGAGAAGTGGCCCCTGCATGTGGCAACAGCCTTGGCGGCCACAGCTTCCATGGCAACAGGGTGGCAAGAAGCACGATGAGTGAGCAGGACAAGAGGAAGGGGTACACAAAGAACAGGCAACTCTTTCAAGAAGTTTGCTTCAAAGGGAGAATCTGAATAGGACATAGCGAACCCTCCCCTTGGGTCCGGTCCCATCCCTCTCCTGGTTGTACCAGGTCATTCCCTTCCAACCTCCCCCGGTGCAGACCACAGTGGTGTCCACTCTGGACGCTGAACCAAACATTTCCTGTAGAGTCTGGAGCTGAGGTGAGGGCACCAAATCTTCAGCTTTGTTCAACGCCCTCCCGGTTCCTAATTCCCACCTCCCCCATCAAATAGCATTAAGCCGATGTTTATCATACAGGTTGCCAGGACAACAGAATGTCAGAGCTCATATGCTCCATTTTGAGCTCATATCGTCTTCATTGGAAACAGGTCAGCAAGGAGGGCAAGTGGCTTTTTCAACCAAGTCTGGAATACTGACAGGTCTTGTCTAGCATGAGACCAGTCACTTCAGAAGAGAGTAATTCTCCTCCCCAAAAGCAATCATCGGATCACACAATGACTCCTCTAAAGCTCAAATGCACGGGGACAGGCCAAGTGCTGAGCTCCTCAGAGTTCTTTTCTTATCAGGCATTTGTTGGTCGCCTCCCCAATGTCTACACTCTTCTCTCCCTTTGTGGAGAACCTTGATTTGGTCATAACTGGGCATGTGACCTAGGGCAGGTCACTAGGGGAGAGAGAGAGACACTGGGTTTGTGCAGAGGCTCCCTGGAGCGTCCCCCTCTCCCCGTGAACAGCGTGGTAGGAGGTTGGAGGCCTGAAACCCCCAAATGTCACTGTGCTGTGTGGGGAGCTCAGAGCTGCAGGGCCCTGGAGTGGGCTCAACACCATGAAAAGCAAACCAGGAAGTCAAAGAAACTCGGTCCTCACACAGTCCGAGCTCCTGGGTCAAACTGCTCCATCTGATACGATTGTAGAGCCACAACTCATTCCATGAGGCCCAGGAGAGAATCCACAGCATCCCATGTGGTCCTATGACCTGCACAGAAAGAAGAGGAACTCCCACTAGAAGCTAGTAAGCCAGAGAGCTCCACCTGAAATGCTGGAGACAACAACAACAAAACAGAAAGTTCTTAAAAGACACACACATACACACACACGCACACAGACTCACACACACACGCGCACACACACACACACACACACGGGGGCAGGGAAAGAATGCAAGAGGTGAACACCTTCTTAATGTAAAAATGAGCCAACTTCAGATCAGAAAAATGGAGGCCTCATGTTTCCAGAATTCTCTGCAAAAATGTCAAATCTCTGATCAATAACTTTCAAATGCCACAATCCGTGCGTTCAAATAATAATTCTTTGAAGACTTAGTAAATAAATATATTGACAAACAGATTAATTGCTAATCACTTCTCCGATATTGTCATTACTTCCAAACAATTAGATCCAAAACAAGGCAGTTTGCACCGGAAAGCGTCCCATTTCCCCTGGGCGCTGCTTTGAAAGTCCTCGCTCCTGCCTGGTTTGAGGCTGCTGCTCCCACGGCCACGCATTCTAGGGGCATCAAAGGCTCATGTTTTGATGAGAATTCAAAAGGCTTCTTGTCAGCTGGGATGGTGTGCTTTTTTCTGGGTTTTGTGTGTTTGCGTCTTTACCTTACCCACATGTTCTGGGCCTGTGAAAAATGTAAGCAACTGGCAGATGTGTCCTGAGAAACCGCTGGCATGACTTACTCAATTTGCAAAAATTGTAAATACAATGGAACTGGTGCCTCAGGCTACGACATCTACCCCTTGTTATCAGCTATCTCAGTGGAAACGATGCCAGAAGAGCTCTCTGTTTTGAGTTGCAGGCAGGTAACCACTGTCTACACCAATGGGCCCAGGGCAGGAACTGGCCCAACGGGGTTTTGTTTGAGCCCCGTTGAAGCTGGATTGTTTTCCCCCAAAACTAAGAGATTGCCACGTCCACATCTCACCTTTCAAGCCGAAAGGATCCAAAGACCAGACTTTTGGAGTCTAAGGTAGCTAAGGGAACACGATCTCAATTGTCACTCTAGGGCAGTGGTCCCCAACCTTTTTGGCACCAGAGACCAGTTTCCTGAAAGGCAAGTTTTCCATGGAGGGTGGAGGGCAGGGATGGTTTCAGGATGAAACTGTTCCACGTCATAAGGGGAACACAACCTAGATCCCTCACATGCACAGTTCACAATAGGGTTTGGGCTCCTATGAGTCTCTAACGCTGCCGCTGATCTGACCGGAGGCAGAGTTCAGGCAGTAACGCTTGCTAGCCTGCTGCTGTGTGGCCCGGTTCCTAACAGGCCACAGACCAGTACCAGTCCGTGGCCGAGAGGTTGGGGAACCCTGCTCTAGGGAGTAAAATTGATAATTTGGCAAAATCTATCCAAAATTAATCTGCACACACCTTTTGATTAATTCTTCTTCTCAGAACTTATCCTACAAATATACCTGCACACGCGTGACGTGAGACACCTGCAAGGTTCTTCATGGAAGCAATAATTCTACTAGCACCTTTCCGGTGCAGACCACCTTATTTTGGATCTAACTGTTTGGAAGTAATGACAACATTGGAGAGGTGATGGGCAATTAATCTGTTTGTCAATATATTTATTTACTAGGACTTCAAAGAATTATTTGAACGCACCGATTGTGGCATTTTAAAGTTATTGATCAGAGATTTGACATTTTTGCAGAGAATTCTGGAAACATGAGGCCTCCATTTCTCTGATTTGAAGTTAGCTCATTTTTATGTTAAGAAAATGTTCACCTCTTGCATTCTTTCCCTGCCCCCATTGTGTGTGTGTGTGTGCGCGCGTATGTGTGTATGTGTGTGTGTGTGTGCGTGTTTGTGTGTGTGCGCGCGCACGTGCATATGTGTGCGTATGTGTATGTGTGTGTGTGTTTGTGTGTGTGTGCGTGCGTGTGTATGTGTATGTGTATGTGTCTGTATGTGTATGTATGTGTGTGTGTGTCTGTGTGTGTCTGTGTGTGTGTGCGTGCGTGCGTGTTTGTGTGTGTGTGCGTGCGTGTGTGTGTGTGCGCGTGCGTGTGTGTATGTGTGTATGTATGTGTGTGTGTGTGTGTGTGTGTGTGTGTTTCTAAGGAAATTTCACAGTTGTGGGGGTTGTTTCCAACTTTCCGGTTGGAGCTCCCTGGCTTACCGGCTTCTTTCTATAATGCTTACATGATTTTTCTGGGTGCCAGGCCCTGTGAATGCCTTTATATACATGAGCTCCTTTCATCCTTATAACTCTATGAGGTAGGTAGGCACTATCATTTGCTTCATTAAGAAACAAGGAGCCCGGTACGGTGGCTCACGCCTGTAATCCTAACACTTTGGAAGGCGGAGGCGGGCAGACCACCTGAGGTCAGGAGTTGGAGAGCAGCCTGGCCAACGTGGCAAAACCCTGTCTCTACTGAAAATACAGAAATTAGCCAGGCATGGTGGTGTGCACCTGTAATCCCAGCTACTCGGGAGGCTGAGCCAGGAGAATTGCTTGAACCCCGGAGGCAGAGGTTGCGGTGAGCTGAGATCGTGCCACTGCACTCCAGCTTGGGCAACAGAACAGGACCCTGTCTCAAAAAAAAAAACAAACAAAGAAAGTTGCTGAGAGGCAGAGAGAGGGTAGAGAATCTGGCCAGTCTTTTTGTTTTTTATTTGTTTGGTTTTGGTTTTTTGAGGCAGAGTCTCGCTTTGTTGCCCAAGCTGGAGTGCAATGATGCAATCTCAGCTCGCTGCAACCTCCGCCTCCCAGGTTCAAGCAATTCTCCTGCCTCAGCCTCCCAAGTAGCTGACACTGCAGGCACCTGCCACCACGCCTGGCTAATTTTTTGTATTTTCAGTAGAGACAGGGTTTCACCATTTTGGCCAGGCTGGTCTTGAACTCCTGACCTCAGGTGATTTGTCTGTCTTGGCCTCCCAAAGTGCTGGGATTACAGTGTGAGGCAGTGCACCCTGGCCAGTCATTTTTGTAGTGGCAAAAGACTAGAACCAAGCCAGTGTCCATCAATCGAGGAGTGACAATACAACCTATGGGCCAGCCACACGATAGAATGTGGAAGGACAGCACTTGAAAAAAACACAGCTCTTTATGTCAGAGAAGTTTCTCCAGACAAACTGTGTGTTAAGTGGAAAAAAACAAGGTACCAAACAGTACTCATGGTTTGCTACTGTCTATGAAGGCAAAGCAAATTATACATAGGGAAATATATACAGCATATATATATATATGCATAGAAAAGTACATTTCTATGCTTTTCTATGCATGAAATATCTCTGAACACACTGGAGGGAAATGCTAATCATTTTGACTACCTGTGCAAAAGAAAACTGGATTGCTGAGGGTAAGATGGAATTTTTTAAATTATAATCACTTTTATACTTTTTGAAATTTGAACCATATGAATGCGTTATGTCTTTGAATATTTTAACAGTTTTGTTCAGGTATACTTGGCATCCAATAAAATGTACCCATTTAAAGCGTATGGTTTGATGAGTTTAGCTACAAAGTTGTGCAACCATTGCCACAATTTAGTTTTAGAATACTTCCTATACCCCAAAAGCTCCCTGTGTTCACTGACAGGTAATCCCTCTTCCCACTCACAGCCCTGGCAACTATTAATCCACTTTTGTCTCTGCAGGCTTGAATGATCTAGATATCCATATACATGTGTAGATTTATGTATTAGTCTGTTCTCATGCTACTAATTACCCAAGACTGGGCAATTTATAAAGAAAAAGAGGTTCAATGGACTCACAGTTCCACATGGCAGGGGAGGCCTCACAATCATGGTGGAAGGTGAAGGAGGAACAAAGGCACACCTTACATGGGGGCAGGCAAGAGAATGTGTGCAGGGGAACTGCCCTTTATAAAACCATCAGATCTCGTGAGACTTATTCACTATCACAAGAACTGCACAGGAAAAACCTGCCCCCATGATTCAATTACCTCCCACCACGTCCCTCCTATGACACATGGGGGGATTATGAGAGCTACAATTCAAGATGAGATTTGGGTGGGGACACAGTCAAACCATATCAACAACAATATGGAGACCTTTGTGCCCAGCTTCTTTTATTTGGCATAATAATTGATAAGTCACCAATGTTATTATATTTATCAGTAGTTCGTGCCTTTTTATTCCATTGTGTGGGTGTCCTAAAGGGTGTTCATGCATTCACTAGTTGATGGACACTTAGGTTGTTTCCAGTTTGGGGCAATGACGAATAAACATTTATAAACAGGTCTTTTTTTTTAGGTAGAAATCTAGCAGTGGAATGAATGGGTCATATGGTGGTATATCTTAACTTTTAAGCAAACTGATGAACCAGGGGAGCTTGGTGGCTCACACCTATAATCCGAACACTTTAGAAGGCCAAGGTGGGTGGATCACCTGAGGTCAGGAGTTTGAGATGAGCCTGGCCGACATAGTGAAATGCTACCTCTACTAAAAATACAAAAAATTATCTGGGCATGGTGGTGCACACCTGGAATCCCAGCTACTTGGGAAGCTGAGGCAGAGGAATCGCTTGAACCTGGGAGGTGGAAGTTGCAGTGAGCCGAGATCACGCCACTGTACTACAGCCTGAGCAACAAGAACAAAACTCCGTCAAAAAAAAAAAAATGACTCATTTTCAAAAGTGACTACCCCATTTTACATTCCCATCAGTACATAGAGGATTACAGTTTCTCCACATCCTTGCCAAAACTTGGTATCGCCAGGTTTTTCATTTTAGTCATTCCATTGGTTGTGCAGTGGTATCTCATTATGGTATTAATTTGCCTTTTCCTAATGACTAACAGTATTGGGGATATTTTCTGTCTTCAAAACATAAAATGTAAAAGTTTGGCTCGGTAACAAATCGAAATTGAGAGATGTCACATAACAGTTAGGACCTCTGGTTTCTCTCCCCCAAAATCAGAAAAATCTACCACTTCTTTGGTCTACATTGCATGTATCCAGATCCAGCACCTCTTTTCCAGAACTCTCCATTCCTAATTTTTCTGATTTAGACAGGCAAGACCAATGCATATGCTGAATATCAGTAGCACCTTCAGTGGGGCCTGGGGCAGCATCTTTAAATCCACACACCAGTGGTTCCAAGTCAAAGATAAGAGCCTTCCTCTTACGTGGAACAAATGAAGTTATAAACGAGCTCAGGTGAGGTTCTACCACCTGATGGGTCTGCTGAAAATTTACCAAAAACATTTTGGTTTTCAGAGGTTTTGAAATCTGGAATCACAAATAGAAAGATAATGGGTGCACAACATCTGCTCCTTCTAGACAGTGTGTTGCTTTCCATATTCCCCGCAGTCCCAATGTCTAAGACCAGCCTGACCTGAGAGCATTTTCCCTTGTCCCTATGGTGCATGGTGTTTTGAGAGCAGGCTCATAGTTCATTTAAATGCATTTGTTTCCATTTAAATCAGCCAAAGACTGAGGTCAACTCAGCTCCCGCCTTGTGGCGCCGTTCCTGTACTTAAACACAGGCATGGAAACAGGCCTGAGCTCTTTAAAGAGCAAACAAACCTGTCCTTCTCCTAGCCAAGCTCACCCCGGCAATCCCACCGGGACCCCCTAACGTCCACTCCAGTGCAACAGGCCGGTTCCACATGCTAATAAAAGCTGACTGTTTCAAAGCCTGCTGGCAAATCTTATTAAAGTAATCCCCCTCCCTGAACCCAGATTATTACAGCCACCTTTATGGTAGAATAAAAATTAATTTTCTCAGCTATAATAAGAGCGATAAGAATGAATCACTTGGGACCAAATAAAGATTACAATTAGCTCCAACAGAATAAGTCTAAATTTAACGTAGGCCAGCAATTTATTTGCTCCTATTTTCTCTCTGGTGCCTGCATGAATGAGGCTGCTGGATCAGACCTCCTCGCCAGCTGGGCCATTGTTGATACAGTTACATGAGGGGCTCCAGCAGGACGGTGAGGCTCCAAGCCAGCCCCCAAAAGGCCAAAGCTCAGTGCAGGACCCAGAGACATCACAAGAGAGTCCAGGCAAGGGAGGCCAGTCCTTGTAGAAAAGGTGAATTGTGGTGCCCTAGACCGGTGGCTTCTTTTGTCTTTTTTTTTTTTAAGGCAGGGTCTTGCTCTACTGCCCAGGCTGGAGTTCAGTGGCACAGTCAGGGATCACTGCAGCCCTCGACCTCCCAGGTGCAAGTGATCCTCCCACCTCAGTCTCCCAAGTAGCTGGAACTATGGGCACAAGCCATCACGCCCAGCTAATTTTGTTTATATTTTGTAGAGACAGGGTCTCACTATGTTGCCCAGGCTGGTCTTGAACTCCTGGACTCAAGCGATCCTCCCACCTCTGCCTCCCAGAGGGCTGGGATTACAGGTGTGAGCCACCACACCTGGCCAGTGGCTCCCTTCTGATCACTGGACCTATGTGATAATTGAGCCCCTCGGTATCCATCCCCCTCCTGGTAACTGCACCCCAGTTTTTCTTTGGGAACTACCTTCTCCTCCCTCTCTCCCATGTTTCAGGCAGTGGCAATTCCACCCTCATTTACAAGAATGAGTACCTGATCCAAGCCCAGCCAATCAGAGACCCAATGTAGGTCAGCGGGAATAAGGCGTAGGATTTCTGCTTGAAACATCTGATGAGAATTCTTTATTGCCACTGGGCTTTACTATGGAGATATCTTATCCCCCATGTGAATGTGTAAAATTAAGCCAATCCTCAGAGGAAGTGCAAGACAAAGAAAGATACTGGATCCTGGTAACACTATTTGAACCCCTGGATCAAGCCATACCTGAAGCTGTAGCTCTCTGCTTTTCAACTACATGAGTCAATAGCATTCCCATTTTCCCTGTTTAATGTTTTCTATCTCTTGAAACCAAAAATGCTCTTACTAATAGAATCTCTTCTCAGGATTTCTAGACAAACCGTCCCATCATCAAACTGTGTCCTGTATGATAATAAAGTGGGTGTCTAGCTTTTTAGAGGGTTGAGAAAACAGGATTCCACCTGCCAGGACATGATATCCCAGATCTAGTTCTCAGGCAAATGAGAAAGAGGGTGATACACAGAGCATGAAGACTGATACTTCAGTCTTCATGAGCAATGCTGAGATAATGTCCCATCAAGACCGTGGGTGCTCCCTCAGGGTTATCTGGACAAGAAGCTCTCAGCTTCCCATAGTACCTGGGGCTCTCATCTGTAAAGGGAAGAGTGGCCCCAGCCTCAGCTTCCCATTCCCTGAGATCTCCAGGTGTGGGCTGCCGGCTTCCTTAGACAATGTCCATAAATCCAAACTGTCTGGTGTCAAAAGCTTGAGAATTACTCCACCAACAAGGCTGCTTCCTCTCAATCAAAACTCAGGTGAGCCAGGAGTGTATGCATTCCTGTTACACTAATTGTTATGCAAGAGAAATTCTTGCACCCAGCGCATAACAAGTGACCAAGTGGACAGACCCCACTTTCATGACAAAAAGGAACATAAATGTTCCTGAAAAGGCTCTGCTTTGGGGACATCTCAGGCCAAACAGCTGCAGTATAGCAAGCACCTCTGTCCACTCTCTCTTGGTTTGGACACAGCCCCTGCCGTCTGGGGTCCAGCCTCTCTATCCTCAGAGAGAAAGGCTTACCCCAGATCAGAGGGTGGACAGGCTGCCCCCGACCCCATTCTGAGTCAACAAGAAGGAAGGCAGCCCAGCCCAGCCCTGAGGGGAACCAGACAGTCAGTGCCCATCTCAGCAGGGTGGGGAGGGTAGTCTGAGGTCACCATCAGCTGTGGATCTGTGATGGGTCAGGGTTAGTCTGTAGCCACATGAAGGGCAGCAGGGTGTGTGGCCAGAGCAGAAGAGAGGCTTCCAGTCAGTGTGGCTCAAAACCAACCAGTCCTCCTGGGGTTTGAACATAAGATGGCAGCCTCATTAACGTGGAGGCATTGGGACCCATACTGGAGAGCCGAGTTCTCATTATTTCTCCCCTCATCCTCTGCCTGTCCCTCTAACTGTGTGGATGGAACGATTGTTCACTATCATCATTAACAGCATCTACTATGTGTTGTTCATAGTACACTGCCACCGGCTCTGAGCTAAACACGCTACATGTGCCACCATCTCTGCAAATCCTCCCACCAGCCCCGGGAGCCGTAGTCAAAGGGACAAAATTCTCCCCATTTTACAACTGAGGAAATTGACATTCAGAGGGGACACAACTCTTATCCAAGGTTCACCAGGACAAAACCAGGACCTAAGCCACCTCCAACTGATGCTCTTACCACTGGGCCACCTGCCCTGAAACCCAGGATTATATCATGGCCTCTGGGGACAACCGGGGGACCGCAGTGGGTCAACACCAGCAAGAGAGGTTAAGGACATCCAGTCCACTAACTTCCAGACTCATTTTTTTTTTAGCTATACAAACTGTTATTCAAATAACATTTTAATTGATTATGTAATATTTTTTACAAGAGGATTTTTATAATACAATGAATATACCTGGACCAACCATCCAAGTTAAGAAACAGGTCACTGCACATGGAATCAACCCAAATGCACATCAATGGCAGACTGGATAAAGAAAATGTGGTACACATACACCATGGAATACTATGCAGCCATGAAAAGGAATGAAATGTCCTTTGCAGGGATATGGATGGAGCAGGAAGCCATCATCCTCAGCAAACTAACACAGGATCAGAAAACCAAACACTGCATGTTCTCACTTATAAGTGGGAGCTGAATGGTGAGAACACACGGATGTGGTGGGTGGGGGATAACACACACTGGGGCCTGTCAGGGGTGGGGGTGGGAAGGGAGAGCATCAGGAAAAATAGCTAATGCATTCTGGGCTTAATACCTAGGTGATGGGCTGATAGGCACAGCAAACCACCATGGCACACATTTACCTATGTAACAAACCTGCACACCCTGCACATGCACCCCAGAACTAAAGATAAAAGTTGAAGAAAAATAAATTCATTAAAAGTTCTATTTGAAAAAAAAAAAAAGAAAGAAAGAAAGAAACAGGTCACTGCCAACGCAGCTGAAGTCCTCTGTGGTCCCCCCCAACCACAGTTCCCTCCTGACCCCAGAGGTAAACCCTTTCCTCAACTTGGGATTCACCATGCTGTGAGTTTTTTTACTTGTATTGTAGTATATAATGCCTACATAAGGTAAGATACGTTGTATCATTTCTAGATTTTATATACTTAGTATTGTACTCAATGATTCTACAACTTGCATTTTCCACCCAACATTATGTCTACGAAAGTTACATTTATTGACACACATTGCCGTAACCCACTCACTTTGCTACTATTTGGTATCCCATTGTATGGAAATACCATATGGATCCATTCTCCTGCTGGAAGTTCAGGTTGGTTCCAAGTTTCTGTGATTATATACAATGTTTTAAGAAACAATTCTCACACATGTCTTCGTGTTTATATTTGCATTTCCACTTACCTAGGAGTGGAGTTTCTGAGTTGTTTAAGGGGAAAAAAACACCCTTACAGAGAAAGCTGATGAAGAGAACCACTGAGAGCTCCCCAGATGGAGCAAGGAGGGCAGGTCGGGGCCCCTCAAAGTCACACTGGCCACCCCTTCTGGCAGCCCCAGAATGTGAAGGCTCCAGGTGGAAGCCCCGCCCCGGAGGTCACTTGCCAACAGGTGGGAGACTCCACTAGGCTGATGATGGAGGAGGATTGAGATGATGAGGGGATCTGTCCCCACGTTGGGAAGGCAGCACTATCCTTTGATGATGACCCCCTCACTCAGGCCAGGACTCCTCACCAAAACCCAAAGTCCTGCTCCGAGCCCTGGAAAAGGCAAGGACAAAAGACTGAAGGGGAGCACCCCCACTTCTCAGTTCTGCCCACTGGGAGAGCGCAGTGGATCCATGCTCCCGTTGCGTGGTGATCTTGCACAGCAGAGACTGATGGGCAGTGGAGACTCAGCCTTTTACATAGATGCACCTGCAGCAATGTGAAGCTGCAGGTGAACTTAAACAACCGTGCCTAATAGTCACACAGTGTGCACTCCGGGCAAGGTGCTTCCAATCACTTTCGGTGTACCAACCCATTCTAATCCAACAACCCAGGTTCTACGATCAGCTCCATCTAAGAAGGAAACTGAGGCACAGAGAGGGGAAGTCACTTGCCCAAGGTCAACAGATGGGAGTCTCCGCCTGGCTGATGATGGAGAAGGATAGGGATGACAAGGGGATCTGTCCCCAAGTTGGGAAGGCAGCACTATTCTTTGATGGGGAGCCCCCATTATGCTTCCAGCCCTCTCACCACCCTGCCAGGAACAAGAGGTAGGTGGGTTGTGGTGGGTAGGTAAAGAGAGAAGGCCTGGCCAAAGGCTCTGGCTGAGAAAGAGGAGATGTACTTATTTATGGGGGACCTTAGGGAAGTCACATCAGGCCTCCTGCCCTGCTTCCAATCCTCCCATGGCTCCCATCTGACTCAGAATAAAAGCCCAAATCCTCACGGTGGCCTGTAGTACGGTCTGTGGGATGGTCCTTCTCGCTGCTCTGTCCCCCTCGCTTACGTCACTGCAGCCCCCCACTTCGTGTCTAGTGGACATCTGGCACCATTCCGCCACAGGACCTTTGCGCTTCCTGCCCCCCATCTCCGGGAATGAGCTGCCCCAGGTCTTTACACAGTCAGTCCCTCCCGGTACTCAGACCTCAGATGACACATCAACTCCTCAGTGCTGCCTTCTTTGACCACCTTCTAGAAAACAGCTTCATGGAAGCCAGGTTAAAGGTACACAGGACCTCTCTGTACTCTTTCTGCAGCTTTTCTCTACATTTAAAATTGGTTCAAAATAAAGCATTTTAAAAAGGAAAGAAAAGAACTCTTTAGCTTCGTGTATTGAGGAAAAGCAAGGTTAGGATGCCTGACATAGAGCAAAAGAAAGAGTGGAAAGAGACGCTGCTCAGAATCAGGGCAGGGGCAGGCCATGCAGCCGCTGCCCCTAATCCCCACCAGAAGGAGCTTGGATTTTATTCTCAAAGGGGCCTCAAGCAGGGCAGCAATGAAGCACATCAGCGATTGTCCTGTAGAGGAGGAATTAGATTTATCCTGTGTAATCCCTGGAATCTAGGATGGACTTGATGGGGAGGCAGGTTTGGATCTGTGTAGAAAGAATGTTCCAACACCTAAAGACAGAAGAGGAGGTAATGAGCCCTATTCCTCTGAGTTGGGCAACTTGAAGCTAAGGGAGTGCTTGTTGGAGAGAATATTCAGGGAACTCAGTATCCAGGACAAACTCTGCTACTCTAAGACCACCTGTGTCCCCAGAAAAGCCAGCCAGGTGAAGGGGATGCTGATCTTCCATTTCCACGACATCCGGGGGGTGGTGACCCGGGGTCCCCTGCCTGTTGTCCTAAGTACCTCCATTATAACCACCTCCAGAGCATCCTCAGTCTCTGGAGCCACTGCTGGGCAGACGTCAAGGGCTGCAAACTGCTGGTGTGCATGACAACAATTGGCCAAGTAGCAACTGCTATCTTTAGACGGGGAATGGGGTCTCCTGTTCACTCCAAGTCCCATCACCCCTTAACCACCAAGAGGCAAGTGACACAGAATCTGAGGCTCAAATCCCAGCTCTACTGCCTTCTAGTTGTGTGACCTTGACCAAGTGATGCCATCGTTCTGTGCCTCAGTTTCCTCATCTGTAAAATAAGGATCATGGTACCCACGGCATCAGGGCTATCGTGAGGATTGCATGAGTTAAGATGCACACAAGCATTCAGAGCAGTGGCTGGAAAATAATAACAGTGTTAACAATTCCTATTATTGGCCAGGCGTGGTGGTTCATGCCTTTAATCCCAGCACTTTGGCAGGCCAAGGCAGGCGGACCACTTGAAGTCAGGAGTTCGAGACCAGCCTGGCCAACATGGTGAAACCCCATCTCTATTAAAAATACAAAAATTAGCCAGGCGTGGTGGTGGGCACCTGTAATCCCAGCTACTTGGGAGGCTGAGGCAGGAGAATCACTTGAACCTGGGAGGCGGAGGTTGCTGTGAGCCAAGATTGCACCACTGCACTCCAGCCTGGGTGACAGAGTGAGACTCCGTCTCAAAACAAAACAAAACAAAACAAAATTTCTATTATTATGCACCTTCACGTAGACACAGCATCATCAGTTGGATTCACGCCTGTGCTGATTCCCTAACCCCTAACCTACTTCCTTCTGTGAGTACGCTGCCTGGCTCCTGGCACTGGTGGAGTCTGCAAGCCCAGGAGGATGCCTTCTCGAGCCTGCCTAGAGCACACAGGAGAGGAAAAACCCAGAGCAGAGCACTAAATAAACCTGAGCAGCTAACCAGCCCCAACTCTGCCTGCAAGTGTAGACAGGCAAGTGCCCCCGGACTGCCCCCTCCAGCTCCAAGCAGCATCCGCAGACCCCCCCACAGGCAGCCGGTGCTCACCAGAGGCACTGTGCACAAAGAAGACATTTCTCAGCTAATTTTTATTCTAATTTCTGAAAGAACAGGCCAGGCAACCTAGATAGTCATTAGCATTGAAGAAAGAAACATCTCATCCCAGTTCCTAACCCCTCAGACTTAGCTGAAAAATGACAGCAGCCTCTGGCAACTTCACTCATTTGAGCTGGAAGAAAAGATCTTTGTGCCTCCCTGGCGAGGGTTCACGACCTCTCGTGCGGTTCCCAGCTTAGAGAATTTGCCCCGTTCAAGCCCTGCTGGCTCAGTCTCTTCCAGGAAGAAGTAGCTGAGCCCCTCAGAGCCTGGGTGCAGGAAGCACCTCCTCAATGCAGCACAAGAGACCCCGGGAAGCCCAGCACCACCTCTGGGGCCCACAGGACCACTTTTCCCCTGTTCCTCGCCCTCGGGGCAGGAGGCAGCTTTGCCTTCCAAACCAGCTTCTGAGCAAGGAGGAAAGAAAGAGCCTCCCATCTGCTGCCTAGAGTTGGTACTGAATCTCGGCAAAACCTCCAATTACTCTGGAGGAGTTATCGCTGCTGATCTCCACATCCCAAGAAGGTGAGACCTCGTTACTGTTTCCAGACGCCCACGCAGAAGTCAAGGCTGGTTTGCATAGGACTAGAGGCTGGGACGTGGCAGCCTGCACCTCGAATTGGAGCAAGACTTTCAGAGAAACAAAACATAATCAATCCCCTGCACACACTCAGCTAAGCTCTCTGCACACAAGTATACATGAGTTTGCACGCCACCCAGGCAGGTGCTGGATGACAAGAACAGAGGCCAAAAAAGATGCACTGATCCTGGGGATGATGATTTGAGTTCAATCGGTATTTGTTGAGAGCCTATCATGCACCAGAAGACAGAGACACAAAGAGATGTCCTGACAGAGAGGACGTCTGGCCGGACACTTTGGCGACACACAGGACTGGCTACGTCATATGCGGGGCCCCGTGCAAAATGAAAAGGCAGGAGCCTTTCATCAAAAAGTTTTAAGAATTTCAAGAGCATGACACAAAGTTTGGGGTCCTTCTGAGCATAGCATCCCCTGCAACTGCTCCAGTCCCATGTCCGTGAAGCCAGCCTGGGTTGCATGTGGCAGAAAATTAACCCAAACCACTGGAGAGAGGGGAGGGGAGGAGAGGGGAGGGGAGGGGAGGAGAGGGGAAGGGAGGGGAGGAGAGGGGAGGGGAGGGGAGAGGAGAAGGTAAGGGGGGAAAGGAAAGGGGGGGAAGGAGAGGGGAGGGGGAAGGAGAGGGGAGGGGGAAACGGGAGGGGAGGGAGAATGGGGAGGGGGTGGGAAATGAAGGAAGGGAGGAAGAGAAGGAAGAGAGAAAGGGAAGGAGGATGTAATCCCAGCACTCTGGGAGGCCGAGGTGGACAGATCACGAGATCAGGAGATCAAGACCATCCTGGCTAACACAGTGAAACACCGTCTCTACTAAAAAATACAAAAAATTAGCTGGGTGTGGTGGCGGGCGCCTGTAGTCCCGGCTACTCTGGAGGCTGAGGCAGGAGAATGGTGTGAACCCAGGAGGCGAAGCTTGCAGTGAGCCGAGATTATGCCACTGCAGTCCAGCCTGGGCGACAGATCGAGACTCCGTCTCAAAAAAAAAAAAGGGAAGGAGGAAGGGAGGAAGGGAAAAAAAGGAAAAGAGAAAGGAGGGAGGAAGAGAGGGAAGAAGAGGAGAGGAGAGAGAATGGAAAGAAGGAATGAAAGAATTAAAGAGCAAGGAGGCATCAAGAAAGAGAAAGGAAAAGGAAAAGAGAAATATATGGTTCATATAACTAACTATCTAGGAATTGGTTCCATCTGACTGGACACAGGTTCAAATCATCCTCAAAACCAAGGTTTACTGACCCTCACTAGGTGTCAGCCACTGTTCTAAGAGATTTATATGTATTGACTCATTTACTCATCATCACGAGCCTCTGTCCTAGGTATTTCTATGTCCCCATTTTTAAGATGAGGAAACTGAGGCACAGAAAGGTTAGGCAGTTTGCCCAAGATTCCAGATTCAGTACGTAGCCACGCCAGGATTCAAACCCAGGCACCCTCACTCCCAGCTCACACGAGAGATGTCAAATAAAAATGCACACAGCCCACATCCTGAGCACGTGCAGGCTTCCAGAAAAGCAGGCGCTTTGGTAGACACATCCCGCGCCCGCTGTCTGCGGAGGCAGAAGGGTTAAAGGAAGAGCTCCCCGTTGGTTTAAGGTGTATTCATTAGGGACGGCCCATTCTAGACACCCTCACCCCCACCCTCTGTCCTTTCATAACTCCTCAATAGCACAGAAGACAACAGGATGGGGAAATGGCCACAGTATACAGAGCCCACTGTGCCAACTCTGAATCCTGACAGATTTCTGCAAGGTAAAACCTGTAGGAACAGCTCTTAGGGTGAGTGCATTTTAGACATTTCTCAGTGACTGTCCCTGAGTGGAATGCAACTATCCAGATACATTAGCTGTGCCATCCATCAGCCCAGCAGGCTCCAGAAGCAGAGGCCAACCTCCTCAGAGATGGTGGCACTCAGCCTGGGACTCTCCAGAGGACGCTGGGACATCTACCCACAGGTCCCCAGAGGGCACCCCAGGAACAGATCTACAGCAGAGCTTTTCATTCTTAACGTGAATTTCTTGCTAACCTTTAAAAATGAGGAGTTCAAGCCCTGGCATCCTGAAGAAATGGCTGATCCCACATCCAGAGCAAGACATGTACCAGATGAATCTGGAGGATCTTGTGCCAAGATGTAGGAAAATGCTCTTACTGATGGGGATGCACCAAAAGGACATGCAAGGCAGCTGGAAGGAGCACCTGCTGGGCGACGATGGGATGATTTAGAGCATCCAAACAGCTAATGACTCCGTGGGTTGAAACCCATCAAATATACTAAAATTCATGAGCTCACAGTGATACTAACAAACCAGCATATGGAGAGTCTATCGGGCTGTATTTCTGGTTTCTCTTGAAAACCTGGAAGATCTGAGAGCATTAGACCTACACTCTCATATGACGACAGTTGAATGGAGCTGGGAGCAGCTGTCCCCCTTGCAGGCAGGGCACAGGCTCTCCACTTTGCCACAGTCCTCACCACTCCCTATTACTGCACCGGAGAGAGAGTGCTCATTGTTTGTATATGAGCACCTGCTTCACTCCTTTATGCCATGTACCTGCTACTTCGGTCTAAAATAGCCTTCTGATCTGGAACATCCCTCATGTAGCAGTTCCTGGAGGTCAGATCTGGCCTAGCTTCTCTAGGCTGCTTCCAAAAGACCGATGATCAGAAGGAAATATCATGCTATTGAAAAACGATGGGCCACATTCCCCACCCAACCTCCCTGCGCCCGCCACACATCCTCTGGCCTGCCCGCTCTCTGCCGTTTGGTTGGGGTTCTGTACAGAGGGACAGTGGGCTATGATTTGCATTTTCAAAGGCTCATTCTGGCTCCTTGATGAGAACAGACTGGAAAGAGATAAGCATGAGAGAAGCAAGATGCTAGAAAGAGCTTCAGCAGATTCCAGGCAGGAGATAATGGGGCTTGGATCAGGGTGGAAGAGAGAAGATGGGCCAGAACCCTGGGAATTCAAAGCTAGAGGTGGCAACTCACTGATGGATAGGACGTGGGATGTGAAAGGAAGAGAGAAGCTGGGATGACGTCAAGGTTTTCAACCTGAGCAAACTGGAAGGATGGAATTGCCGTCAGCTGCCACGTGTGTTCTGGGAAAGTATGATTTTCATGTCTACTTAAATTAATTGAAATCCCAATTAACTTTTATTTAAAATCACCATTCCCAAGCAGCTGTTGCCTGCCTCCCCTCATAACCTAGAATGAAAATGGCACTGTCTTGTAACGGTGACCCGGTTTCTCTATGACTAACAAACAGGGATGCCAAACGGGTTGAGTGCCAGCGAGCCAGGAGCATCCATAAGAAAGAATCTCCCTTTAAAGGGCCACTGCTGCAGGATTCTTCTGCAAACCCCAGTACACACCCACCTTTTGTCACGCTCAATTATGTCTAAGAAGATGTGAGCAGTGTCTCAGTCCATCTTCCCAAAATAGCCCAGAAGAGCAAGCAGGAAATATTCCACCCCGGAAGGTCTTTCACTGAAGAGTTGCGAAGCTCTGGAAACAGGTGCATGTAATTGAACAGCCTCGGACACCAGTACCCAGTGATGGGCCACTTGATGTGACATCGTATTTCATTTCTATAATTGCTCAGCCTGTGCCTTGAGTCAAGGAGACATCCTAAAACCGTTTCTCACATCCACACACCCATTAGCAGATGAAAGGGAGGTGCTCTCCCAAAGCCTCTAAATGTACTATGCCTCTCATTGTTCGGTAAGACCCACAACCACCGTGGGGGTGTTGCAGGGGGGAGGTCAGAGTGTTTCTCTGCGAGGCTGGCTGCTGTTGCCATGGTAACCAGAGGCCTACCAGAGGAAGCGGCCACTGAGAGACAGCCCCACAGGAGACCCGTGGCTGGAAGCTTTCCGAGTAGAGAAGTCTCCCCTCCCTGGGGTAGGGGGTGGTTATGTAGACTTGAAGAGGGCAGTCTAACTCACATGCCTGGGCTCAAACCCGAGTTTCCCTGCTGATTAACTGTGTGAACCCTGGAGCTTACTCAAGAGCTCTGCACCTCAGCTTCCTCATCTGTAAAATGGGAGGGACCATGGGTGTAGCAGGGAGCTAAGGAGACAGGCAATGTGCCCAGCAAACAGGAGCCTTCAACAATCCCGCTACAATTCCCAGCCACTGTCCACACCGCCACCTCTGTCCGGGTCTCCCACAAGCCATGCCACTGCCCGCCAGGAGATTTGGCTGGACATGGGTGCGGGAAGAGCTGCTTTGCACAGTTTGTGATGGATGGTGTCTTCCAGAGGGTCATACCAGTAGATCCATCTCACATGACATTCTTTCCTACAAGGATGGGCCAACGTCCCTTCCCTTTGAGTCTGGGTGGGCCTGGGACTACAGGGGAAGGGACTCCATGGCCCTTGTGGGGCAGTCATAAAAGGAAATGCAGCTCCTACTTGGGCCTCTTGGGATGCTCACCCTTGCAACAGCTGCCATACTGCAAGGAAACCAAGCAGCCACAGGAAGGCGGTCATGGAGGTGTTCCAGCCACAGCCCAGCTGTGATCCCAGCAGACAGTAGCATCAACCCCCAGACATTCAAGTGAGCCCTAAGATGACTCCTTTGAGCTGCCTCGGATGATGACAGTAAG
The DNA here is from genome assembly GCF_037993035.2 of Macaca fascicularis. Lineage (NCBI taxonomy): Eukaryota > Metazoa > Chordata > Mammalia > Primates > Cercopithecidae > Macaca > Macaca fascicularis. The sequence continues at coordinate 132,480,398 of NC_088385.1, read as the reverse complement.
TGGAGCAAAGACAGCTGTTCCTGCCACACCCTGTTCCAATTCTAAACTAGTGAGCAAAATAAATGGCATTGTTCTTTTAAGTCACCAGGTCTTGGGGTAGTTCATTACACTGCAACTGTTCATGAGAACACAACTCTTAGAAATGTTAACTTTGAGCCTCACTCAAACTGCTCACTATAAAATTCCTTGAGGGCTCAGCCAGAGGACAGACTCTGCCAAGGAAGCACGTCTCCATTAGCCCTTCAGTGCTGGACCTGGAGGGAAGCGGAGGTGCTGACTTCTGCCTGTTGTAGTGTCCATTTCCCCCGAGAATGGAAATTCCAAGAGGACAAAGACCACATCTGAGTTTTCCCTGCCTAGGACAGAGCCTGGCATATAGTAGGTGCTCAGAAAATATTGGTCAAATGAATAAGAACATCAGATACAAAAAGAACAGAATAATTAAGATTCTAAAGTGTGGGAATGAATGTTTTCACCTGATGAGAACTAGTAGTAACCGCAATAACTAAACTAATAAAAGCGAGCTGCAAAGATCTAATCTTACTACCCCTAAAAGAACAAACATCTGGCAAGTAGAGGAAGGCAGATAAAGTGGTATTTTTCTTTTCAAGGCTGCTTCTGAGTCTATGAAAAGATAAAGAGCATCTTATTCCAAATAGCATATAAAACTGAAGGATTATTAAAATATATAATAAAGAATCTGAATATCTCCTGACCACAATGTTCAGTTTAGGATTAGTCATAATAGCAGAGAACTAGAATCAGTTTTAAAAGCCCATCAGGTGGAGAAGAGCTAAATAAATCATGACACGATGGACTATTACACAGCAGGTAAAAAGACTGAGGTAAGTGTAAATGTGCTAACATGATCAGGTCTACAAAATATATTGTTGGCTGGAAAAAAGCAAGTTGCGGAATACTATGTCAATATAACATTTAAATGAAAAAATTAAATGCACAAAAATAATATATTGTTCATGGTTCCACAAATAAGGAAAAATATAAAAACATTAAATTCATGATCGTATTTGCCTCTGGGAGAGGGGATGGAATTGAGGATGGTGCAAAAGAGAACTTCAATGTTTTCTGTAATGTTCGGGTCCTTTTTTACAAAATAATAAAAGACCTGCTGCAAATGTGACAAAATGTGAACAGCTGACATTTCTAGACGCAGAGTACACTGATGTTTGTTGTGTTACTCTTTGTAATTTTCACGTTTTTTTATTTCGCGAAATAAAAATTACAATTAAAAAAAAAGAAAGGTTTTTCACATCCTGCTAGTAGAACTGTAATTAGCAACCACATTTTAAAGTACAGTGTGCGATAATTTATTAAAATGGCAAATGCATAACCCCTTGAGCCCAGCAATTGGATGTCTTAATATTTACCCTGGAGAAAGGCTAAGCACTCAGGCAGATAACAGGATATTAGCCAAGCATTGCTCGTAATGGAACACACTTGGAGACAGCTTAGATGTCCACAAGTGGGGAATAGCTAAGGTGTCCAGAGCAGTTCCATATTCCAGAACAATATACAGCAGCAGCAAAGAACAGAGTGGATGACGTCTGTGAATTGGTGTGAAACCATCTTCAGGATGCACTGTTGAGGGAAAACAGGCAAGTTGCAAAAATATTATGTAAAGTATATCTTTGTTAAAATACTGTATTTTTCTACAGGTGAATATATATACACTCACATATATAACTATATATACTTATACTATAGTATACGTATATACGTATATAAGTATACTTAGTATACTTAGTATAAGTATACTATAGTATAAGTATATATATAGTTATACATATGTGTGTGTATATATATTCACCTGTAGAAGTATAAGTATATAAGTATATACTACAGTATATATACACTTATGCGTATGTATATACTATAGTATATATATACTTATGTGTATATATACTTGTAACATACTTGTATTATAAGTATATATACTTGTAATATAAGTATATAAATAAGTATATAACTATATTAGTATATATACAAGTATATACTTGTATTACAAGTATATATAAGTATATAAATATAAGTATATATGTACTTTTATTACAAGCATATATAAGTATATAAATATAAGTATATATAAGTATATAAATAAGTATATAACTATATATACTTATATTACAAGTATATACACACTTTTATTACAAGTATATATACTTATATTACAAGTATATATACGCTTATATAACATATATACACTTATATTACAAGTATAGACATAGATACGATCTGAAATAAAGAAAATAAAGGTGCAATAACTGTGGTTACTTCTGGAGAGAAAGTAGAGAGAGACGTGGGACTTGGCATGCTGATCACAACAGACTTTAGCCCTATTTGTAATGTTTTCATTTTCACACAGATAAACAGTAATATTAATAGCAAACCCTATCTCATTTTTCTGATTTGCCAGGCACTGTTCTAAGTGCCTTCCATGCATTCATTCAATCAATCCAACAATGGTCCTAAGAGGTTGAATGCTAGTATTATTCCTATTTTACAGGAAGGATCCCAAAGTACAGAGAGGTTAAGAAAATCACTTAAAGCAAAAAGAATCACAACCATACAGACTGAAACACATTACTTGTATTTAAATCCATGGGTTTGTCATGATACTGCACGAAACCTTCCTGAGTGTCTACACCATTCATTCACTTGTTCAAAAATGAGCCCTCTCTATGTGCCAGACAGAATCCCTGGTCTTGTGGAGCTGACAGGTTTGTGGGAAAAAGAAAGACTGCCAATGAAATAAATAATAAAATGCATAGGATTCTAGATAGCTGCAAATGACATGGAGAAAAATGAAGAAGAAGGATAAGAACACTGGAGTGGACTCCAGTGGTTGCAGTGTTAAGTAGGAGGCCAAGAACCTCTTAAGGGCCACCATCATAAAGGTCTAAGGAGGTAGGAGCACAGAAAGGGAAGGGAGGAGGTCCCAAGAAGAGGAAATAAGTGCAAAGTCCCTGAGGCAGGAGCATGCCCAGGGTGTTCCAAGGCTAGCAGGAGGTCGGTGTGGCCAGACTGGGGCAAGTAAACAGACAGGAAGTCATAGAGGTAATGGAAATGACCAATTAGTTAGAGCATTCTGATCCACTTTAAGGACATTGGCTTTTACTTGGAATGAGATGAATACCACTGGGGCATTTTGAGCAGAGGAGGAACGTGGTGCAATTGACATTCAGCAAAGTTGCTTTGGTTGTTGTGGGAAGAAAAGGTTGAGAAGGGACAAAGGAGGAGGCCACTGCAATGGTCCAGGCAAGCAACAATAATGGCTGGCAGCAGTGAAGGGAAGGAGGAGGAGTTAATTTCTGGATATATTTGGAAGACAGAGCCACAAGATTTGCTGATGGCTTGGAAGGAATCGAAGGGGAAGAATCAGGGATGCTCTAGGTTTTTTAGCCTGAGCAGCTGGAAGGATGGAATTGTCATAAGAAGTAGGGAAGGCTGTGGGAGGAATAGATTCAGGACAAAGGTGGAAAGTATGGTTTTGGGCCAGGTAAGTATGAGATACCAATGAGACGTCCAGGTAGAGATGTCACATAGACAGTCAAGAGAGAGACGTCTAGAGCCCAGGGGAGAAGTCCTGGCTGGAGATAGAGTGAGTAAGCTTCATCTGCCATCTGCTAAAACCTGAGGCTCCAAGAGCTAAATGTGGCCAGCAGGTGTGTTGTGTTAAACCTGCATAATATTTTTTAATTTAGATTTATTTCCACATTTTTCATAAGAGACCAGATTTCTAGTCGTGGTTGGAAAATTGGAAAATCTGCCAACTTTAGACTCCAATTCCTAGTTGGAGATGGGCAGTGTCCACCTCCTTGGACCAGGCAGCCAACCAGAGCTTCCTGTTGGCCAGCTAAGCTTATCACTTTACCTGCCTGGCCCCCTGGGGCCTATCAGTGACACTCCTGGCACAAGACTCTAAGAAATGAATCTCCACTTAGACAACGGCTGTAGCACAAAGCTAGCAAAGCCTGGAACTTCTGACTTTTTCTCTTCTCTACCCAAAAAGTTCATTACAAGGATCTCGCAGACAAAACAACCTAGCATGATCTCTAACTTCACTGGAGTACAGAGTTGTTAAACACACCCAGCAATAGAGAAAGATGGAAACTCAATGTCAGCCAGGTGGGAAGCAACACAAACAGTCCATCTGGCTCTCATTTCCCTAAATCAAGATTTCCTTGTCTTTAAAACTTAGAGATCCCCAACAAAACAATAATAAATCATGACAAAGTGTTAGGAGGTTTTCTTTGCCATCCCACAAAGCATATATTTCCATTACCTGTCCCAGATTGGCCAAATGAAGACCAATGCATCTATAAAACGCAATGACATGTTAATACAAACCTTAGAAAAGATAAAATGCCTTTTATCTCTATCTTAGGAAAACCTAATAAAGAATTAACTGTCCGCGACGCCATGGAATTTCACTCAAGGCTTTACTTTATGTCAGGACTTCTTAGATCATTAACTTTTAACAGACAGGCTTCCCCCCATACCCTGGGCTTTGGACATGTGGCTGCCATCTCACACTACATTGATAAGCCATTAAAACTGGACTCCTGCTTCCTATCAGAACTTTAGTTACGAGCTCCAGCTGATGCCTCCTCATGACAGCAAATCCCAGCGTGAATCTCATATGTCAAGGTTTGCAGCTAAAAGGTCTCGGCAGTATTTACTTGCACAGGTCTCTTATTGCTGAATGGGAACCCCTGAATCTAAACTGTTGCCCACATCTGATCTCCATGATGGCAGCTCCCGGAAGAAGGTGGAGGAGATGGGTTGAAAAGTAGAAAACTGATAATTGTAAGGCTTCAGAAGTGTACCAACATATTCAGAGTAGTTGGGGAGTTCTCCAATCCATGACAAGGAGTGTCCAAACTCCCCTGGGGGAGTTAAAAAGTAACAAGTCTAATATCCTGAAACAGCAAAGCAAACGTCTTACTTCCAACAAGACAATGACTCCAACAGTGATTACCAGAGAGAACAATGATTTCCCTGCACTCAGGAAAAAGCTCATCAGTGCTATGCTAAAAATGTGTCAATACCTGCACTATGAATGTGGAGCAGCATCAAAGAAGAAAAGATTTTTTTTTTAGAAATGGGGTCTCACTATGTTGCCCAGGCTGGAGTGCAGTGGCTATTCACAAGTGCAGACCTGGTGCACTACAGCCTTGAACTCCCTGCCTGAAGAGATTCTCCCTCCTCAGCCCCCTTGCAAGTAGTTGGGACTATAGGCAAGCAGCACCATGCCTTGCTAAAGAAGAAAATGTTTAAACACCAGTTCCTGGTGTTTGGAAAACTGGATATCCACATGCAAAAGAATGAAGCTGGACCTTTATACCTTATACCACACACCAAAACTAACTCAAGATGTATTAGAGACTTAATTAAAAGGGCTAAAACTATACATTCTTAGAAGAAAACCTAAGGGCAAAATCTTCATGATCTGTCAAGGGTGTTACATTTATGAAATCATTGCAAAATCCATGAAGGACAAATCTCAAAGATTTATATAACCAAAAAAATACAAGCAACCAAAATAAATATATTGGACTTCTTAAAAATAAAACTTTTGTGCATTAAAGCAGGGGTCCCCAAACCCTGGAGACTAGCTGTGGACCAGTACCAGTCTGTGACCTGTTAGGAACCAGGCCACAAAGCAGGAGGTGAGCCCGGCGGGTGAGCGAGCAAAGCTTCATCTGTATTTACAGCCGCTCCCCATTGCTCACATTACCACCTGAGCTCTGCCTCCTGTCAGATCATCAGTGGCGGTAGATTCTCATAAGAGCACGAACCCTATCATGAACTGCGCATGCGAGGGATCTAGGTTGCCTGCTCCTTATAAGAATCTAATGCCTGATTTGAAGTGGAACAGTTTTATCCCAAAACAATCCTCCATCACTGTCCATGGAAAAATTATCTTCCATGAAACCAGTCCCTGGTGCCAAAAAATGTTGGGGACTGCTACATTAAAGGACACTATACCAAGAGAGTGAAAAGACAGCTCACAGAATGGGAAAAATATCTGCAAATTCATATGTGATAAGGGTTTACTATCCAGAGAATAGAAACATCTACAACTTAGCAACAAAAAGACAAACAACCCAATTAAAAAATGAGCAAAAGACTTGAATAGACATTTCTCCACAGAAGATATACAAATGGCAAACAAGCACACAAAAAATTTTCAACGTCATTATTCATTAGGGAAATGCAAATCAAAACCACAATGAGATACCACTTCACACTCACTAGGATAGCTACACTTTTTTAAAGGGAAAATAATAAGTCTGGGAAAATACGTGGAGAAATTGGAACGCTTACAGATCGCTGGCGAAAATATAAAACGGTGCAGCTGCTGTAGGAAACAGTTTGGCAGTTGATCAAAAAGTTAAGCATAGAATTACCATATGATCCAGCAATTCCACTCACAGCTATAGACCCTAAAGATCTGAAAACAGATACTCAAAGATACTTGTCCATGAATGCTCACAGCAGCATCACTCATAATATCCAAAAAGTAGAAACAGCCCAAACGTCCATCAACAGATGAAAGAATAAACAAATGTGATCTATCCACATAATGGAATATTACAAAAAGGAATGTAGTTCTGATAGACACTGTAACATGCATGCGCCTGGAAGACATTATGTTAAACACAGGAAGGCAGACACAAAAGGACAAATATTGTGTGACTCCACTTATATATGAAATATCTAGAACAGGCAAAGTTATAGAGACAAAAAGTAGATTCGAGGTTATCAGAGGCTGGGGGAGGGGAAAAATTAGGAATTTTTGCTCAATAGATACAGAATTTCCTTCTTTTTCTTTTGTTTTTTTTAATATACAGAGTCTCGCTCTGTCCCCAGACTGGAGTGCAGTGGTGTGATCTCAGCTCACTGCAATCTCTGTCTCCTGGGTTCAAGTGATTCTCCTGCCTCAGCCTCCGAAGTAGCTGGGATCACAGGTACCTGCCACCATGCCTAGCTAATTTTTGTTTTTTTAGTAGAGACGGGATTTCACCATGTTGGCCAGGCTGGTCTCGAACGCCCAACCTCAAGTGATCCACCTGCCTCGGCCTCCCAAAGTGCTGGGATTACAGGCATGAGCCACTGCTGCCCAGCCTGCTTAATGGATATAGAGTTTCCATTTCAGATGATTAAACATTTTGGAACTAGAGAGAGGTGATTGTTGCATTTCATGGTGAATGCAATTAATGCTACTGAATTACACTTAAAAATGGTTAAAGTGGCAAATTTTATGTATATTACAAAAAAAATTTTAAAGAGGGTAAAAACACCTTTTGCCCTCTCTGCAAGCACTGAAAATCCAGAGTCCCATCCCAGACTTTAGATTTGGGCAGGCCTGGGTTCAAATCCAGTTCTGCCAGTTGTAGACTGCGTGTCTATACTGGCTATTCCTTTCCACAATAGTGCTGTATAACGAACAACCCCAAAACTCAGTGGCTTAGAGCAGTAAGAATTTGTCTAACACACCCATCTGCAGGTAGATGATTCCACCTGGGCTCACTGGACAGTTCTTTTAGTCTCAGTCAGGTTGACTTTTTTTTTTTTTTTAAGAGAGGATCTCATTCTTTCACCCAAGCTGGAGTGTGGTGGCATGATCTCAGCTCACTACAGCCTCCACCTCCTGGGATCAGGTGATCCTCCGACCTCAGCCTCCCTAGTAGCTGGGACCATAGGAGAGCACCACCATGCCTGGCTATTTTTTTAATTTAATTTTATTTATTTATTTATTTATTTATTTATTTATTTGCTCTGTCGCCAGGCAGGAGTGCAGTGGCATGATCTCGGCTCACTGCAACCTCTGCCTCCCAGGTTCAAGCAACTCTCCTGCCTCAGCCTCCTGAGTAGCTGGGATTACAGACGCGTGACACCATGCCTGGCTAATGTTTAATTTTAAGTAGAGACGGGGTTTTACCACGTTGGTCATGCTAGTCTCGAACTCCTTGACCTCGTGATCTGTCCACCTCAGCCTCCTAAAATGCTGGGATTACAGGCGTGAGCCACCGTGCCCGGCCAATTTTTTGTTTTTCTTTTTCTTTTTTTTTTTTTTTTTTTGAGGCAGAGTTTCACTCTGTCGCCCAGGCTGGAGTGCAGTGGCCAGATCTCAGCTCACTGCAAGCTCCGCCTCCCAGGTTCACGCCATTCTCCTGCCTCAGCCTCCCAAGTAGCTGGGACTACAGGTGCCTGCTGCCACGCCCAGCTGATTTTTTTGTATTTTTTAGTAGAAACGGGGTTTCACCACGTTAGCCAGGATGGTCTCAATCTCCTGACTTCGTGATCCACCTGCCTCAGCCTCCCAAAGTACTGGAATTACAGGCATGAGCCACTACACCCAGCCAGACTCGCTGAAATATCTGGGGGTCTGCTAGCTCTTGGCTCATCTAGACTGGCCTTGGTGGCATGCCTCGGATCTTCTCCACTTGCCTTCCATCCTCCAGTAGTTTGGGTGTGTTCTTCTCATGGCTGCAGAAGGCAAGAGGCAAAGAGGAAACACAGAGGGTCTTCAGAGGTGGGCTCAGGGCTGATGCACAGGCCATCCCCCTGAATTCTAGTGGTCAAAGCAAGGCACAAGCCCTGCTCAGATTCAAGGGGTGGAGAAACAGACCCTGCCACTTTAGCAGAGGAATTCAGCCCCGAATGCAATCAAGCTCTGCCAGTGTCCTTTGGCAACTCAGCACCTCCACATAGATCCCTCTATAAAATGAAAAATATAGATCAGTGCGAGGATTCTGAGATAATCCACAGAAAGCAGGTAGCACTGAGCCTGACACATTATAATCCACTAACAAATGTCAGCTTTTATGAGCTATTATCAGCCACTTAGGTCAAATGCTCAAAATTTCAACTAAAGAAATTTTTTAAATACCAACATGTATACCATGTTTTTTATTTATATATATATATATATATATATATGTATCTCCCAGAGCCACGTAGCAACGGAGGCAACCTCATAATATTCTCCTTTTGAACTCGTTGTAGGTTATACGCCATGGGAACCAATCCTCAGAAATCACGGAGAAAACTGTCATCACCAAAGATCCCCAGTGCAGGCATAGCACAGGTAAGGCTGTTTGCAGGCAGCTCAAGAGACAAGGCTCGCCCAGTGCAGCACCTCAGTGGACGGACTCTGGAGGCACAGTGGCCAGGGTTCAGATCCCAGCCACGCCCTTTGCCAGCTGTGTGGCCTTGGGCACGTTCCATCACCTCTCTGTGTCTTAGCTGCCTTATCTATAAAATGAGCTAATGATGGTTCCTCCTACCTCACGGAGTTGCCATGAGGATTAAATGAGTTAAGTCACCTGATGTGCTCAGAACAGGTCCTGGTATACAGTAAGCCCTCCATAAGTGGTAGTTATTATTACAAAGATGTTTCCCTTTGCTCAGACAGCGCCTTAGTGTTATCTAGGGCTGGGGGCAGAGATGCAGTGACACGATCTCTGGGTGTGGGCAGATAGGTAGGTGCCTCTTCTCTAGGGCCACACACAGGGGCCAAGGTGCCATCTGATGTCACCTGGGGGTTGGCTCAGCTTCCCTACAGCCTCTGGCTCTGGCAGGGTGTCAGGTGGTCGGGCTGTAACAAGGGATATAAAGAACAAAAGCGGCCAGGTGCAGTGGCTTATGCCTGTAATCCCAATGTTTTGTGAGGCTGAAGTGGGAGGATTGCTTGAGGCCAGGAGTTCGAAACCACCCTGGGCAGCATACCCAAAAAAAGAACAAAAGAGCAGGCTAAGAGAAGGGGTCATGCCTGGGGTAGGGAGAGGGGTTCCTTTAGGTGGGGTGATCATGAAGAAAGGAAGGGAGAGTCAGGCCTGGAGGTATCTGGGAGAAGGTGTTCCAGGCAGCAAGAACAGCCAGTGCAAAGCCCCCGGGGCAGCCCATGCAGGGCGAGTGGGAGGAACAGCTGGGAGCCAGACCCTGCAGGGCCTCAGGCTGTGAGCAGGACTTGCATTCTTGCTCTGAGTGAGGCAGGAAGCCAGCAGGGAGTTGAGAGCAGGGAAATGGCATAATTTGATTGACAACTTACAGAACCCCACAAGCTCTGTGTGGAGGCCAGACAGCAGGGCAAGTGGGGGACACAGGCGGGTCCAGGAGAGTGAACCAGGGTGGGAGGGGTCACTTAGACCAGGGTGAGAAGAGTTCAGATTCTGGGCATCCTTTGGACGAAGAGCCAGCAGGATTTGCTGGTGGATCAGACAGGATGTGAACACTGACACTGGCGTGGGGACACGCGTCTGGAAGAGTGGTGACAAGGGTGGCCCCGGGGCTTTGGGTCTACACACTTGGAGCAATGAGGTGCTGCTTCTGGGATGGGGAGACCAAAGGATACACGGGTTGCAGGGGGCTAGAGGTGGCTCCTGAAGGCTCTAGGGAGCTCCTGAGCAGGTCAGGGAAGGGTGAAGCAGGCGCCATCAGCCTAGAGTGGGTCTGGAAGGCCACAGACTGGAGGCAGCCATCCAAGGTGTTGACATGGGAAGGGCTGCAGGACCAGGTCCTGGGTCACTCCAGATGCCGAAGGTCAGGGAGATGGATGGGCGGCCACGACAGGGCTGGGGAGGAGCCGCCAGGGAGGCAGGAAGAAAGCCAGTGAGTGATGAGTCCCAGGGCCCAGGGAAGAGCAGATCCAGGAGGGAGGGAGAAGGGAACAGACAGACCCGAGTGTTGGAGAGACAGTGGGGCGACTTTGACAAAAGCTGCTGCAGAGAACAGTGGGGGCTGGAGCCTGAGAAAAGTGGGTTCAAGAGAGAACAAGGTAAAAGAATGGATGGCAGCAGAGTGCTAGGGTGCACATCTGTATAGTCCCAGCTATGCAGGAGGATTGCTTGAGCCAGGAGTTTGAGGCCAGCCTGGGCCATGCAGCAAGACCTCATCTCTAAAAAATAAATGATGGGAGGCAGTAGATGCAACACACTTTTTTTTCTTTTTTGAGATGGGGTTTCACTCTTGTTGCCCAGGCTGGAGTGCAGTGGTGCAACTTCGGCTCACTGCAACCTCCGCCTCCCGGGTTCAAGTGATTCTCCTGCCTCAGCCTACAGAGTAGCTGGGATTACAGGCAACCACCACCACGCCCAGCTAATTTTTGTATTTTTGTTTGAGACGGGAGTTTCACCATGTTGGCCAGGCTAGTCTCGAACTCCTGACCTCAGGTGATCCCCCAACCTCGGCCTCCCGAAGTGTTGGGATTACAGGCGTGAGCCACCGCGCCCTGCCAATGTAACACTTTTGAGGAAAGTTTCCTACAAAATGGAGAAACTGGCAGTAGCTGCTGGGTGGGTGGGAGGGAGATGGACTGGTCAATGGTATTGGGGTTTGTTTTGTTTTGTTTTTGAGACAGCGTCTCACTCTGTCTCCCAAGCTGGAGTGAAGTGGTGCAATCACGGCCCACTGCAGCCTAGAATCCTCACTCAAGTGATCCACCTCAGCCTCCAGAGTAGCTGGGAACACAGGCTTACGCCATCATGCCCAATTGACTTTTAACTTTTTTGTAGAGATGGGGTGGTCTCACTATGTTGCCCAGACTGGTCTCGAACTCCTGGGCTCAAGTGATCCTCTTGCCTCAGGCTCCAAAAACACTGGGATTACAAGCATGAGCCACCATGTCAAGCCTAAAGGTATTGCTTAGGAGGAGAGCATGCTTGTTTAAACTGTTGGGAATGATCCAGCGGAGAAAGAAGCATGGATAATGTGGGAGAAAGAGAGAGGAGGAAGAACCACAGCAGAGTTAAGGAGTAGGCAGGAGGAAATGGGATGTAACCCATGAGCCACCTTCCCCCTTCATTTATGGGTCCACTCACTCCTAGAAGATCCTGTCCCTGTTCCTCCCTGGGCTCATGTTCCTCCAAATCACAGGTGGAGGTCTAGAGCACCAGCAGTCTACTTGGCCAGCACCTGCACTGACCTGGGTGTGAATATTTAGGACCTCACCCTTGATCATCTCAATTCTCACTTCTACTTACCTAGCTGTAGGGAAGTGAGGTCCACCTTGTAGCCTCAGTATTGAACGCAATGCGTGACACATCGTAGGTGCTCAATAAATGCTGATGAGATGAATCGCCAGCAATAGGTGGCCACTGAAGGGTAGTCCTGCTCTGCTTTCTAAAACGTGGAGGATGGATGGTGTTGCGGACAGCACTAAGCCAGAAGGCTGGCCATTTTCCCGAGGGCACCCCACACAGGCCACATCAGAAGGGCTTCTGGTGGCAGTGGGCCAATAACAGTGCTCAGAGGCTCATCCACACCTGTCACCCTATCACCCGTCAGGTCTATACCATGCAGCAGGGAGGCTGAAACATGGTGCCACCGTGTGCCTGCTTTGAGACATGAGACGATCCCCTTCCAAGGGGAAGAAGGCTACCTCCTCCTCCCATCCACGCTGTTGTCTAACTAGGTAGGAAAAGCCATCCAATATTGACCCAGGCAGGACCCCCGCAAGGAAACCCAGAGTCTCTGGACCTGTGACCAGCACAGTGACCTCCAGCTTCATCACCATCCCCTTGGCCTAGAGAACAGAGAGACAGCAAGACCAAGACCATTCTTCCCGCTGCTCTGCTCTCTCAGAGGGACGGATGGACGAGCTCACTCACAGCTGCTTGTGCGGACCTTTTAGGGACAAGCATGTGTCTTCCACAGCAGCTGGTAATCTGCAGCCTCCTGTGCACGGTTAAGAGATCACCAGACCCCGGCTGTCGCTTTAACAGCTTTCCCCCAGCTCCTTTTGCTGCAATCCCTAACTTAGCACAAGGAGCCTGAGGAGTCCTCCTGCCCAGACAACCTGGTCCCGGTTCTGTGATTGTTCACACAGTGCTAAAGGAGTGGGATGGAAAGACACTTTGCAGCCAGTGCTCACTGGAGAATTCATTCACCCAGGGAGAGTTAGGAGCCCCTGCCAGGTGCTGGGTTCTACTCTGAGTATTTGCGACACGGCAGAGAAGCCATTCTTGCCCTCGTGGGGTGGATGTTGTTGTTGGGGGAGAACAACAGCAAATCATAAACAGAGCAAGTAAATTATCCGGTTTGTCAGAAGGTGATACAAGCAGTGGGGAACAGGGCAGGCGGTGCCCAATTGGCAGGTCACAGTGTGAAGTAGAGAGGTCGGGAAGGCCATCCTGGGAAGGTGGGATCTGGGCAGAGACTTGAAGGATGTGAGGGTGTTGGCCAAACAGATATCTGGGAAGAGCATTCCTGGCAAGGGAACACTGGGAACAAAAGCCCAGAGGTGGGAGGTGCCCGGTGGGTGTGAAGAAAAGTGAGGAGACAAGTGTGGTCCCAGAGCAAGGCGCAGGCAGAAGGAGATGGGATCAGGAGAAGCCCAGGGCCAGGCTGTATTGGGCCATGGGGCCACCATAAGGACTTGGGCTTTCCTCGGAGTGAGATAAGGAGTGTGTATGGATTCTAAGCAGAGGGAGGAGGGGATGGGACTCGGGTATCAGAAGGCTCCCTCTGACTTGGAGTGGTTGTGAATGTATAGTGCAAACTCAAGGGCAACCTTTTTTTTTTAAGTATAAAAAGAAGTGTCATTGATATGTGAAGAGAGGAGAAAAAGCATACTCATATAAAGTGTTCAATTAAAATCAGAACCTGTTACTCTAAGTGCTACTATCAGCAACAGCTATTTCACCACAGTGCTACATGCCGCCTGATTGTGTTATGCATCGTTTTATTTAATTCTGGAGATGAACCAGTGAGTAAGGCATCATTCTTGTTCCCATTCCACAGAAGGCAAAACTAAGGCTCTGTCTTGCCCAAGGCCCAGCCACCAATTCACAGTGGAGTCAGGTCTCAGACTCAAGTCCCGGCTTTAAGCACAACATGGTCTGCCTCCTGTGCTTTGGGCAACATGTGTGATTTTTGCACACTATTGAGAATGAACTCAAAGGAGATGTCTACGGATATAAGACATCATCACAACACAGCAGCCTGCCCCTGACACCCAAGTCTGTCTGTCTCTCTCTCTCTCTCTCTCACACACACACGTACACACACGCGCACACGCACACACACACACACACACACACACACAGGCTTCATGGAGGAGAGACAGCCGGCCTGTGTGACCCACACCTTCCCAGAGTCTCTCCTCCAAGCCACCATGTAGTGTGTTTCTGTTCCATCATTCCATGTCCACGATCCCTTCCAGCTCCTGCCCCAACGGGCTGGATCCCTGTGTGAGTGGCCATAGGAGACACTCACAGACCTTCCCTTGAATATCTCATAGATCCCTGGCTGGAAGAAGGGGCCCCATCCAGAGCTCTGTGGTTCTCCCACTCCCAGCCCAGCCACTGAGTGCTCTCCCAGGTGACTTGTCAGAACAGAAGCACAAGATAATTATCACACTAATGAGCTTTTTTTCCTTTTTAACTAACCAGCAACTTTAGTTCTCTTTGGTCATTTTGCTGTTTAATCATGCCTGACTCTTGTTAACTTCTGTTCACTTCCTTTTTGTGTTTTTTTCTTCTGCAGCCTTTGCCTCTAGAAGAACTGAAAATACAAAAAAGCTTATTAGGGTGGCTCACACAATACAATCCTACCACCCGCTGTTAAGGTTTTACCTTAATCATAAAACCTTGCTTCCTGCATTTTTCTTTATGCATAGTTTCAATAAGTTGATATTTTATTGCATACACCACTTTCATTCTGCATTTTTTCTGCCACTTAGCATAAACACTTTCTCCTATTATTACAAATTCTTTATACATATTATTTATAAAGACTACCTAATATGCCATGCCATGGCTCTTCCACAGACTTTCTAAATCATTCTCCTGCCTTAAATCAGTATGACGTATATTGTGACTAGCAGGGCTTCGGAGTCAGCAGACTGGCTGCTTACCACCTTGGGCAAGTGACAAGCTTTCTAAGTTTCAATTTCCACGTTTGTATGGTAGGGAACTGAGGTCATAATAACCTCAAAGGTTGTTGGGAAGATTCGTAGGATATATAGGCAGCTCTTAGTGCAGTGCCTGGCACTTATTTAGACATTCAGTGGCAGCCATAATTATTTTATCAAGGAACCATATCGCCATCATTGGAAAATTAGGTTGTTTTAAATTTTTTACCATTATAAATAGTTATGTGACGAACATCTCCATGCATAATGTTTAATCCACTTTTCCCATTTGAGATTATTTCCTTTCAATAGATTTCCAGCAGTTGAATTACTAGGTCCAACAGTGCATGAGTAACTCTTAAATCTCTACCAGGCCTGGCTTGTTGCATCCAACCAATACCGCCAGCAATGCAAGCATGCCTATTCCAGTTGTCTGCTGCCTAACACACCACCCCAAATGTAGTGGTATGTAGGCAGTTATACAGAACAAAAGCCAGTTTATTACAACTTACAGAATCTTGGAAATGGGAATTCAGATCAGGCGCAGAGGGGATGGGCTGTCTATGCTCACAGTGATGGAGGCCTCGACAAAAGAGACTTCAGTGATGAGGTTGACTCTGAGGATTGAGACTTTTTTCACCTAGAGGCTTTCTCACTCACAGGTCACCTCTAGGTTTGCTGGCTGCAAGGCTGGGTTCAGCTGTCAAATGGACTGGCTTGGGCTTCCTCACAGCATGGCAGCTGGGCTCCAGGAGGAAAGTATCTCAAGAGGGAACATTCTAAGAGAACCAAACTGCATGGCCTTTAGGGACCTAGCTTTGGAAGCCACACAGTGCCACTCTATAGGTCAGAGTAGTCACAAGCCAGCCCCGATTCAGGGGGAGGGGACATAGACCACCACACCTCTCAAGGGGTGGAATGTCAAAACTGTGTGACCAGTTTTTAAAACTGCTGCAATAAGCACTATTCACAATAGCAAAGACATGGGATCAACCTACTTGCCCATTAGTGGTGGACTGGATAAAGGAAACGTGATACACAAATACCATGGAATATTACGCAGCCATAAAAAAGAACAAAATCATGTCCTCTGCAGAAACATGGATACAGCTAGAGGCCATTATCCTAAGCAAATTAATGCAGAAACAGAAACCAAATACTGCATGTTCTCACTTATAAGTGGGAGCTAAACACTGGGTAGACATGGACACAAAGATGAAAACAATAGATGCTGGGGCCTATTCAAGGGAGGAAGGAAGGGAACAATGGCTGAAAAACTACCTACTGGGTACTACGCTTACAACCTGGGTGACAAGATCAATCGTACCCCAAACCTCAGCATCACACAATATACCCATGTAACAAACCTGCACAGGTACCCCCTGACTCTAAACGTTGAAATAAAAAATAAAGTTAAATAAAACTGCTGCAATACGCTTTACTAAGAATTGACTCAATAAAGTAATACAAGGGCAGCAGGTCCTCTTGTCCACGTGAGTAACCACATGTGAACAGGGGGCCTGACAAGTTGTGCCAATGTCTCAGGGAGAGACTGTACCACATCCCTGGCCATCAATTTATCCCTATGCCTCCATTATGTCAATGACATGTGTTGAAGGGAGCCAGGCCCACAGCACTGAGCTCACCAGCTCCCAAAAGAATCCAACCCACGACCTTGGCTTAAGAACTCCTCGCTCAATTAAATATCCATTGTTCTTGCATATCCAGCAACTATTCCCCATATATTTGTTAACAATACCTCAATTTTCCTTTGAGAAACCACTCTGAGCCCACATGGTTTGGGTGGTCATGTGACCCTGACCTGGCCAATCAGCATTATGCAAACTTCTAGCCTTGGAATGAGTTCAGAGGCAGGTCCATGATCCAAGGAAATTCAGTGAGATTCAGTCTTGTCATTTCTGCTGAACCAACTGAGAAAGAGAAGCCTCCTTTTCATCACCAGCTATACGAATGACATACATTTGGATTGTCACAGGTCACTACTGAAGGGGTAGCCAGAGAAAGAGGCCAACTGGGAAAGAGGCAAGGAATGGAGAGAGACCAAGTCCTAATGTCTTCATTTGAGTCCTGGATTTAGCCATACCTGAAGCTGTCCCTCCCAGATACTGCAGTTTTGCGAGCCAATCTCTTTCTTTGTGCAAGTCAGTTTTGAGTTTCTGTCACATGCAAACAGAAGATCTATAGCTGCTACACTGTCTCATTATAGTCACTTTCTAGACCTTGCTTTCATTACCAAACTCAACCAATGCAGTATAATTTTTTTTTTTAATCAAACCAAATCTTCCCTGGCTGCAGGCCACCAGCTCTAAAACCAGAGAAATGGAAACGCTTCACATGTGCTCCAGTTTGTAAAACCTTTCAAGCTAACACCTCCCTTCCATTCTGTCACTGCAATTTTAAAAATAAAATGGGAAGTAAAGGTGTTTCTAAGCAACAAATTATATATGTAATGGGGGAGGGGGAGGAGAATTAGAGGTTTAATCTAGTTAGAAACTATTCCCATTTCTTTCTGAAGTCACTACCTGCATGAAACCTCCACAGGAGAATGAAATAAAGGTTGAGCTATTTTAATTCTTCTCTGGTATGTTGGTAATAAATGTACCCTAGAAATTCTTGAACAGTGATACTCACCATAGGCAAATCAATGAGACTACTCTGATAAAATGATTTCTGTTAAAAAAAAAAAAAAATATATATATATATATATATATGGCTTTGGATATTGTGTTAATCTTCTGTTGCTATTTATGGATTACCACAAACTTAGTAACTTAAAACAATGTGAATTTTAATACAGACAGAGTTTCAATTTGGGAAGATGAAAAGGTTCTAGCGATAGACAGTGCTGATGGTTGCACATTCATGTGGATAGACTTAAGGCCACTGAACTGTACCTCTACAAATGGCACATTTGTGTTATGGATATTTCATCACAATTTTTTTTAAGAAAAACAAATGTGTCTCATGGTTCCCATAGGTCAGAAATCCAGACACATCACATCTGGGTTCTCTGCTCAGATTCTTGCAAGGATGAAGTCAAGGCATGCCCTGGGGTGTGGTCTCATCTGGAGCTCAGGATCCTCTTCCAAGATCACTCAGGTTGCTGGCAGAGTTACAGGTCCTTGCGGTTGGAGGACTGGCATCCTCATGTTGTTGCTGGCTGTCAGCCAGGGGCTGCTCTCAGCTCTTAGACACCAGCCACATTCCTGGTGACATGCCCCCTCCAACTTCAGAGCCAGCATGGAGAATCTCCCTCCAGCACTTCAAACGCCTCTAACTTCTCAGTCTCTGGCCAGCAGACTTTCATCTAAAGAGCTCCGGTGATTAGATCACGCCCATCTGGATAATCTCACTTTGTTAGTTCAGGTAGCTATAACAAAGTACCATAGACTGGTGGCTCACAGACAACAGGAACTTATTTCTCACAATTCTGGAGGGTTGAAAGTCTAAGGTTAGGTGTCAGCTTGGCCAGGTTCTGGTGAGGGCCTTCTTCTGGGTTGCAGATGGCCACCTTCTCACTGTGTCCTCACATGGCAGAGGGAGAGTGAGCTAGCCTTCTAACTTCTTCTTACAAAGGCACCAGTCCCATCATGAGGGGTTTACCCGTATGATCTAATCACTTCCTGAGGGCCCCACCTTCCAGTGCCATCGCATTAGGGATTAGGGTTTCAACGTATGAATTGGCTAGGAGGTGGGGAAGGATGACAGTGGTATGGGGACACAATTATCCTGTCTTTAACACTCTCTATCTTAAATTCGACTGTGCCATAAAACACAATCCAGTCTCAGGAGTGATATTCCTCATATTCACAGTCCTGGAGATTACACAGGGCATGTGTACCTTCCATTCTGTCTACCTTACATGCCTTGAACTCCAGCGATTGCAATCGTTAAGTAAACGCTCTGGAAGAAGCTTCACACTTGCACACAAGGAGATGTACAAGGACACTCACTGTAGCACTGTGCACCGTGGAGAGAAACAGCAAACAGCCTAAATGCCCATCAGCAGGAGGACAGATGAATACACCATGATATATTCATATACCAGAATACTATGCAGCAGTGAAATAAACTACAGCAATATAGATCAGCACAGATGAGTCCCACCAACGCGGCAAGATGAACACATTGCAGAAGGATATCTTTAGCAAGATGCCATTTATACACAGTTTTTAAACACGCACAATGCTTCATGTAGTTTATGATTACATATATGGATAGCAAACTTAAGAAAAATTGCTAAATTCAGGCAGTGGTATTCTCTAGAGGGAAAGAGAGAAGGAAGGAAATCTGGGAGGAGTCTTCAGGAGCATCTATTGTAACTGTCAGGCTTTATTTCCTCGGTTGGGTGGTGGGTGCACGACATTCATGAAAATATTCTCTATGCCTCTTTGCATGCCTGGAATATTTCACGATTTTGAAGGTAGTAAGGTTTCATAAATCAATAAGAGCAGACAGTTGAAACTAAAGCTCTGGAATTGCCTGCTGTTCAGAAGCTTCGGCAGTTGGGTGATTCCGATGCATAATGAGCTACTTGAATGAATTACGGCCCAACCTCAGCCAGATTCACGGACGGCTTTCATTTTGTTCCAGTTTTGGATTTTAAAACATACCGACTCTGTAGACTCTAATGAGGAAACCATCACCACTAGAAAAACACACACAGCATATCCAGGCTTCCTCTTGCCAACGTGGTATATCTTTGATTTAAGGGGGACATAAAGCATGATGGATTATAATTGGGGGATTGAAGAGAACCCAGATATGTCAGCAGCATGACTAGGGGATAAATTGTCCAAAAGCCTTGGAAACTTTCCCAAGGTGAGGATGTTTGAGACCACTGTTGCATTAGAAACACTGCTTCCCTCTGTCCAGAGACAGTGTGGCCCGACGGTTGAGCCCATGCA
Source organism: Macaca fascicularis (assembly GCF_037993035.2). Taxonomy (NCBI): domain Eukaryota; kingdom Metazoa; phylum Chordata; class Mammalia; order Primates; family Cercopithecidae; genus Macaca; species Macaca fascicularis. Next base: position 132,460,592 of record NC_088385.1, on the reverse strand, counting down.
CCCTGGAGACACTTGGGCTCAGATCCATGTTTGGCCACTTCTTAGCTGTGTGACCTCAGTCAAGTGACTTGATGTCTCTGTGCCTCAGATTCTGTCTGCAAAATGTGGCTGGTGAAAGTATCTACTTATGCATCTGCTCTGAGAAGTAAACCTGCTAACACGTGTAATGCACCTAGAACCAGCCCAGCATGTAGCAGGTGTGTGATCCATGCCGCTATTGTTATTCTCTGTCTGGGTTCCATTGTGAAACAGTGTGGACCTGCAAATACAGGGGTGGGTAGAACCCATGCCAGAACTAGACTTCCTGGTTTCAAATCCCAGCTTCACTACTTAAGAGTGACGCAACCTGGAACAAATCATGTGTACTCCCTGAGCCTCAGTTTTCCCCCCTGTAAAATGGGGATGATGATCAGGGCAGGCGGGTTCTTGTGCAGACTAAAGAAGTCAACACAAGAAAAGCACCAGAAGGGTGCCTTGTGGCACTGCTTTTGAAATACCAATTCTATCTGCATTTTAGGAATAAGAGAAGAACCTTCTTGAAAGGTCAGGTTGTTCAGTGTTTGTGTCAGTTTGTTTATTATAAATATATAAATACTTCAGATTCCTTTGGCAGAGAGTATGAGACTCAGAACCCACCTCAGCCAGGAAGGAGTCAGAACCCCTGAGCCAGAAGTGCAAGACACACATTGCTGAGAACACTCCAGGTCAAGCCCGTTAACGCCTGGACAAATTCTCTTAAGAACAGACAACGTGTGGTAACTGCTTAACTCCTTGCAATAAGGTTTAGGAACTCAGTGTTGCCTACCAGCCAACCCCAAGCTACAGTCCCCTGCCTCTGCATGGACCCGCCTGCCCTTTGAGCTTGGCCACAGCCCACCAGCCAACTGCCATCAGCAGCCTGGCGTAAATTTACAAGAAAACTCCCACCCAGCACCCCACTGTGAGGAATACCCCTAAAACAAAAGTTCTCAACCTGGATGACTGTGTCCCCAGGGGGACATCTGGCAAAATCTGGTTGTCACGAATTTGGGAAGTGAGTGGTACCGCTCTCTAGTGGGAAGAGTCCGGGATGCTGCTGAACATCCCACGATGCACAGAACAGCCCCCTGCAACAACAACAACAAATTATTTTGCCCCAAATGCCAAGACAAAAACCTAAAAATACAAGCGTAACATGGTCCTAGATGTGATTCCAAGAATACCCACACAGCATGCCCATAGTAACAAAAAAGCTGGAAACCACCAAAGTAACCAACAATATGGGATGAGTTACAAAAATAAGTGAATAAGTGATGCACCATCCCTACGCAAAGCTGGAGTGCAGTGGCACAATCTTGGCTCACTGCAACTTCTGCCTCAGGGGTTCAAGTGATTCTCGTGCCTCAGCCTCCTGAACAGCTGGGATTACAGGCATGCACCACCACATCCAGCTAATTGTTGTATTTTTTTTTAGTAGAGACAGGGTTTCACCATGTTGGTTAGGCTGGTCTCGAACTCCTGAGCTCGTGATCCGCCCACCTCGGCCTCCTAAAGTGCTAGGATTACAGGTGTAGCTGGCAGCTCTTTAAAAGAGAAAGAGGCCGGGTGCAGTGGCTCACTCCTGTAATCCCAGCACTTTGGGAGGCCGAGGCAGGCAGATCACCTGAAGTCAGTAGTTCAAGACCAGCCTGGCCAACATGGTGAGACCCCTGTCTCTACTAAAAATAAAAAAATAAAAAAAATTAGCTGAGCATGGTGGTGGCAGGCACCTATAGACCCAGCTACTCAGGAGACTGAAGCAGGAGAATCACTTGAACCCGGGAGGCGGAGGTTGCAGTGAGCCAAGATTGCGCCACTGCACTTCAGCCTGGGTGACAGAGTGAGACCTTTCTCAAAGAAATAAAAAAGAGAGAGAGAGAGAAAGGGATCTCTATGTGATGTGCTGGGACAAAGATCTAAGAGGTATAGAATAATGTGAAAAAAGCAAGATGCATAATAGTGTAAGTAGTATATTCTCTAGTGTTTTTTAGAAGGGAATGTATAAATAGATACATTTATTCTAGCATGTGCATTTGTTTGTTCTGGAAGGTATCCTCTGGAACTGTAAAGTGGTTACCTTTGGGGAGAGACTACGCAGGGAGGTTTAATTTTTGTTTTGCATCATTCTGTGGTTTGCATTTTTTGTCCTTCTACTAATATTACTTGCATTTTCTGTTTAAATGTCAAAACAGAAGAAATTCATCCCTTGGGGTTATTTGGGCAGGGAGATGAAGGCCCTTTCTTGTTTTCATCTGAGTATTGATCTACATATGCTTTAAAAGCTTGGAAATGGTACCTTTAAAAAGAGTTACATAGGTGCTAGATAATGAAATAATTTAAATTATGTGTACTGTAGTAGACAGATTTAAATGCCTCCCTCAAAAGATGCCCACGTCCCAATTCCCAGAACGTGTGAAGATGTTACCTTACATGGTAAAAGGGACAGATATGATTAAATTAAGGATCTTGAGATGGGAGATGGTCCTGTATTGTCCAGGTGGGCATGATGTCATCACAAGGGTTCTTATAAGAGGGTGGCAGGAGGTCCTAATCAGAGGAGGAGACGGGACCACAGAAGCAGAGGAGGGAGGGAGGATAGGGTCGAGGCAGGGCTGGGGAGATAGACAGGGAGGGATGGAGAGGGAAGCTGATTTGAAGATGCTACCCTGCTGGCCTCAACAATGGAGAAAGGAACCATGAACCAAGGAATGCAAGCAGCCTCTAGAAAGCTGGGGAAAAAAAAAAAAAAAGAGGAATTTTGGCCAGACCTGGTGGCTCACGCCTATAATCCCAGCACTTTGGGAGGCTGAGGTGGGTGGATCACCTGAGCTCAGAAGTGCGAGACCAGCCTGGCCAAAAGGTTTCACGATGGTGAAAGCTCGTCTCTACTAAAAGTAAAAGTAAAAAATTAGTGTTGTGGCACCCACCTGTAGTCCCAGCTACTCGGTAGGCTGAGGCAGGAAAAGCACTTGAAGCCAGGAGGTGGAGGTTGCAGTGAGCCAAGATTGTCCCACTGCACTCCAGCCTGGGCGACAGAGTGAGACCCCATGTCAAACAAAAAAAAAAAGGAATTCTCTCCTAGTGCCTCAGAAGGAACACAGTCCTGCTGACACCTTTATTTTAGCCCAGTGAAACTGACTGCAGGCTTCTGACCTCCAGAACTATTATATAAAATAATTTATCTCTGTTGTTTTAATTCACTAAATTCGTGGTAACTTATTATAGTAGCAACAGAAAACTAATATGTGTTATTTTATTATATTTTCCCACCAAAAGGTGTTCCTGCCAAATACTTCACCGGATCCTTGAAAAACCCAGAGTCAGGCTTGTATCCCATTCTCTATATGTGGAAACTGAGGCACGGCACTATTCAATGACAGTTGCCCATGATCATTCAGCTACTTGGTGTCAGAGCAAGCAGCAGGGCTTAGTTCTGTGCCAGTGCTCTCCCTGACACACAGAGGCAGAAGAAGGCTGTACCTAAGAGCATGAGTTCCGGAGGCAGAGTGCCTGGGGTTAAGTGCTGGCTCTCCCGCTACTGGCTGTGTGATCTTGGGCAAATGAATTAACTTCTCTGTGCTTCTCTTTTCTCATCTGCCAAAGATAAAATAATCCCTACCTCAGAAGGCTGTGGTAAGGATGAAATGTATACATGTAAAGTACCTGGCACTAGGGTGACCTCGATAAACACATGAGGATGATTCATTTCCAGTTAATGTGGTATTGAGCATGGTTGTTTCCCATGGCTGGTCCTCAGTGAACAGGCCCTGAGTGAAATGCTTTTGTCTCTCTTACCCTTGCACAGGGTGTCAAGGCGCAGTAAGTACCTTAAAACTCCCTGTCAAGGATGTTTACCTTCTCTAATGTTAAGTGATGCCCCCCCCCCCAACCACCCCAGGTTCTCCTCTACCTCCCCAGGCCCTGCTCAATTGCTGGGAAAGTCTTTGCCCCTGGCCACTTGGCGATGCCCCAGGCCAGGCCCTGGAGCAGCCAGACCTGGGGTCTCCTTCCTGTTGCTACCAGGGATCTGGGGCATGGGTGGAGGCTAGGAGCCCCGGGAGCAGCCCCAGGGGAACTAAGACCCCTTCTGTGGGAACCACCTGTGGCCTCATCTGGTGAACACTGGGTCTGACTCACTTTGGGAAAGAAATTTCACCATGTGCTTTGAAATCTCCACATCATACTTGAATGGTGTGAATCCCCTCTCTCACTGGCTCAGTTCAGCGCTGGATGGATTTCCAGAGCTCAGCAAAATAAAAGGAGGCTTCAGCTGGGAGTGCCCAGGACTACTCACTGGGGCCTGGACGCTGTGCCCCGACCACGCAGCTCTGGCTTCCTCTCTCCCTTCTTGCTCTTCCCTGTAGTTCTTTTAGCTGTGTCTTTGCCTCTGACTCTATCCACCATTGTAGCTAACATTAGTGCCAGCCAGGAAATCTTCACTCTTCATTTTTGAGGAAATCCCTCACTCAACCTCGGTCCACGTGGTTCCTAGGAAGACTGACTCCACTCTCTGGTTCCAGAGGCCCTGGCCTGACCAATCAGTTTACTGTACCCCTGCCCTCAGCCAAAACGATTGGGTCAGAGATTGTCACATGACACAAGTTGGTCCAATGAGATCCAATCCAGAGACTTGTTACTATGAGGAGGAAGGAGGTTTTCTTTTTCCCCTCCAATCTGGGAGAACATAAACCTTTGACTGATGGTGTGGGGTATCTTACAATGTCAGCTCCATGCGGGCCAGGATTTGGGTGTGTTTTCTTCCTGCTGTATCTCCAGCATCTAAGGCTTGCAGCACATCGTAGGTGTGTAGTTAATACAATAGAATAAGGACTTAATAAGCCTTCTTATCTCTGAAAATAAAGCCAACACAGAGCAAAGCAGGACTCAGAGATCAAGTCCAAATGACATGGTTTGTGCACCTGAATATGGCCCTGCCTGTCCATTTCTCTGGACATTTTAGCTACATTGGCCAATAAATTGTCAGATCTACTCTCACAAGTGCAAAAGGAAATGTATACAAGAACATTGCAACATTGCTTATAACAGCAAATTAAAAAAACCCAGAAGCAATTTGAATGTCTATCCATCAGATACTGGCTAAAGAAACTACGGTATATCCATGTGATGAAATGCAACACCATCATTAAAAAGAGACAATGCTATGCAAACTGGTATGGAAGACCCTTGAAGATATAAGGTTCGGGTTTAATAAAAGCACAGAACTGGGGGTATGAGAAGGGAGCAGGGAGAGGAAGAGAGATCTTTGTGGTCTAACCCCAGCTCCATGGCAGTGGGGTCTTTGTTCTGTCCACTGCTACAGCTCTGTGCCAACAACAGAGCCCAGAACATGCACAGTGCTCAACAAATAGTTGCCGAATGAGTGAATGAATCAAAAATAGGTGATTGCTCATACATGCATAGAAAAATCTCTGCAAACATACATGTAACACCGGCTGCATCTGGGAAGGAGGTGAGGGACGCTGGGGAACAGGTGTAGGAGGAAGAGAGACTGAATTTTCAATGTATCCCTTTTGAATTTTGAGCCATGTACATGTCCATCTATGCAGAAAAATTCACTGAACATATAATAAGACAAAAAAAAATCATCTACCATAGAAGGAAAAATCTCTTACCTCTACCTAGACCGTGACATCCCCTAGGAAATAGGGCTGTGAGTCAAGCCTGGTCCCCTTTGGCCATCCTGGGGTAGAACTGAGTGGGGTAGCAAAGGTAAACCAAGTCAAAGGATGGAAGTTCAAGTAACGACCATGGCTACTGACTCACTTGGAGGCTTTGGTAATTCTACTCCCCTTCCTGGGCCTTGATTCCTTTATCTGTAAAATGAGAGGGTTGATCTCAGAGTCTGTCCTGGAAATCTAAAATTCTATAACAAGCAAACACTACTCAAACTCCTAGCATCTCTCCAGAGGGAGTGGCAGACAGACCAGCAGTCTCACTTGACTCCTTCCATGCTCATCTCCCTTTGAGGTGGAATGCACTGGAATGCATCTGTCTTGGTCTGCACCAAACAGATGCATTACAGGACAGCTGTCGGAAGCTACTCAGAGGCTAAATGGTTGGACGCGACATCTTTCCTTGCCCCTTTCCCTGGTAATTTATGCTCTGGACTTTGCCCTATCAATGCTTCATTACAGAGACTGGCACTAGTGGTAATTATGTGTTTCCCAGGCCAGATTACCCGTTCTCAGCATCTTCCTGGCTTTTAGCACTCCTGTTCCTTTATCAAGGACAGCTGAGCATCTGCCAGGACCGCCAGCGAGAGTCATAGGTACATAGCAGGAACAGAAGATGAACCCTGGTAACTCTAGTTTTCTCACTTAATTTTCATGACTTGAAAATAGCTTTTGGAATATAATACATATTCAAAGGATTTAAATAAATAGCAATTTTGACTACTGAAGCTCAAAAACTTGGCTAGAATATAAGGAGGTTTCACTGCTAAAATAGTACCTACTTTAAGAAAACCTAATATATATGAATCCAGAACCACAAAGCAGAACAATTTGGTGACTCTGCATTTTACAAAAATATTTGCCAAACACAGCTTTAATTGGCAAGTTCCCTGGGACTTGTAAAAGGGGGCTCATGTTAAAGCTAATCAAATTGAAATTGCACATAGTCGTGCACGAACACAGCTGCTGCCTAAAGGGCTGCCTTTGATGCTGGAGTTCCCATGAACTTTGGGTCTTTCCATGAGTGAATAAATATCCTCTTTCTCCTGCACCAAGCTCTCAGGCTGTACCACTTGGACTCCCAATAAATACTTGGAGGACCATCCCAAAGAAAGATGTAAGGACCACACTGGAATCATTGTTCAAGGAATCAGGGCCAGGAAGGAAAGGAGGAGGCCACTACCAGGTATTAAGCAAGTGCTTACTATGCACCCAAAGCTCAGAATGCACCAGGCTCACACATCCCCCTGCATGCTCCCAGTGACTCTGCATTATTAGAAGAGGAATCTGAGGCTCAGAGAGGTCAAAAGATTTAGGGACAGTCACACATCCCCAAGTGGCAGCACTGGGAGCCCCAGCTAGGATCTCTGATTGCCACATCCAAGCTCTGCCAATTAAATCATCCAAATCATATTCCCTTTGTCCCCAACAAAGGGGAGGGGACAACATAGCTGCCCTTGGGGCTCACAGTCACTAAGAGGCCAGCAATGGGCATGAGGAAAAGACACCAGTGCCTACATGAGGTGCTGTGAGATGTGTGTGCAGGCCATGGAATACGGGGAGAATGTTATGAGAATTCAGAAACAGATGGCGTCCTTCGGTTGTGGAATGGTTAGGGCAGGGGTGGGTTAGAGGAGCTTCCCTGCAGGGCAATCTGACCTGATCCTTGCAGAAGAGGACAAGCCTGGATGACCTAAGGAGTGAGGGAGAGTTCCCCAGGCCGGGGAAGGCAGGGGCACCAGGGCACCAGGGCACAGAGGCAGGCAGGCAGCACACGGCATCCAGCATCGCAGGGGCCAGGGAGCCGGGCAGTGTGAGTGCAGCAAAGGATTTACAGAAGGGTATAGTAAAAAGTAAAGCTCGAATGGGAAAGACAGGCCAAACCAAGGATGGCATGCACACAACACCACTTCCATGTCCATGACAGACATCAGTAAGCAACTGGAGCACACTCTCACCGAGCTTCAAAAGTCTTTTTTTTTTTTTCTCCGAGACGGAGTCTCGCTCTGTCGCCCAGGCTGGAGTGCAGTGGTGCGATCTCAGCTCACTGCAAGCTCTGCCTCCCGGGTTCACGCCATTCTCCTGCCTCAGCCTCCCGAGTAGCTGGGACTAGAGGCGCCCGCCACCACACCCAGCTAATTTTTTGTATATTTAGTAGAAATGGGGTTTCACCGTATTAGCCAGGATGGTCTCGATCTCCTGACATCATGATCTGCCCGCCTCGGCCTCCCAAGTGCTGGGATTGCAGGCGTGAGCCACCGCGCCCGGCCTCAGAAGTCTTCTTAACACAGGTCCCAGGGAGCCATTGCTGAAGCTTCAGAGTTTGCACCTGAGATGAAATCGCTTTGCCCTCATCCCTAATCCAAGGGAGGGGAGTAGAGGTACATTGTAGAGAGCACCTACTGTGTGCCGAATATTACACTACGTGATGCAGTGCTCACCATCGCTCTGCTAACTGGCAAACTGAGCTCTGTTTTATAGTCAAAAAAAATTGAGGCTCAGGGAACTTAAAGCTCAAACACAGAAAGCAAGGGGAGAAAACTGATTCAAAGCCACCAGGGTGGACTTTCGAAGCCTCGTTTATTTTCCACCACATCCTGTGGCCTCCTTCCCACTTTCCCCTGCCACCACCCATGTCTGGATTTTAATTCTGTGGGGAAATATTTCAACATCTATTCTCCAACCCTACCAAGCAACCTACATCCCAAGCCACCCTACCTCAGAAGCAAAGCAAAACACAGGTGCCTCAATGGCCTGCCCCAGTCCCTGGCCTTCCCTGCCTCCCCTGGCCCGTTCCTGCTCATACCCGCTGTGCATTTGCTTATTTCTGCCAACCTCTTCCCTCCTCCCTCCCCTGGGTGCTGGAAGAGGTGACTCTTCCCACTAGGGAGGCGTGCCCTGCATCCAGGAACCGCCTGGGTCCCCCGCTGGGGCCTTTCTCACCCCTCTCCACCCCAAGGCCAAAATGCTCAGGGTTCATTGTGTGATAATTCCCCAGCGTTCCCTCACACAGAGAACTTCATGTCGCTTTCTAATTGAATTGTTGTCATGGAAATCACTTTCATTTGCTCTGAAAGGACTTAACTATCAGCCCCCTGTTTTCTCACTTCTGCCTTTGACAATAATCAGCTCACTCCCACCCCCTCCTCTCAACTCCCAAATCTTCCTTCAATGAGCATTCTTCTCGCAAAGTCTGGAGTCAGGGAAATCAAAAGTCTGGTTTCCTTCCTAATCCTCGCATGCTGACCGAAGAGTTGCACTATCTGCCCTGGGGACACACGCTAGGACTCACTTCCTGCCTTCCTAGTGCCTGGGTGGGGTCATGTGACTACTCTGGCCAATGAGACATGAGCTGTCCCAGCGCAGGGGAGCAGCAGCTGCAGCTCCCAGTGCCCTGACATCCCACAGCAAGGGAAGATGGGCTGCTCCTCTGGCAGCCTGGGTCCAAGGGAGGGGGTCACAGAGCAGAGCCCACAGTCAGGTGGAATGGGCACTCAGATTGGGCAAGGAATAAACCCTGTTATTTTAAGCCACTGGCATTTTGACATGCTTTGTTATCCCAGCTTATTCTCACTGATACACCCTCCGTCAAAAAGCGAAGACCAATTGAGTTAGCCTCTTTTTAAAAAATACTTTTATTTATATTTTAATTGTCATATAATTGCACATATTTATGGGGTACATAGTGATGTTTTGATACAAATAATGCATGGTGATCAGATCAGGGTAACTGGCATATCCATCATCTCAAACATTTCTTTCTTTGTGTTGGGAACATGCAATATCCTCCCTATTTAACTTCTTTAGACTAAAGCTAGTTTCCAAGAAGGCAGTGGCTCCCATCACCAATCCAAGGAGAGTCCTACATTTCTGGAGGATCACAAATGTCTGCCATTCGCAGCCTGGGAGTTTCATCCTCAGCTCCACCACCTATGAGCTGGGTGACGAAGGACAGGTCACTTTCTTTCTCTCTCTCAGTTTTATCATCTGTAAACTGAGGGTAGAAGTACCTACCCCTAAGGATGGTTGTGAGGATGAAATGAGTCAATCTATGTAGAGTGTTTAAACAGCACCTGGCACATTGTGTAATTTAAGTGTTAGTTATTAATATAATCACTGATACATTTATCATCTTCATCAAGGCAGGGACTCTGAATTGTTTAATTGTTTTAATGTTAGAATTGAGTTTACAATGAACCATCCTGTTAGAGGGTTTCTCAAGACCACTCTCATATGTTTAGTGATTCAGTAGAAGAGCTCATGGAACTCAGCATTTGGTTGGACTTATGGCTAAGGCTTATTACAGCAAAAAGATATACAACAAGATCAACAAGGGAAAAGACACAGGCAGATTCTGTAGAAATCCATGCACCAGCTTCCTTATACTCTCTCTTCCTCCCATGAGGGTCACACAGAGCACACTCTTCTTCCAGCAAGAAAAACACAGCAACATATGCGTGCTGCTTCTATCCAGGGAAGCCCAGCATTTGTACTGGGTGCTCAGTGCCCAGCATTTGTACTGGGGACTAGTCACATAGACTCCCCTGCCTAGCATGTACTCATATTCCAGATTCCCAGAGGGAAAGCAAGTGTTCACCATAAGTCACATGGTTTGTACAGTCTAGGAACCATGACACACACTTATTCAGGGAACAGTCCAAGTGCCAACTCCCAAACACCAGCCAAAGGTCAACCTTGTAAGCAGACCTTTCCAGGAATAACAGTCTCAGGCCTGCTGCATTTATTCTTCCATGCATACCCTTCAAACAGCCCTATAGCCTGGGATGGACCTATCTGGCAATGGCCTTGTATAGACTAATGGAGTCAGCCAATTACAGATGAGGACCCTGGAGCTCAGAAGGACATGTGATAGGCTGACCCAGCTCTTGGTCTCTAATCCAGGGATGGCAAAGGTATGGTTAAATGCCCAAATATCTCCACTACCAATGATCCCTGTCTGTAGCCAGCATGGCACTTCTTCCTGTTGGGCAAGGTAGACACAGAAGCTTTCTCGGTGGTGGGGTAGAGGGAGCCATTGTGCTGGAGCAGAGGTGGCCAAACAGACCTTCCCTCGCTGGGTTGCATCCAACCTGGGCAGAGTTGTTGCCTCTTAGAGGGTCTTCAGAGAGGGAAATTCAAGAGTTTCTTCAGCCACTCTTTCCAGGGTTCACCACCTTGAGCAACAAAAGCTACCTCCTTACAACCAAAACAATTCTTTTCTGCTGCATTTCTAAGTTCTGTTTTTTCTTACAGAGCCTTCTGTGGACAGGGAAGGCCAGTGTTTCATATCTTGCCTTTAAAAATCCAACATGAACATTTGATAAAAATAATGGCATAGTCTGCTGGCTTTCTAAACTCTGGGTTAAACACCCCACTCGCTCATTTCCGCCCCATCCCCAAAAAGAAGTTCAATGCTCAATACCTAGCCAGTCTTCACTAGTTTATATAAACTTATAACCAACTGCTTGCATACCCATTAATAAAAAATTGGTTAAATGACTCATATTACTCCATTTATTTAAAAAAAAAAAAAAGATGGAGAGTCCCATTTATTGACATGGAAAGATGACCTTGATTGATGGTTAAATTTTTGAAATTAAAAACCAATATGAGTTTTTGCCCTCACTTAAAAACAAGGAGTGTTCACATAAAAATCTGGATTTCTTGATTCTCCAGAATAAGGGTCAGCACAGTCTTTCTGTAAAGGGCTAGAGAGTAAATGTTTTCCACCTTGCAGGCCAAATGGTTTCTACTGAAGCTTCTCAACCCTGGTGTTACGGTGTGAAAGCAACCGGAGACAATATGTATATGATAGGCATGGCTGCTTTTCAATAAAACTTTGTCTATCAAAACACACAGAGTGCCACATTTGACCCACCGGCTGTAGTTTGCCAACCTCTGCTCTAGAAACCAGAAAGCCAGAGACAGGCTCTTTCCAACCCTTCCATCCCAGATCAATCATGAAAGAAGGGGCTGCAAACTTAGAAACCTAGAGAGTCTTGATGCAAAACACAACTGGGAGAAGCGGGCTGGTTTTAGGACAACTGGAAGTGGTGGTGACTCGGGCACACCGCACAGTTCCAGACTTTTCCCATCGGAGAATGTTGGCCTCTGTGAACAGATCTGATTTTTCCAGAGATGCCAAAAATCCAGACTTTTACACAAAATTTCTGCTTTTAAACAGTAGCCATTTGTCCAACTTTTTTTTAACATCGTTGTTAGTTCCCCAGAGCTGCCATAACAAATTAGCACAAATGGGATGGCTTATAATAACAGAAATTCATTCTCTCATAGTCCTGGGGGCCGGAAGTCCCAGACCAAGGTGTAGGTAGGACCATGTTCCCTCTAAAGGCTCTGGAGAGGTTCCATGCCTTTCTCTTTGCTTCTGGTGTCGCTGGTAACCCTTGGTGTTCCCTGGCATCATGTAGGCACGTCACTCCAATCTCTGCTGTATCTTCACATGGCCTTCGTGTGTGTGTGTGTGTGTGTGTGTGTGTGTGTGTGTGTGTGTGTGTGTGTGTGTATGTGTGTATGTGTGTTCTCCTCTTTTTTTTCTTTTTTTTTTTTTTTTTTTTTTTTTGAGACAGTCTTGCTCTTGTTGCCCACACTGGAGTGCAGTGGCACAACCTTGGCTCACTGCAACCTCCGCCTCCCGGGTTCAAGCAATTCTCCTGCCTCAGCCTCCTGAGTAGCTGGGATTACAGGCGCCCGCCACCACACCAAGCTAATTTTAGTAGAGATGGGGTTTCACCATGTCGGCTAGGCTGGTCTTGAGCTCCTGACCTTGTGATCCACCTGCCTCAGCCTCCCAAAGTGCTGGGACTACAGGCATGAGCCATCATGCCCAGCCTGTTCTCCCTCTTCATCTAAGGACACCAGTCATATTGGATTAGGGCCCACCATAATGACCATATCTTAACTTGACCACATATGCAAAGACCCTCTTTCCCAATCAGGTCATGTTCACAAGTATTAGTGGTTAGGACTTGGACATATGTTTTGGGGGACACAATTCAGCCCACAGTACCCACAAATCCAGCTCATGGCCTTCTGACTTGTAACCTCTACATTAAAATCACATGTGGTAAGACAGCATGATGAAAGACCGTTTGATTAGAATCCAAAGTTATACCCAAATTGGATTACCAGGAAGGGCTGCACCTCTCTCTGCCTACCTTTCAACAGTCCAAACCCTCAATCAATTCCTCTCTTCAGACTTAAACATTATGCATGCCTCTTGGAAAGCAAGCTGACTTCACTGGCGCTGACAGTTGTTACTGCACCAGCTGTCAGGGGAGACGCCAGCGCTTCTGCCACTTGACTGACAGCCGCACCAACAAGGGTCAGGTCAAGGCCAAGGGCGTAGGCAAGCATTGCTTGACAGACAGGCAGCCCCCAAAGGTACGAGGGACTCACACCCACACAAATGCACTCTCAAGGTTTCCCCAGGGAGAAAAAGCATCCTCTCATTCCCAACTCCACTCCAGCCATTCGGCCTTGACGGACACCCCCAGACAGCATTGAGACGCCTGAAATCAAGCATAGCCCACGGCCTGCTCATCAGAAATCTCATCTAATGATTATTAGAACAAAGTCGGGGATGGATAGTTCATTTCACCTGATGAGGTTTTGTTCTAATTAGCCAACTGCCCAAAACAACTCTGCAATTCTGGTCACTGTGATCAGACCCACGGTCTGATCTAAATGGCTGAAAAATGCTCAGAAACGCACCTCTGTGGTGCAGAGACCAGCTGCTGTCACCAGCTGGAGTCATCTGACCGCTTCGAGGTCAGAACAGAAGCCAGGGCAGTCACGGTTCTAAGAATAGGGATTGTTCTGTTTTTCCTTATCCTTTATCCAAATATCCAACAGATGTAAACTATATATTTAAATAAACAAAGGAATGCATAAAAGGCACCACTGGCACTGATTTCCCAACTAATTTCTAATGCTCTAGTGGCCAGAGTCAAACACCCATGGATACCGAGAAGATGTCTGTCAATTTTCACTAGTATTTACCTTTAAAAATAATTTTAGACTGGGCACAGTGGCTCACACCTGTAATCCCAACACTTTGAGAGGCTGAGGCAAGAGGATTGCTCAAGTGCAGGAGTTCAAGAACAGACTGCACAACATAGGGAGACCCCATTTCTACAAAAACTTAAAAAATTAGCCAGGCATGGTGGCACATACCTGTAGTCCCAGCTATTCAGGAGGCTGAGATGGGAAGATTACTTGAGCCCAGGAGGTCAAGGCTGCAGTGAACTGTGATCACACTACTGCACTCCTGCCTGGGCGACAGAGTGAGACCACTCTGTTTTTTTCTCCCAAAAAAAAAAAAAAAAAAAAAAAAAAAACATCAGCCAAAGGTTTTCAAGGATGCAAGACAACAAAATTACAATAATCTCCAAAGCTAGGAAGGTGGGACATGGTTAACTTACCATCTGTTCAACTCCCACTCACCTTTCAAAACCCACTTCAGAATTATCTTTTGTTTGAGCAGCTTTACCCAATTTCCTCATTCAAAGAAACTCTCCTTAATAATCTGGATATTCCTCCCATCAAAGCCACATCATGTCACTCTCATTTATTTCTTGCATTTCTCCTGAAAAGCATGTCTCCATCAAGGGCGAGGGACTCAGTGTCTTTGATTCCTCAGTCATGATCATCAGGTCTGACACGTAATGGGTGCTACCAACAACTTCCTGAAAGAATGAGCTACGGCAAAACTCTGCACTGACCGGATGAAGAAGAAAACCTAAGATGACCTCAAATTAAGAAAGCCAGACGTACACTCCACAATGGGCTAACAGAATATGATTAAATAACAAAAAAGCTGAATCCACAAACTAATCCTAGGAATTCAGAATCTGGAGTGAGCTGTGAGCTGGGGTGATCACAGAGCTCCGTGGAAGGAGAGAAAAAGTCCAGCCCAAGTTCCAGGTTAGCTGGGTTTGGGACTGGGCTTTGAATGAGGAAGTTGGGTAAAGTTGCTCAGATAAAAGATAATTCTGAAGTGGGTTTTGAAAGATGAGTGGGAGTTGAACAGATGGTAAGTTAACCATGTCCCACCTTCCTAGCTTTGGGGATTTTTTGTAATTTTTTTATTTTGCATCCTTGGAATTCTTGGGCTAACTTTTTTATTTTTGGGGAGACAGGGTCTGATCGCACTCCATCACTCAGGCTGGAGCGCATTAGCGTCATCATAGCTCACTGCAACCTTGACCTCTTAGGCTCAAGTAATCTTCCCATCTTAGATGAATGAGAGGCCGTGGGCATTTAAATTATCAGACACGGTATAGTTAGTGATCTTTAGGTTACCCTTAGGAGGCACCCAAGTTCTCAACCAACTAAAATAGACAAAGATGTAAGGCAGATGTCGATCAAAATGTCAGCTGTATTACCACAAAGTTAATATTGCAGAATACAGCCTGTTCTTTTCTTTGGGGTTCTTCCCCATATGAACCCAAGTTGGGCACTGAGTGATAGTCCCAGGCAGCACTCAAAGTCTGAATAGTCTGGCAACGAGCATTGACAACAATGCACCATGGTCAGAACACCTCTATGTCGCCAGAGGGTGGATCAACCTGGACAACCACTTTGGAAAACAGTTTGTCACCATTTGGCAAAGTTGAAGATGCAGTGAACACATGATCCAGCCATTGTAGACAATGAACCTGGAGGATTTGGGCCTGTCTGTGTTGTGACACAAGTACGAAAATGTTCACAGCAGCCTTGTTCATTGGAGCAAAGGACAGGTAACCACCCAAATGTCAGCTGTAAAAGAGATGAATCCTGGAACATTCCTAGAATGGAATAGCATAGAGCTGCTACACATTTCAATGTGAAAGAATCTCCCAAATGCAATGTTTAGTGAAAGAGGGGCAGCACCAAAGGACACCCAGAGTACAACTTCACTTACACAAAGCTCACGAAGAGACCCAAAATAATAATGTATTATTTAGGGAGCAAACAGAGCAGCAAGAGAATGATGAACACATAATTCAGGAGAGGTTCTTTATGAGGGGAGAGGGAAAGAGACTGGGGAAGAGCACAGAGGGGGCTTAAAAGTAGAGGCACACTGACTCAAGCCTGTAATCCCAGCACTTTGGGAGGCCAAGGTGGGTGGATCACCTGAGGTCAGAAGTTCAAGACCAGCCTGACCAATATAGTGAAACCCTGCCTCTACAAAAATACAAAAACTAGCCAGTGTGGTGGTGGGTGCCTGTAATCCCAGCTATTCGGGAGGCTGAGGCAGGAGAATCACTTGAACTCAGGAGACAGAGCTTGCAGTGAGCCAAGATCACACCATCGCACTCTAGCCTTAGTTATCTTAGTGACAACAAGAGAAAATTGGGATGTCAGGGGAAATCGAGATATACCGTTACTGTATGTACATCACACTTTTACCCTATGTAAAAGAAATAATCTTTTCTTTTCTGTTTTTGAGACAGGGTCTCACTCTGTCACCCAGGCTGTGTGCAGTGGTTTTGATCACAGCTCACTGCATCCTCAACCTCCCAGGCTCAAGAGATCCTCCCACCTCAGCCTCCCAAGTAGCTGGGACTACAGGCATGAGCAACCATGCCCAGCTAATTTTTGTAATTTTTGTACAGATGAGGTTTCACTGTGTTGCCCAGGTTGGTTTCGAACTCCTGGACTCAAGAGATCCTCCCACCTCAGCCACCCAAAGTGCTGGGATTACAGGCATGAACCACCACACTTGGCCTATTTTTCTTAACTAAGTAGTAGGTACATGGGTATTCACTGTACGATTTTATTCCTTAAATGTAATTTATAAAGATGATTTTATATCTATTCAAGTTAGTATAAAAACAGAATTATATGTACAGAGAGATAAATAGAGATAGAGATGCTTGTGCGTTCAAAAGGGCACCGTGAATAGGTTCCTGAGTGTTCTATGTGGAGAGCATCTCCTGATGAGGTCACCAGTGGCCCTCCTGACCCTTGGCATCTGACTGTTTGAGCGAAGAATGACATTGAAATGCAGAAAGATGAGCCATGCTCTGCGCAGAACACTGTGGAAGTGGAAGTGCCAACATCTGTAGCAGGGATGGGTAATGACCTGCCAGGCAAGGCCACAGTGTTAAATTAATCCCTGATGTGTTGGAGGGTTTTTATTCTTTCATTGGGTCATTTAATAATGTGACGACTCCCTCCTTCCCTCCGCCTTTAGCTCCCCCATTGCCATGGAGACGATTGTGAATCAGCTATCATAAATAAAAATAATCCAACTGCACACGCCCGCGCCACATGCCACTTGGATGTGGTGCCAACTCAAGTTTATTTTTTTTTTTTTAATCCAAGAGCTCTCAGGAGCTCAAGCAATGCAGGACATCTCCTAAGAAATGGATGCTATTCGGTGTCTGTTCAAAAACAGGCCTGGGCCCAGGGGATCAGAGGCTCATGTCTGCCTCTCGCCAGTCGCTGGACCAAAGAGGGAGTTTTTGTCTAAATGGGAATTTCCCACCCACTGGAGGACAGGGATGCCCTATTCATCAATATATTCTGCTGCAGAAACTAACTACTCCCGTACCCCCAAATAACCCCCTGAAAGGTATCCCAAGAGCTTTTCTGCAAATGCAACAAATGCAACAATCCCTTTAGCTCGGCATTCAAAGCCCTTCCCAGCCTTTTCCCAAGTCCTCCCAGCAATGTGGAAGACCATTTACAAAAAGGTTTTCAGGAACGTGGAATCCCACCGTTAGAAGGCTATTCCTTTCTTAATTCTCCTGCAGTCCTTCTCATAAAGACAGGAAGCCTCCGTCTCCGCTAATGAGTCTCTAACATTTGGCTAATGGCCCTTGTTAGACGGGAGACAGCAGGTCTCTGTCTGAGAGGCTTTGGCAAGCCGCAGTATCTAGCTGGAATTTAAGATCATTGCTTTGTTTTCATTGTCTTTATTTCAAAGGTTTCTGGCTATTTATGGCAAGTAATACTGGCTTTCTATTTGTGGTAGTGATAGAGTCTGCTTTTAAAATAAACATATTTAAGTAAAAACAATGAGTTGATTTTTAAAAATATATATTAGATTTTTTAAAATAGCCAGAGAATACTGTAGATATGGCCAAATATATATAACATATAACATATATTATATATAATATGTTATATGTTATATATGATATATTATATATTATACATTATATATTATATATATATGAAGGTAATATATTAAAAAACCCAAAGTTTGGGAAACATGGCCTCTTCACTGTAGCCTTTCTTCCTACCTATGCACTTGCCAGCTGTGCACATAGTAGGTTTGCAATTCGAGACTTCTGAAAATAGAAAGGACAACCAGAGAGAGCACCAGAGGTGAGCATAGCTCAGGACAAGCCAAGTACCACCATCAGATGGGTCTTATCCCATTTCACTCTGACTAATTTTGAAATTTTTTTACTCAACCCTCATGAATTGTGAGTGCTACAAATACCAAGGGTCTGGAATAGCAGACTCTCAACACAAAACCTTCCACCTCTCCACCACCACACCATGGCAGACGTTGTCAAACAACTGTGGAATTCCTTCCCACGATCAATCATAATGAATGGGTGGAATGAAGATCATGGTGTGCCAGAGCCTGCCATTTGTTCTCCAACATCCTTGCAACAATAATCGACCCCTTGTATTTTGCCAAGTTCGTGGCCACTGTGAATAAAAACCATATTTCCATCCCAGCACTTTAGGAAGCTGAGGCAGGAGGATCCCTTGAGGCCAGAAGTTTGAGACCAGCGTAGTCAACATAGCGAGACTCCATCTCTACAAAAATAAAGATTAAAAATTAAAAATTAGCAGGGTATGGTGCATAGTGGTGCACACCTGTAGTCCCAGCTACTCGGGAGGCTGAGGTGGGAGGATCACTTGAGCTCAGGAGTTGGAAGCTGCAGTAAGCTAGGCTTGCACCCCTGCACTCCAGCCTGGGTAATAAAGCAAGACCCTATCTCTTTTGGAAAAAAAAAAAAAAAAAAAACTGTTTCCCAGGTTCCTTTGCAGGTAAGCATGGCCATAAAGCTAATGCTCCATCTCACTTTCTTTCAGTCCATCTTTTTGCCCTGGCTCTTGCTGTAAGAAGCTGGGCACATGTGGAGCCCCCAAGCACCTCCACTGCACCTCCTATCCGCTCCCCGCCGCAGAGTCTCTGCAGGAGCCTGTTCAGCTGTCCCGTACATGCTCAAAACCGTGAGTACAAGGGATTCAACATCCTGAAGAGCAACTCTTGACCAATGGGGTTTGGCAGACGGAGAAAATACTCCCCTCATCGTGTCTCTGGTGAACAGTCCTGAAGTGTGTTTCACGCTGCTCCTGGAAGCAGTTTCAGCAGGAGGGAACCCCAAGGCCTACAGTGGCAACTACCTGGGTCATGCAGCCTTGGATTCAATCTTCCCTCCTCTCCTGTTTCCTCTTCCCAGTTGTCCCATTCCACTTCCTTTGAATACATTTCCAAAGTAAATTACCTGCATACAAGCCTTTATATCAGCTTCTGCTTTTAGAGGGAACCCAAGTTAACATAATAAGGTCAGGAAATGGGACACTGTGGGGTACTACATGCAACTTCTTGGAAAGTGGCCTTAGGGAGCAAAAGGATCATATGCTAACAAGAGAGAAAATAAAAATTAGCAGGGTAGGATGCACGGTGGTGCACCCTGAGGTTCCAGGTACTCAGGAGGCTGAGGTGGGAGGATGGCTTGAGCGTAGGAGTTCGAGGCTGCAGTGAGCTGTGATTGCACCACTGCGCTCCAGCCGGGGTAACAGAGCAAGACCTCATCTCTTAAAACACACACACACACACAGACACACACACACACACACACACACACAAAAAGATACGAGATGTGGCATTAGCTTTCTGGCCATGCTTAGCTGCAAAGGAACCTGGGAAGCGTAGCTTTTTTTTTAAGAGGCAGGGTCACGTTCTGTTGCCCAGACTAGAGTGTAATGGGGCAATCCTAACTAACTGCAGCCTCGAACTCCTGGGCTCAAGTGATCCCCTTGCTCTTTTCCATTTCCTGCTACCTGGAATGTGGGAGGCACATCTGGAGCTCTATCTTGGACCATGAAGAGAGACCCACACCTTAGGAATGATGGTGAGCTGGAAGGAACTGGAAACAGAGAGGGTTTTCCTGCAAGCAGCTGCCATCCCAGTTCTGGAAACTTATTTCTGCGCATGTATATGAGAGGGAAATACACTTCCGTCTTGCTTAAATCATTGTTACTTGAGGTCTCAGTTCTCTGCAGCCAACCTAACACATAGGATTTAAGTGATCAATCACGCTCCGTGCTGGATCCTACTGAACTAGGGAGATATAAGGTGACAGGACAATCCCCGGACACCTGGATTTCTCGTTTTGTTTAAACAAGGAGAAGGTTTTAATTCATCCTGGGTGAGAACACAGTACATCCTCTCCCAAGCTCCCTTGACAAGCTACTGTGCTGAGAAACCTCAGGACACAGGTAAAGAGCTAATTACCAGGCTCGAGTCCCAAGGCAGCTCTCAACAGCTCTCTAATCTTCAAGAAAAATGTCATTTAAACGGCACCTCTGCCAGGGAACCAGAAAGGCTGCCTGCCTCGCTCGACAAAGGGCCTGCATTTGTTACCCTGCTTTCTGCAGCCAAGGAATCATTATTTTTCCTGGCACCACTGGAGGAAGGTGAAGTAGCAAGGAGACCCTCCAAGTCCCTGGAATTCCAACAGCACTCAGGGCAGCGCCTGGCCCCTGAGTCACCGGCAAGGTTACAAATGCTTAGGTGATGAAGTAAACATAAGGGAAACCAGCCCAGGTCTGCTCCATGAACTGCAAAGTAACTGTAAATATAATCAGAGGTGTATCTGGGAACCCAAGATCCTCCAGAAGAAGGTGTTGCCTCGGGGCCATTATTATTGAGGCCAAGAAAAACAGCAGCTCCCGCAAGAAACCCAATTAACTATATCAGTTGGTAAAATAAATTCCAGCTTGCTAGTTAACAAGGTAGAAGTTCTTCTGAACAGCCTCTAAGAGCAAAAACTAGCAGCATGGTAAGATTGCTGGGGTAACATGATGCGGTGCTGGGAGGCACAAACAGGGACGCTGATTCTAGCCCCCAGCTGCTGTGTGATGCCTGGGAAACCCATGTCCTCTCACAGCCTTGCTAGTCTTTCTTGTCTTTTATCTTAATTTTATTTATGTTTTGAATGGGTAAAACATTTTCATGTCTCAAACTTCAAAAGATACATGATTCTAGAATAAAATGTCTCCCTTCTGTCTTACACTCAACTCCCCAGAAGCAACCAACATTACTAGTTTCTCATGAACCTTGAAAAAATATTGTGTGTATATAAAAGTGCACATATACACACATACTATATTACTTTTTCTTTTTAACACCGTCACAGACTATACACACTGTTCTGCACCTGGTTTTGTTATACACTTAGCAATCTTTTATGGAGATGGTTACAGCCAATATATACACTGTCTTCATTTTCCTCACGCTGTATAGCATTCCACTGTATGGCTATGCACCGACATTTATTTACCCATGCCCCTCCTGATGGACATTCAGGTTGCTTCTTGCCTTATGCTACTGCAGGGGTGCAATGAGTAACCTCATGCATGGGTTAATCTGCACAGGTACAATCTCTCTGAATGATAAATTCTCAGAAGTAAATTGGATGAGTCAAAGTGTGTGCATTTGTAATTTTAACTGATAATGCCAAATTCCCCTCCAGAGAAGGTGAGCCAACACTGCTAACATAGTGTACAAAAGCCAAGTCCCAATTTCCTCATTTATGAAGTTGATAGATCCCTGAGCTCTGCCAGTCAGAGGACAACACCATCTCACCTTGGTATAGCAGCCTTTATTTTTCATTGTTTCTTTTTCTTTTTGTAGAGATGGAGTCTTGCTAAGTTGCTCAGGCTGGTCTTGACTTCCTGGGCTCAAGCCATCCTCCTGCCTCAGTTTCCTAAAGTGCAGGGATCACAGGCGTGCACTACCTCACCTGGCTCATAGCAGCCTTTACAGTAGAGATCACCAAAGGTCCACAGGCCAAATGCAACTTGCACACCAATATTGATTGGTCCACACTGCATTTCTTACACTGAGCCAAGATTGAAAAAATCAAGACACTTCTCATTTAAAATATACATATAGATTTCTAGCTTCTCTCGAGAAATCACATCTGTTAACTCTAAGTTCATATTCTCACAGCATAGTAAGTGGCAGTCACAGATTAGGAGCCGCTGCCCCCACCAACTCATGCTCAGGCTCTGTAATGAGCCACAGTCCCCAACACTCCCTATTGCATGCCCCAACCATGAGTGCGAGTTTCAGTTACCTCTTATCATCCCAACTGCAGTGTTACTTTCTGTATAGCAGAGAAATATTTCTGTACGACAATGTGCTTATCAGAAGAATTCACCAAAAAGAGAGAGGATGTGACAGAAAATGGCTAATTCTAGTTTCCTTTCTCCCCTTTTTCCTTTTATTCATGGAACCCCCCAACGCACAAGGTTGGAGATTACCTTTCCCAGTCTTCTCGCAGCTGATGGTGTCTGTGTGGCTCATTTCCAGACTTTGGGACATGAACCAAAGTGAGACATGCAATTCCCAAGCCACATCCTTTAAAAAGGAAATTCCCGGCCCTGCACTTCCTCACTCCTTCCCCATCCAGCCTGGAATGCACCTATGGAGATGAGGTAACCTCAATCACGAAACAGACACCAGCCTAGGGAGTGACAGAGCAAAGAGATGGAAACCCCTGGGTCCCAGGATGACCTCAGAGATCACAGCATCTCCTACATGGGGATGGTTAAACGAGAAGAGAAAAAATGGTCTTGTCTGAGCCACTGCACATTGAGGCCTCCATGATACAGCAGCTTGCCACATCCCCAAAAATGGAGAGAAAGCATGGTTCTTTGTGAACAAGAA
Source organism: Macaca fascicularis (assembly GCF_037993035.2). Lineage (NCBI taxonomy): Eukaryota > Metazoa > Chordata > Mammalia > Primates > Cercopithecidae > Macaca > Macaca fascicularis. The sequence continues at coordinate 132,437,954 of NC_088385.1, read as the reverse complement.
GAATATTCCCAAGTGTTTAACATTCAAATGCCTGGCCTGCTTGACCAGCAAGGCTCACCATCCTGAGTTCACCAAGGCTCACTATCCTGGGTCCAATACAGTGATTTGCTCACCACTGTGGTCTCACTGGACAGCCCAGCCCAGAGGGCCGTGACATATTCACTTTCAAATTAAATGATTTCAAGGCAGTCAGAAAACACGGACTTGATTGATAACTCACATCCAGACAATTTCATGAGCTACTGGGACTTGGATAAGAAGCCCAAATTCACCCTGATGCTAAAATAAATTCCAAATATCAAATACTTTCAAAAGAAATCACTGAAGTACCAGAAGAAAGCCTGGGTAACATTTCTTAACAAGTGTGGTGTGGAGAAGGCCTAACCCAACCCAAACCTGACCCTCAGCCCCAACCATGACAAAATGGAAAAATCTCCAAAACAGAAAATGCTGTCAGCAATTACTTGATCTCTGTGAGAGGGCCTGGCCTGAGCAGCTACACGTGCTTCCATGCCATTCGGTGTGTTTCCATTTTGATCATGTGCATATATCACTCTTAAGATTTTAATTATAATTATGCTCAGTTATAATAAATTGATTTTAAAGGGAAAGTAATACCCAGTGCCCATTGGCAATAGAATGGGTAAGCGGTAATAGATTCACATAAGTCAATGCTCAACCTTGGCCAATGTTTTCCATAAAAGGCCAGAGAACAAATATTTTAGGTTGTACTGGCCATTTAGTCTTTGCTACATATTCTTCTTTGTTTGGGGTTTAATTTTTTAATTTTGGGTTTTTTTTTTTTTTTTTTTTTTTTTTTTGAGGGTCTCTCTCTGTCACCCAGGCTGGAGTGCAGTGGCGCGATCTCAGATCACCCATGACCTCCACCTGCAGGGTTCAAGCAATTCTCCTGCCTCAGCCTCCCTAGTAGCTGGGATTACAGGTGCCTGCCACCACGCCTCGCTAATTTTTGTATTTTTAGTAGAGACAGGGTTTCATCATGTTGGCCAGGCTGGTCTTGAACTCCTGACCTCAGGTGATCCACCCACCTCATCCTCCCAAAGTGCTGGGATTACGGGCGTGAGCCACCACGCCTGGCCTGGGTCTTTTTTTTTTTTTTTTTTTTTAATATATAATCCTTTAAGCTTAAAAACTATTCTTAGCTCACAAGCTCAATTTGGCCCACAGGTTACAGTCTGCCAACGTCTCTGTTCTATAGCAATGAGTATGAATGAGAAGTCACTACTTGTAACGATGTTACAAGTATACTTGTGCTATTTTGTTATTGTCATTAATCTCTTACTATGTCTAATTGATAAACTGAGCTTTATCAGAGGTACGTATGTATAGAAAAAAACAGTCTAGTATAAGATTTAGTACCATCTGTGATTTCAGGCGTCCACTGGGGATCTTGAAACGTATCCCCTGCAGACAAGCAGGGAATACTATATATACAGTCACGCACCACAAAATGACATTTCTGTCGACAACAGACCATGCATATAATAGTGGTCCTGTAAACTATAATACCGTATTTTTACTATACATGTTTAGAGATGCTTACAAACACAAATGCTTATCCCTGGGCTGCAGTTGCCTACAGTATTCAGTACAGTAACAAGCTGTACAGGTTAGTAGCCTAGGTGTGTAGTAGGCTCTACCACCTGGGTCTGTGTAAATATACTTTGTGATGTTCGCACAAGGACAAAATCGCCCAACAGCAAATTTCTCAGAAGGCATCCCTGTCATTAAGTAACGCATGACTATGTATTATAATTCAATGAAAAATTCAAAAAATAAATGAATTTCATAAGGAAAGATGGGTTGAGTGTGTCTATGCACATGCGTGTGGGTGTTTGCATTCATGCAAGGGGAAAAGAATGCAGATGGACTTTATAATCTGGGAAGTGAGGGAGAAGCAGACCAGAAAACAAATTAGGCCACTTTAAATTGTGTTTGAGAACAAGGTGTGTCATTTTATTACAGGGAACTGCATGCTTGGCATGCAACAGTTGTGCACCAGCTGTGAGCTGCTCCACTCTCCCAGACCCAACTGCTTCTGAAACCCCTAAAGACCTGAGCTGTTCCTCTGCCCAAAACAGTCCATCCCCATCAACACTCCAGCACCTGGGCCCCAGGCCCTATCTGCCCAGAATGACCCACCTTGTTTTGCCTGGGCCCCTCCAGGCTGCCAAAGCCCAACCAGAACACCCTACCTTTTCTGACTTCCCAGGACCCTCAAAAGCTTAGCAGAGAGATGGCCTCCAAAATGTCCACATCCTAAACGCCAGAACCTGTGAATATGTTACTTTATAAGACAAATGGGACTCTACAGATGTGATTAGGTTAAGGATCTTGAGATGGGGTGGATATCCTGGATTGCCATGGTGGGTCCAACATCATCTCATAGGCGCTTATCAGAGGGAGGCAGGAGAGGCAGAGGCAGAGGAGGCGATGTGATGATGGAGACAAGTTGAATGCATGCTTTGAAGATGGAAAAAGGGGCCACAAGCCAAGGAATGCAAGTAGCCTCTAGAAGCTGGAAAAAGCAAGGAAACATATTTTCCTCTAGAGCTTCCAGAAGGAACACAGCCCTGCCTTGATTCCATTCCTTGTCATTTCAGACTTCCAACCTCTAGACAGTAAGATAATAGATTTGTGTTGTGTAAGCCACTAAATTTCCAATAATGTGTTACAGGAGCAGTAGAAAATTAATACATGGAAAACACAAGTTTTCCAAAACAGCCAGTACCCAGTACTATGCCTGGGGCAAACTTACTCCACAATTCCCTCAGATGGTTGTGACTTTCTACGTCTGGTTGCATTTCACCCATAAACCATTAACACAGCTACAAACACCAAACAGTTCACATCTAATCACATCTCCCAGGCCACCTCTTGCACCAAAACCCTTAGTTATACCACACATCTGACTTCTGGTTTGGAGAACATGTTTTTATACCCATATCTCAGATGCACACCAACCTCAAAAAAACATTTTGAAACCCTTCGTTCATTCTTGATACATTTATTGACCACCAAGGGCCTGGAACTGTCCTGGGTGCTGAAGATACAGCTGAAAACAACAAATATGCGTGAAGACCTCACATGTGCTAGGCACTACTCCAAGTCTTGGGTATGGAGAAGGGAACAAAAACACAATGTCCTCGCCAAGTGCCAGGCACCAAGGACTTTACACGTCAGAGCTTATCAAGAATCATAGCACCCTGATGAGAACGTGTTATTATTCTGCCTAGTCTACAAGTAAGGAAACTGAGGTCAGACAGCTTGTACAATGCCACAGGCAGTCTGGCTTCCAGTGTGATGCTTTGAGGCACCTACCTCTCCATACTGTCCAGCAGAAAAACAGTTGCTCCCATCAAATGTTCATTCCACTCTGAGCTGCATCTGGTGTTAGGTGAAGTGGAGGATACAGACACATTATATAAGAAAAATCTGACCTCAAAGTGGGGAGTTCATTGTCCCCACAGATGTAAAACCACCGCCGCCAATACCACAGGGTAATAGACAACAGCAAACTCAGTTGATTACTTGAGAAGGAATGAGTAGTTCTAAGTGGAAAACTGCTGGGTAAAAGCTTCCCCTGCTGTGAGCTATTCAATTCATTCATTAAGGATGAAACAGACTCCAATCCACTCCATGCTCAAGGGGCCTGGGAGGCTGGTTTACTGCATCTGGGGGCACAAGGCTCTGCAAGGTGCTCCCCAATAGTCGGTCTGCCTTGAAGAGGCCCTTCCTGGCCTCTTAGCTGAATTCAAGGGTCAGAAAGTCAAATGCCTGCAGGGATCTGACAGCAACAGTAAATGAACAGAGGCAGCCAACACACTTTGCTTGAATATTAAATACATGAGAATGATCTTCACTTCCACAAAGATGTTCTCTCCTATTGTTCTCAAAACACACAGCCCTCTGGAAGCCTCTAATTTTTGACAGAGTCTGGCAAAGAGAGAGATATTTGTTTCCCATAAGAAAAACTATAGTTCAAGAATGATTATAAATGGTAACTGACAGCCTCGATGTAGGGTAGACAAGAGGGGGTGGTGGTGACTGTGGCAAAGTGGCAAGCCCACACCTTATCTAAAGGGGGCACACACTCATCAGCACCATTCCAATGTTGCCAGCACTTCCTCTGTTTCAAGATAGACCAAAAATACAGCTATTTATGAGCAAGAGTCCATTTTTTTTATGTTGGCCCCTATTTTTTCAGACATCCTTAAGCAAAACAAAACATATCTGTTGGTCAGATTCAGTCTTTAGACTGAATCCAAGCGGGGACCAAAGGTGCATATCACCAGGTCTGGCTAAGGTTTACTTTTCTTTTTTTTCCCCTGTAGAAACGGGGTCTTGTTATGTTGCCCAGGCTGAACTCAAACTCCTGCCATTAAGCAATCCTTCTGCCTCAGCTTCCCAAAGTTCTGGGATTACAGATGTGAGCCACTGTGCCCGGTCAATATTTATCTTTAAATTGCCCCACTTGTTTTTAAACTTAATGCCAAGTTTAGCCTTGTCCTGAGGTATAAGTATTACTGGTTTGTTGTGCTGGTTATATTTCTTTCTAACTCATACTCAAATAAATATAGGCTGGGCATGGTGGCTCACTCCTGTAACCCCAAGCACTTTGGGAGGCCGATGTTGGAGGATCACATAAGCCCAGGAGGTCGAGGATGCAGTAAGCTATGATTTCACCACTGCACTCCAGCCTGGGCGTTAGAGCAAGACCCTGTCAGAGCAAGTGGGCATCATTTTTCATATCCTGCTCAGGGGAAATAAGGGCCATTGATTATGGAAGCAAATGCCAGTGTCCAGATACACATATAACCCCTTTTCTGGCCTTCTTCTGGTTAAATAAATCTTCCGGCCGGGTGCGGTGGCTCAAGCCTGTAATCCCAGCACTTTGGGAGGCCGAGACGGGTGGATCACAAGGTCACAAGATCAAGACCATCCTGGCTTACATGGTGAAACCCCGTCTCCACTAAAAAATACAAAAAACTAGCCGGGCGAGGTGGCGGGTGCCTGTAGTCCCAGCTACTCGGGAGGCTGAGGCAGGAGAATGGCGTGAACCCGGGAGGCGGAGCTTGCAGTGAGCCGAGATCCGGCCACTGCACTCCAGCCTGGGCGACAGAGCGAGACTCCGTCTCAAAAAAATAAATAAATAAATAAATAAATCTTCCATTCAGCCTCTACACACTCCAGATATTCTGAAACCATTATATTTGCATGTAATGTTATTCTTTCAATAAAATCCATTGGTTAATCACATAGCTACTAATAACTATTCGAATTTTCTGCACTCGTGGATCATTGAATATTAATAAGTTTCAGACAATACATTCTGATTTGGGGCATAAGAAATATGGCCATGGTATACAGGAGTTCACCTCTCATCAAATATCACCAGCGTGCAGAACTCCTCTCTCTTTCAGCTGAGCCTTAAAATCAATTCCACTGGATCTTTAAGTCAGACAATGATACTAGAGCAACGAAGACCACCTGGTACACAGTCCCATCCCAGGCGCTAGGATAAAGCCAGAGAATATAATAGCACATTTCAGGTCCATGAAAAGTAACCTCTGAGGAGACTCACTCTGAATTTTCTGGAAGTCAATGAACAGTGATCTGAGAGAGTCTTTCTTGTACATGCCCTTACATCATTTTGCAGGAAAAGAAAGAAAAAATGGGCACTGAAAACAGTCACAGAATTTAAGACAGGATGTATCTTTGCCCTAAAATACCTGGACCAGAAACCTCTCACTGGGAGGACAAATGGGTGGAAGCTGCAAGTTCACTGCACTGGAAAAGTAGGTACGCTATTCAGCCAGCCTACCTACCAGTGAGGCAGAAGATGACTGGATGGCACACACATTCTTTGGTTATTTGGGGTGGTAGACAAGGGAAATGATTTTGTATTAATCACACACATATACACACACACGCACACGCACACACACACAATCTGTAGAGACAGGGTCTCGCTCTGATGCCCAGGCTGGAGTGCAGTGGTGAAATCTCCGACCTCCCAGGCTTATGTGATCCTCCAACATCAGCCTCCCAGAGTGCCTGGGGTTACAGGAGTGAGCCACCATGCCCAGCCTATATTTATTTGAATATGAGTTAGAAAGAAATATCACTAGCACAACAAACCAGTAATACTTATACCTTAGGACAAGGCTAAACTTGGCATTAAGTTTAAAAACAAGAGGGGCAATTTAAAGATAAACATTGACTGGGTACAGTGGCTCACATCTGTAATCCCAGAACTTTGGGAAGCTGAGGCAGAAGGCCAGAAGTTTGAGACCAGCCTGGGCAACATAACAAGACCCTGTTTCTCAAAAAAAAAAAAAAGCAAACCTTAGCCAGACCTGGTAGTGTATACCTGTGGTCCCAGCTACTTGTAAGACTGAGGCAGGAGGATCACTTGAGCCTACGAGTTAGAGGCTACAGTGAGCTATGATCACACCATGGTTGACACAGCAAGACTCTATCTCTAAAAAATAAAAAAATACATGAGTAAGTCATAATAGAGTTTGTACACAGTTAAATGGTGGTTAGGAAATAGTGGCAGTTTGGCAAACCCTGGAACTATTTCAAGTAGTGATGTACTCCAGAGACCAAGACTCGTTTTGCCAAAACTGCAAGCTCTAGCCCAAGGCAGGAGCTCCAAAGCTCCACAAACGTTGACCAAACATGTAAGTGAACGGCGGCAAAATGACAGAACAAAATACATCTCTGGGCACCAACATTCACTTCAATCTCTCTCTCAAAGCTCCAACCTGGCTGGCACAATTTCTTCAGTGTGGATACCAGCAGTTTCTACCAAGTTAGCGTGCATCCATGGGCTCATCCACAGCAAAACATAATTTCTACAGTTGGGAGAAACTCTTCCCTAGGATGATGGCTGCCAAATCCGCAAATGAATGAAGAGACCCCTCTGGGCAAACACGTTCACCAAGAACCGATTGGAAGACTCTGCAGTGAGCTCAGCCCAAAGCCACAAGGGTGGCGGCCACACCCATCCTCTCTTTTAACCTTGATTCTAAATCTCAGCTCTTACCAGTATGTGCGTTCTCATAAATCCAACAAAACCTTAACCACAGCATTAAGTCCTCGTGTGCTGCCTTCCCCCATAAACAAGCAAGATTTATACCTTCCCAGGGCTATTATCCAGACACATTTATCTTTATTTCTATGCGTAAGTAATGAGCAGGATGCCACTGCCGACGAGTCCCGGGGGATTAATTACAGAAACCATTTACGAAGGGTTCCCTCCCGATTCTCGGAGCATTTTTCAAACCCAGGAAAGAGAATTTCATTTAAAAGACCCAATGGCCCATACGAGTAGCATCATTACTGGGTTCCAACTCAACTTGGTGACAAATTTCAAGCATCCAGAAGGCTGACGACATTCCTGGGCTTTTCTCTAATTACTTAAATCTTGTGACAATTACTGAAGTGACAGACATCACACTCAAGGAGAAACCCTCTGCCAGGCAGCCCTGTGGCTAAGAGGTAGACCTAGTCAAGCATGCGTCATTCATTCAACGAATTTTATCGGATGCCTATAGATGCCGGGCATCCTGTTACACACTGAGAAGGCTGGTTTTCAAGACAAAGTTCCTGTTCTCATGGGATTTTAATCTAGTAGGTGAGACAAGGCATCAAGAAGTAGACAAATAATTTCAGAAAGTGGCTACATGCAAAAGAGACCAAAAAACAGGGTGATGGGGTGATGAGATAGGTTGACCAGGAAAGCTAAACTCATTCCCACCCAGAGACTTTTCCCTCATTTTTTCCCTCTTCCTGGAGCATCACTGGCACAGTCATCCTCACAGTTCACAGCTGACGCCCATCCCAACTGGCCATGGTGTTGTGGCTGATTGGTCAATGCCGTACCCTATGTCTACGAAGGATACAAATGCCTCTCCCCTGCCTGGATCACTCTTTCTCTGGATCTTCCCAAGCATGGCTCCTTCTCCTCACTCAGCGTTCAGATTAACTGACACCTCGCAGAGAGGCCTTTGCTGATCATCCAATCTAAAACAGCCCCCACATCCCAGCCACTCCTGATCCCGTCATCCTGTTTTATCGTTTTTCTGCATGTGGCACGTTGCATTTTTTAAAGATAGCAGCATACCGTGTCCCATGCCACAAGCTGTTCTACGATGTCATCTTGTCATTCTTCCCACCAAGAAGTGGGGTCTATGTCCCTTCCCATTCAATCTGGGTGGACTTGTGAGGGTTTTGACCAACAGAGTACCGTACAAGTGATACTATGTGACTGGAGACAGGATCCTCAAAGGCCATGCAGCTTGCCTTGCACTTGGAGTCTGGAGGCCACCATGTTGTAAGGAAACCCAATCACACACAGAAGCCACATGAAGATACTCAGACTGGCAGCTCTAATCTTCAAGCCATCCCAGCCCAGGAGCCAGACATATGAATGAGGAAGTCATTGGTGCTCCCTGCCCCTAGCTATTGAGTCACCACTAGCCTTGGAGCCTTCCCAGCTGAAGCCCAGACACTATGGAGCAGAAACAAGTCATCTCCACTGTACTCTGTCCAAATCCCCAGCTCACAGATCTGGGAACATAATAAAATGGTGGTTGTAAGACAGTAAGTTTGGGGTAATTTCTTATGCAGCAATAGTACCTGGAACACAGCACTTACTGCTTCATGAAATCATCTCATTTGTCTGCCTTGTCCAAGGCAGGAACCATGCCTGCTTCGTAAACAGCCCTTAAACAGTGCCTATACACAAAAGGCTCCCTGTAAATATTTCCTGAACAAATATAGAGGGAAATAATACTAAAAACTTGCATAGTTTAAAAACCATAGCATCAGTGTCTTATAGCTGCTGTAACAAATTGTGCTGGAATGAACTCACTGGCTTAAGACAATACACATTTATTCTCTTTGTTCTGGAAGCCAGAAGTCCAAAATCAGCAACACTGGGCTGAATTCAAGGTGTAGCCAGGGCCTCACTTCCTCCAGAGGCCCTAGGGAAGAATTCATTCCTTGTCTCTCCAGCTGCTGATGGCTGCAGGCATTCCTTGGCTTGTGGCCACATCATCCCAGTCTCTGCCTCCGTGGCCACATCACCTTCTCTTCTGTCTGTGTCACATCTCTATCTGCCCACCTTTGACACTTTGACTACATTTAGGGCCCACCCAGAAAAATCCAGGATAACCTCCCCATCTCAAAATCCTTAACATAATCACATCTATAAAGTTTTTGGCGTATAAAGTGATATTCACAGGCTCCAGGAATGGGGGACACCCTGGGTGGAAAGGAGGATTATTCAGCCTACTACACCATCCAAGAAAGGAGGTCCAGTTCCTGGGCAAGACAGCAGCCCCCACACACCACCCACCCATGAGCAGGGTTCAGCCAGTGCCACATCTAGTGACAGAAGCCAGAACCAGAAACGTAGAATCTGTTTGAAGGAACAACAGCAGAGATTCAACAGCATGCAGAAAAGCCTGCTTGGTCATTCATTCTCCCTGCACTGACCAACAATAGAAAGAGGAAGCCTCCAGGTGAAATTGCTACTTGACTTTTTTTTCAGACAGGGTCTTTCTCTGTTGCCCAGCCTGAAGTGCAGTGGCATGATTATAGCTCACAGCAGCCTTGAACTCCTGGGCTCAAGTGATCATCTCACCTTGACCTCCCAAGTAGCTGGGACTATAGGCGAACACTCCCACACCTGACTTTTTTTTTCCTGAGAGTTGGAATCTTGCTATATTTCCCAGGTGGGTCTCAAGCTCCTCGCCTCAAGTGATCCTCCCACCTCAGCCTCCCAAAGTGCTGGGATTACAGGCATAAGCCACCATGCCAGCCTTGACCATCTTTTTTACCTACAAAAACTGCAATTTCTAATAAATCCCAGGCCTGATGAAGATAAGGATCTCCAACTCCTCTCTGAAAAGCCTTCTTGTCAGAACTGCTGCTGAGAAGCAGAAATCTTTGTGTAAAGAGCCCCCTGTTCTTTCAACTGCTCACCCTTAGATGAACAGAAAAGTTACCCAGAAGAGGTGAAGCGAAGGTCAATGGACAGTCCTCAACAGCCCTGAACTGACTGCGCAATTTGGTTGCCTCATCCTTTCACTTTTATAATACTAGGTTGGTGCAAAAGCAATTGCGGTTTTTGCAATTGAAAGTAATTGTAAAAACTGCTATTACTTCTGCACCAACCTAATACAAAGCTTAAAAGGCAGAAGAACCTTCTAACAGAAGTGTGGGCAAATGTTTTCTGTAAAGGGCCAGACAGCGAATATTTTAGGCTTTGCAGGTCACATCTATTCATCTCTGCTTTTGTAGCTCCAAAAACAGCTGCAGATAATATGTAAATGAACGGGTGTGGCTGTGTTCCAATAAAACTTTATTTACAACAAACAGGCTGGGGACCAAATTTGACCTGAAGACCCTAGTTTGCAAATCTCAGCTCCAAGTTAAAGTTTTGCCTTCCAACACAACCACCAACAAACCTGAAAGCAAGTTTACAGGTTCCCCTGGCCACCCCTAAATGCCTGACCTTCCTCGCAGCACGGCCGATGTTCTTAAGTTGCCTTCAGCGAGGCTGTATTAAAAATGTGAATCCTGGCCGGGCGCGGTGGCTCAAGCCTGTAATCCCAGCACTTTGGGAGGCCGAGACGGGCGGATCACGAGGTCAGGAGATCGAGACCATCCTGGCTAACACGGTGAAACCCCGTCTCTACTAAAAAGTACAAAAAACTAGCCGGGCGAGGTGGCGAGCGCCTGTAGTCCCAGCTACTCGGGAGGCTGAGCCAGGAGAATGGCGTAAACCCGGGAGGCGGAGCTTGCAGTGAGCAGAGATCCGGCCACCGCACCCCAGCCTGGGTGACAGAGCGAGACTCCGTCTCAAAAAAAAAAAAAAAAAAAAAAAAAAATGTGAATCCTGTGATGTGGCACACTCCCGTTTTTAGAGACTGTATTGCAATTTCCAAACACCTCCCTGTTTTCCAGCAGGGCTGTCAGAGAAGAAAGTGCAGCAGATTCCTGAAGCTGGCCTCTGTCTCTTTCCAGCAGAAGCTCATCATTTTCAGCTTCAGCAAGATCTTCAGGGTTTGATGACAGGGGCCAGGACATGAACACACTGACTGACCCAGAATTGCTTCTGTGAAATCCATGAGATGAGAAATTCAAATGTTTTTCTTTTTAAAAGAAAAAAAAAGCGACACACAAAACCAGATGACTTAAAACTCAGTGATTAGGGTTGACAACAGAAGCATAAAACAGGGCCCAGGTGAATTTACTAATTGTTTCTCGGCATCAGATACCAGTTTCATCAAACCCACGATCGGTCGCTGTGACAACTTCAACCAGAACATGTCCTTCCAGAGCCATCTTTCATCTCTACTTGTTGAAAGATGTTGTTTTCCCTCAGACACATCCACTCTCAAGAACATCTCATTTCACCTGTATTTGAACCACCCCTGTGAGATCAAAAAAAATAAATAAATAAAATTTTAAAAGAGAGGAAGGAAAAGGGCAGAGACCTCGCTCCAAGATCCCCGGTCCCTGCCCAGCACTCTCCAAGGACCAGGCTCAAGCAGGTGAACTAGGTGGACTGTTCTGACTAATTGTTGAACAAGAAAAGATCCTTTAATATGGTGGAGCGGAACCTAAGGGAGCAATTTTTAGGAGATAAAGAGAAAAGGCATCTGTATGCGGCAGGATGCATTTGCACACTTTTCCATCTCATTAGGAAAGTCTTCTGTGGATTTTTGACAGTCACCTTGAACAGAATTAAAGAGAGAACTGATAATTGCCTAAAGCCTACAGCACAGCCATGCCGCCCCCATGGGCAACTGTGGCTCCACTACCCCCACCCCCTCGTGCCCACATACAGAGAGAGAGACAGAGAGGAGAAGAGAGGGGAGAGAGAGAGAGGAGAGAGAGAGAGAGGAGAGAGAGAGAGAATTTGCTCCCCAAGCTGCTACCCTCTCCTCCCAGCAAGCCCCTACCTTGGTTCTGAGCTAGGGATGGAGGGTGGCAAAGGTGAGGACAAGTCATGTGGATTTCCGCAACCCCCACTGAAATGCAAAGCAACACCCTCCCTCAGCTGCTCCCCACATTTCCACACATTTCATCAATCAAAGAGGATGAGAGCTCCCTGTCAACCTCCTCGTCACAGTCCCCACCGTTTAAAGTAGGAAGAGGCGTCCAGGCGCAGTGGATCACACCTGTAATCCTAGCACTTTGGGAGGCTAAGGCGGGTGGATCACCTGAGGTCAGGAGTTCGAGACCAGCCCACCCAACATGGCAAAACCCCATCTCTACTAAAAATACAAAATATTAGCCGAGTGTGGGGGCAGGCACCTGTAATTCCAGCTACTCGGGAGGCTGAGGCAGGAGAATCTCTTGAATTCGGGAGGCGGAGGTTGCAGTGAGCTGAGATTGCACCACTGCACTCCGGCCTGGGTGACAAGAGCGAAACTCCATCTAAAAAAAAAAAGTAGGAAGAGGCTCCTAGGCCCATTCCTCAGTCCCAGGAGAGAGGACCTTGCACTTAAACAAAAACGTGATTCCATCTCTAATCCAAGTGTCTCTGGAGGGGTACAGGCAATCTCATAGGGTCTTTGTGGAGGTGATGGATAAGGAGGCTCCCCAGGCAAAGCTGCGGCTCTCTTGGTTGATGGACAGAAAACTAACCAACTTACAAGCAAAACCTCACGGAAACATCTGCTGCTGCTTCCTCAAGTCCCCAGTCTGAGGGGGCTGACGAAGCCAAACAGAACCTCACCCAAGCTCCTTTCTTGAGTTCTCCTGATCAGGATGCCACCAGGTCTTGTCTACAATTTTGTGGTTTTGCTCTTCTTCTCAAAGTTAGTTTTGCTCTTTTTCTTTTCTTTTCTTTTTTGGAGGCAAGATCTCACTCTGTGACCCAGGCTGGAGTGCAATGGCACCAATGTGGCTCACTGCAGCTTCAACCTCTGGTGATCCTCCCACCTCAGCTTTCTGAATAGCTGGGACCACAGGCATGCACCACAGGCCCAGCTAATTTTTGCATTTTTTGTAGAGATGGGGTCTCACTATGTTGTCCAGGATGATCTCTAACTCCTGGGCTCAAGTAATCCTCCCACCTCGGCCTCCCAAAGTGCTGGGATTACAGGCGTGAGCCACCGCACCCGGTCTAGTTTGGCTTTTCTTTTTTTTTTTTTTTTTTTTTTTTTTTTTTAGAGACGGAGTCTCGCTCTGTCACCCAGGCTGGAGTGCAGTGGCGCGATCTCAGCTCACTGCAAGCTCCGCCTCCCAGGTTCACACCATTCTCCTGCCTCAGCCTCCCAAGTAGCTGGGACTACAGGCGCCCGCCACCACGTCCGCCTAATTTTTTGTATTTTTAGTGGAGACGGGGTTTCACCATGTCAGCCAGGGTGGTCTCTATCTCCTGACCTCATGATCCGCCCGCCTCAGCCTCCCAAAGTGCTGGGATTACAGGCGTGAGCCACCACGCCCAGCCCAGTTTGGCTTTTCTTGCTCCTTCTCTCCTTGGCCCATTTATTTCAAGCTCTCTGCAAAAGCCAAGCTCCACAGAAACAAAGACAAACACAACATTGTTCAAGAGAGTGATGCCACATGCAAATGCCAAAGTCAGACCCAGGTTCAGAACCTGACCCTCTGCTTCTTAGCCAGGTGACCTTGAGCACATTATTGTAACTAACTTTCTTGGGCTCTGGAATAGAGATGATAACAGTACAGCCTCATGGGGTTATTATGAGGATAAAAAATGAAGGGATGGGCCAGGCACAGTGGTTCACGCCTGTAATCCCAGCATTTGGGAAGCCTGAGGCAGGAGAACCACTTGAGCTCAGGAGTTCGAGACCAGCCTGGGAAATATGGTGAATACCCATCTCTGCCCAAAATACAAAGATTAGCTGGGCGTGGTGGTACACACTTGTAGTCTCAGCTACTAAGAAGGTTGAGGTGGGAGGATTGCTTGAGCCTGGGAGGTCGAGGCGGCAGGGAGTCATGATTACACCACTGCACTCCAGCCTCGGCGACAGAGTGAGACCCTGTCTCAAAAAAAAAAAAAAAAAAGAGTCGGGGAGAAAGAAAAAAGAAAATGAAGAGATGTGTGAAAAGTTCTGGGCACTGTGCTCAATAAATAGGCTTTGCTATTATTACTGTTTCATTAGCAGATTTTGCACAAACGAGTAACAGGCTAGTCCTTGTTAATGGACTTAACGCAGTGCCTGGCACATGGTGAAGCTTCCATAAATATGAACCAATGGCAACACTCAGAGACCCAGCTCTCATGACAAGGCAGATAAAGTGCTGAGAAAATGCAGAGATGAGAGGGTTTAATTCTGCGTGGGGAGGAGGGGGTCAGAGGCAGCCTCCACGAGGGGGTCATTTCCTCTGCCAAGCTCCTTTGCAATGACAGATGAATTTCTTACAACAAGACAGCCCACATTCCCATCTCAGCATCTCTTGAGGAGGAAGGCTATTCCCTCCCGGCTCCACGGGGCTCCAAACACAGAGCAAATAGATTTTTTAAAGTTGTTTTTGTCTTACAGGCAACCCCTTTGAGTTCTTAGAAATGCCACTATTTTTGCAACTGTCCCAGAGGGCTGGGATGAGGTCAGGTACCACGTTTCAAGAAAATGTTGACCAAGTTGAGCTTTTCCCCAGGGAGTGCACAGAACGGAGAATGACTTTGGAACCTAATCAGCTGGGAAACGGGGAGGAACTGTGGGTACTGAGCCAGAAGATCCACCCTCAGGGGAGACAGCCATCCTCAGTCATGGGGCAGGGACCCTGGGCTTGTCTATGTGGTTCTGCAGGAGGCAGGATTAGAAGCCACAGTAGAAGACTTCCCTGAGAGAAAGATCCACGCCAACAGAATCACAGGGACACCTTCTGGGAGTTCCAGGTGAATTGTGGGAGTCACATGACATTTCCCACCCGTGGAGTTGGCCAGGTTTGTTCAGAAGCCATCTTTGTTCTGTGTGATCTCACCCCCTGGCCATAGCTGATTGGACCAGGGCACGACACCTGCTTGTAGGTGAGCCAATCAGATTCTCTCTCCTGGACCCTTGGAAATGAGAACCAGAGACAGCGAGTGCAGGCCTCTGTGGGAGGCTGGAACAGACATGCCTAATGGAAGAAGCTGTGAGGCCACCACATGCCACCATAGGAACCGGAGGCCTGAAGAAAGGCACTCACTAGAGAGAAGGGAGAGGGAAAGCAAGATGCAGAAGGCAGCAGAGCCCAGGGAAGGGGAATTCTGGTGGCTTCCCATTGCCTACTCCGGGCCCTTCCTGAGGCCCACTGGCTGCATTCCGCCCTGAGCTTCTTTTTGGCTTGTCTTGGTTGTCATTATTTATCACCCAAGAGAATTTCTTACAACTCTTGCTGGGAAACAGTGGCAATCCCATCTCGTTAGGTAGTGAGTGCACCAGTGTCAGTGTATACTAGAGGAAGAATGCCTCTTTGTAAGAAGGCTTGACATATAACTCTCCTCAGTTAGGTAGGAGGTTGAAACTGGTGCACCCTAGAAATCCTTCCAGCTCCAACTTCTAGATAACTGCAGATCGTGCATAAAGGCCTTCAGGCCAGACGTGGCACCTAACTGTGCTGTTATTGTTCTTTTGTTTTGCTTTGACCACCCAATATTTTTTAAATTATGATTATTAACGTTATAAACTTGGGAAATTTCACATGAAAATCCAAATGAATGGTCTTTCTAGGAAAATCAGCTCTGGCAACAGTGGGCTTGTTATTTCCAAACGGAACCAACAAGCTAGAACTGAGTTACCACTGTCCCCTTCATCTGGGGCACACAGTCTCTCCAGTTTGCCACAGTCCACACCATTCCCTATTGTCTCAGCGACCCTACGCCTGGGTATTAGTTGCCTCGTTTAGTTTATAATGTTATTTTTCTTATGGTAGAGAAAGATTTCTTTATAATCAAGTGCCTATCAAAAGAGTTCAAAGATAGGCAGAGAGCAGCGAATTTCTTAAACCCAGACTTCTTCCCTCTCATACATTTCCTGCGTTAGCCCTGCAGGTATTTCAGTTTGCAATCCCTGGTTTAAAGGCTCATATAACTGAACCTAAGTATGACTGCATCTTAAGCCCCATCCTTGAAGAAAAATCTCAAGACACAAAATACATTTCCATCCAGTTTTTTTCTAAAATGCTCTTTCATGGTATTTAATATTGAATGTTTAAAACTAGCTGGTTCAGCCCAAATTAAAGATAGTTTTTGATATTTTCAAAAATAATCTCACTTTCTGAGCTAAATGCCCCATGTATGGAGAAGCAAATCCCTTCTCCATGCCATTAAATCCTCAATCTCTCAGGCCAGCCCAGAAAGACACCTCTGCCCTGTTGAAGGATGATGTCCTCCTGAAGAAATCAAAAGGGACACCACTCACTCCTAAGTACTGCTTTTCCGCTTATTGTTAAATTAGCAATAGCTGGAAATGATCTCTTCTTTTTAGAGAAACCTCATTAAATGTAACAACAAAATCAAATAAGGAGAACGGGGCACTGAAGCAGAGGAAATGCTGAAAGGTCACCTTGGCAGCTGTGCGCACATTGTGCTGGGTTTTTTAAGGGAATAGAGGGAGACTCAGATTTCCAGGAGGTAAAGACGGAGACAGCCACTTCCTTTTTCCCAGCAGACCACGGGCAGGGGCCTGCAGGCTCCTGAGTATGGATGGGATATTTTGAAACATAAATTGCTGTGCTTGCTGAGCCCTGTGATTCCTTCTCACTTGCAGCCCCCTCCTACTCAGTCCACTGGGTCTTCTGGGCTCACTGCTTCAGGGAAAGGGGAACCCAGAGGGAGCCAAGGAAAGCAGAGGGGATGCTCGATTTTTGAGTTTCAAAAGCCTGCACCTCTTGGAGCACACTAAGTGCTCCTGTGTTTAGACAAAAGATTGGATGGAATTGGTGATAAGCGTAAGCAAAGGTTCCATGCTGGAGACGGCACAGGATCCTGGACTGGGGGCAGTGGGAGCAAGAGCGGAAGGGGATACACTGAGGATGAAAAGTCAGCAGGGTCAGGACGAGGGTCCCAGAGGCATGAGGACCACAGACACGAGGGCATCAAAGAATCTGGAGAAGGCCTGATATGTGCAAGACGGAACAGCAAGGTAACTCTTTCTGCCAAGAGCAAAGTGATTTGACATTTTCTTTATGCAATGGGGACTTATTGCAGGTAAATGAGCCAGTTTTGCAGAGGCTTCTGAAATACCATGAGGAGCGCACCAGGGACCTTGTCTGCGGCGCTCACATTTTCCCGCTTGCTGTGCTGGGCACTGGGGTGTACCACCCAGATCCCCCCACAATGTGGGCCTTGTTGCCCAGCTGCTGTGATGCTGCTGTGGGTGGTCTCAGCTGTCAGCTGACCTGCCCATGCCCAGGGTGACCCAGAGCCAACAACTGAGTCAGTCAGGGGTATAAAAACACAGGCATCTCTGCTTAATGGGGGGTTCTCCCAATAAAATGCCCTGCACTCCGACCTCCGCCTCAGAGGGTTCTCCCAATAAAATGCCCAGCGCTCCGACCTCCGCCTCAGAGGGTTCTCCCAATAAAATGCCCAGCACTCCGACCTCCGCCTCAGAGCCTTCCTCCTGGGAACTCAGCCTTGTAACCACTGGCCTGGCCCCCAGACTGGTAACCACTGATTCAGGGCAAAGGTGAGCTCTAGGTGCCACTGAGTTTCTTATGAGCTGTGTGGCCCGATGGGGGACTTTCTGAACCTGTTTTTCTAACTGTGACATGAGATTAAAGATACTTGTCCCACCCTTCCCATTGTCAGACCACGAGCTCTGAAAGGGTCTTACAGATCCCCTCATCTAATCAGTCACCCAGTGCTTGATGATAGCTTGATGACAACTGTCAAATTGCTTCAAAACCTGCCCGACATTGCCAGTAATTACCATCTTGGTATGAATTTCAGTGATGCAGAACCCCTGTCAGAGACAGCTGCGTTTGTAAAAGCAAGTCTGGACGACACAGTGATGATTACATCATCTCCATCTTCATCGCCATCTCATAGTAAAGTTAACCCACTGTGGCATCTGGCTGATGGTTTTGTGGGAGAGGATTCTATGTCCCACCGCAAACTAATCACCACTAATACATCAACTTTCTAGATAATTCCTCAGCAATGTGGTTCAAAGAAAGACCTAATGGCTCCTGCCCTTGTGTGAATTTTCCTTTTGTTTCCTCGGTGGTTCTCAGAGCGTGGCTCTCAACCCGGCAGCACCTGCAGCGTCTGGGAACCTGCTAGCAATGCAAATCCTCAGGCCCCACCACAGGTCTACTGACCAAAACTCTGGGATGGAGCCCAGCAGATGCTGTTTAACAAATCCCCCAGGTGATCTGATGCTCACTCAAGGGTGAGAATCACTGGGCTAATTTAAGCCTCTGAGCTGTCACTTGTCTGAAAGATTGTTTCAGGTCCTGTGGTCCAAGAATTAGAAAAATTAGGACAAGTCTTACGGATCCCACGTCACCATGAGAAACACAAGTCCAGAGAGGTACGTGAAGCCCTGCCCCACTCCACCTGGAGGTCACATGCTCATAAGGGGCTCAGTGGCACCTAGACCTGACCTCTGCCCTAAACCAGGGGTTACCAGTGTGGGTGACTGGCCGGTGGTTAACAAGAGGGAGGTGTCATAGGTTGGGCTCCCCAGAAAGAAGACTGATGGAGATGACAGCAGGACGTGTTGGTGCAGGTCCTCAGACCAGCGCCTGCAGCAGGGGAAAAAGCAGCCACAGTGGGCAGAGGGAGAAGGGGAACCGTGGTGCAGGGCCAAAATTGACTACAACTTCTGGGCAGACATCCTCACATGCTCCCCAAACCCCACTCCCCTGACCCAGTCTCCTTCCCACAAAAAAAAAAACAGCCTAAAGCATAAGCCAACACATAAATAAAGCAGCCAGAATCAACTACACTTATGCCTTTAAGTGGAACAGATAGATTACTTTATAATTTATTAGGCTTCCATGGGGCACACTCAGACACAACGCTATGGGCACATTCAGATGGTTTTCTACACATCTAGCGATATAAACTCCATCAAACGCTATATAAATCCAGATAAAGATAATAAAGTTAGTGTAGTAAAAAACCAATGGCAACGCAATCACTGATGCCCCCTGGTAACCTATCTAAAATATTACAATAACTCAAGTCTCCATATGGAGATTTCATTTTCTTTTTCTCCTCTGAGAAAAGCCTGTTGTGAGCTTTAAGATATTTAAATAAGGATAGATTGAATTAATATGGTTTACACTCATAAAGATGCTTTTTCCGTTGTTTCTGAGGTTCTCTTTTCTTGGCTATATCCCCTGCTAGCTCCTAATTTTTCCTCCTGAAAAAAGACAAGATCAGGGACCTCAGAATTGCAGAGCCGTTGCTTTAAACTACTAGCTGTGGGTATTAGAATGCCTGCAGGTGACATACACAGCCTCTTTTCAGACTCTCTTTCCTGGTCACCACCTCCAAGATCTGCTTCTGGGAATAAAAATCATGCTGGGTGGGATTTTATGTAAAGTCTTCTGCCATGCAACCTGGCTGCATAGAATATATGCGCTAATCCAAAGTCACACTGAAGGCTGTGCCCCGAAGCAGTGTCTCAAGGTATTTTTTAGCTGCAAATCACAGAAAACCAACTCAAACTAGCTTAAGCGAAAAGTGAGTTAACTGGCTGGAAAATTTTAAAAAAAAAAAAAAAGAGAGAGAGAGACAGCAAGGAGTAGTCCCTACTTCATGCCATCTGGCGGTGGGGGTGGCACATTCCCACACCGTCCCAGTAAAAGTTCTGAAATGAAGCCTAATAGGTCAGGCCTATCCCAGAGCCGGTGACATCGGCTAGGGGAAATGCTATGCTCTGATTGGCCAGGGGGATACTATTCTCTACCTGGTCAGGGGGCTCCTGTGCTCTGATTGGCCAATAGGAAGGCTATGCTCTGATTGACCAGGATGTTATCTCTGATTGGTCACTTGTCTCCCTGGGCCAAGGTATGTCAGCCACCCCTACACCAAATATGATCACTGGGATGGAAACATGGACATCAAGCCTGAAGAATCAACTAGGAATGCCTTTCAACAGGGTGCAGACAGGAGGAGGATGGCAGGGGCATCAAAGATGGGTTCATGTCGCATCATCTGTGAATAGGCAGAATCTTGGAAGAACCTCCAAAGATCCCCCAGAACCTATCTCCTATGAGGTTTTAAACTAGATAGAGCCTGTTATATGAAACTGTCCCATGCAAGTTGCCATCAAACTAAAAGCAGACAGAATGGAGCTTTTTCATCCTGAAGATGGGGTGTGATATTTGTGTCTCATTCAAGTAAGAAGACTTCTAGGATTGTTCTGAACAACTCCAGAAGTTCAAAGTGGTGGGTGATTATGGACACAAAGAAAGGAGAAAATAAGGCATAACAGTCAGATCTGAACTTTGATGGAATGGGTTACCTTACAGGTAGTGAGTGTCTCGTTACTGGAAGCAATCAAAACAGCACACAGAAGGAATATTCCTGCATAGGGGAGGGTCCCCGCTCAGATTCCTTTCATTTGATTTAATGTCTTCTAAAAATACTATCCCAAGCCTGAAACAGTAATAACTTAAGTGGAAAATCCTGACTGTGCCCCTTCCCCCGCCACCTCCCCCACCAACCCAAGGCTCTCCCGGTGGGAAATGTGATGAAATGCTGAAACCCCAAATGGTGTCACATCAGACACACTGGAAGTGCCTAACAAGCAGATGGATTCAAAATGACAGATGCCTCCAGACTGCAAAATCCATCACTTCTGTCCCCAGGAACAAAGGGTGAGAAGACAGGTGCCTGAAAGCCGCCTCCGATTTAAGAATCAAAGCACTTCACAAAAGAGCCCGAAATGGAAACATCAGTATTTGTTTGTACTCTGAAGCCAACACTGGAACCAGGGCTTCCTCTTTAAATGGCACTGTGTGTGCTGGAGACGCTGAACTTGTCCTGAAGTCTCACACGTTGTGCATTCATGCCGAAGCAAACGGGAATCACTTAATAAGGGCTTCCAAATGCCGCTGCACAAATAATAATAGTAATCACAATCATAACACCGGCACGCTGTTTCAAAACACGGCATCTAAGTGGGGACGGCGTGTTAATAAACAGGATGACAGACGCAGCCCAGGAAGCTGACTTCCTCAGAACCGAATGAGTCCCCTATTCATATTCATAATCCTATGCATTATTTACATGGATCAACTTGCTCCCTAACCCAAAACCGGCTTGAGTTCCCTGTGGCAGGGAAGGCGGGGAAAGGAGGAGCCACCAGCCAAGCTCACACTGACAGCAAGCCGGTTTTTATGATCTAACAGGCTTGACATTCTCCTCAGCACAGAGCGACCTCCAGTCCAGTCAATACTGAGAGCTATCGTTGTCATGAAGCAGAAAGCCAGCAGGATCATAGGAGAGGCAGCGCCAGTCACTGCCAGGGCCCGGATTGATCCCCACTGGTCAGTGGAATGGCTCTGCCCATCCTGCCAGTGGAAGAAGCACACGAGGGTCCCGTTTTGTGTTAAAATGGGCCATGTTATTGTCACTATCCCAGCCTGCATCTGGCTGCAGAGATGCCGGGTGGCCTGATCCCAAAGGAGGCCCGACCTGGGAGCTCATGACCCCATTTCAGAGCCTGGACCTTGAAGGACTGCTGGGGTATGGGGTAGTGGGACAAGCATGGGACATCTGCGAGGATGTGATGTGGGACAAGCCAGAGACTGGAAGGGTCTGGGGCATCTGCCCAGCACTCCCCCAGCACTGCCTGGGCTATCTGCCCACCTAGCAGAAGAACCAACGCTGCCAGGCCTGTTTCCAGGGCTAAGTCCCCCCATCCCCCAACATTCTGTATGAGCAAGGGGCCGGGGTGCTAGAACTCATCAAACACTTCACAGATGAAAACAGCTAGGTCTGACACTGGGTCCTGTGGGAGGAGCAGCTGCTGCCCCTCCAAGTCTAGCTACACAGAACTGCATCGAAGCTCCCCATCCTGGGTCCTGCCTGTCCCAGGAGTCAGAGGGCAACGTGCTCTTCACAGACTACCCTGGTTGTGACCTTCCAGGGTCAGAATTCCAACCTGATCCCAACAGTTCCTACCTCGGCCACCTGTGACCAGAATGAACGCAGAGGGGTGGACGGGAGGGGCAAGAGTTGCCTGGTTGTGGGGTGTCTTTTCCTGGCAGGAATGGTGGGGGTGAGAGTAGCAAGTCATTTTTCTCCCTCCTGAACTGCAGTGGGGGGCTGGCTGGGGGTGGGTCTGAGAACAAGGAAGCGTTCTTGATTTTCAACATTGCCCTTTTTTTATAAAATGATTCTGAAAAGAAACCAAGTGAAAGGAAAAATAACAACCAATAAAACGAAAGGAAACCAACAAAAGTACTTTTGTTGTTGCCTTAGAATTATTTCAAGGGATACAGGCTTTCCACTGGTGCTAGTAATTCAGAATTGCTGTCGTCCTGGGTAAATACTTTTAAGTGAAAAACTAGCAGAGATGGTCGGTGCTTACTGATGTCTGGCAAACAGTTGCCCAGCTCCATCCCCCCATTGCACAAATGGGGAAACTGAGGGAGGAGCCAAGAGAGGGAAGTGAATTCATGCAGATGGTGGGGGCAGGGCTGGCCTAAAGGCCCCTGGTCAGACTTTTCCACCCCACCATGCTTCTTTCAGTGGCTCAGGAGCTGCCACCAGCACTCTAATCTAGGAGGGAATTTTCATTTTAAAGCCATCCTGCAACGGCTGCTTAGATGAGGACAAGCCATCATCCCTTCACGTGGCTTTGAAGGTTTTGTTCAAGGGGATCTCGCTGTCATATGAATGAGCTGACCTTTCTCTGGGGAGGGGAGGAAGGTCTCCTAACCACAAGCCAGCCCAGTCGGAACCACTTCACTGCGAGTTGGCTGGTAATATTTTTGTCCAGACACCGACCTTCAGTTCCCTTGGGTGCATACCCGTGACAGTGGCCAAGAGGAGGTGTTGGACAGGGAACACTGGGGAAGATGCAGCCTGGGAAAGCGAGGCCCCATGTCAGCGGGGTCTGGGCCCTGGGTCCCCAGGCCGGAAGCTGGTTTGGCAGAAGCAGCTCCCTGAGGGGCCAGCACTGCACAGGGCTGTGCCATCCTCTCCCCATAGCATGGTCATGCCTCACGCCCACCTCTGCTCTCACTCCAGAAGCACTGAGGCTCCCCAATAAGTTGAAGATGGAGCTGCCCTGTCACCCAGCAATTCCACTCCTGAGCATAGACCCAAGGGAACTGAAAATGGGTGGTCAGGCAAAAAATGTACACACTCATGTTCATGGCAACATTATTTACAATAGCCAAAAAATCAAACAACTCACACGTCCATCAACCAATGAATACACAAAACGTATCATATTCATACAATAGAATATGATTCAGCCATAAAAAGAATGACATTCCGACACAGGCTACAACGTGGGTGAACCTCAAAAACGTCATGCTAAGTGAAAGAAGCCAGACGCAAAAGGTTGCATTGTGTGTGAATCCATTGACGAGAAATGTCCCGAACAGGCAAACTCAGAGAGACAGGAAGGAGGTTGGTGGTGGGCAGGGGCTGGGGGGAAAGGGAGGGTTGGGGGTGACTGCTAATAGGTATGGAGCTTCCATTCAGGGTGAGGCAAATATTCTAGCTACATTTGCAGGTCTGCATTCGTTCAGGCCTGCAGAAACAGAAAACCAAATACTGCGTGGTTACACTTACAAGTGGGAGCTAAACGGGTACTCACAGACACAAAGATGGGAACAACAGACACTGGGGACTGACGGGAGAGGGATGGGGGAAAGGGCTGGAAAAACTACCCATTGGGTATTACGCTCCCTACCTGGGTAATAGACTCATTTGTACTCAAAACCTCAACACCACTCAATATACTTTTGTGGCTGGGCATGGTGGCTCACGCCTGTAGTCCCAACACTTTGAGAGGCTGAGGCGGGCGGATCATTTGAGGTCAGGAGTTTGCAACTCCACCTAGAGTGAGTTTAGTTCTGGAGTGGTTCCAACTAGGCTCAAGGCCAAGTTCTGCCACTGATACGCTATTTGATTTGGAACAAATCACTCAACCTCTCTGGGCCTCAGTTTCCTCAAGGATAAAATGGGAATGATATTGGGAGAATGAGGTGGGAGGATTGCTTGAGTTCAGGAGTTCAAGATCAGCCTGGAAAACATAGCAATACCTTATCTCTACTATAAATAAAACAAATTAGCTGGGCAGGGTGGTGCATACCTCGTCTTAGCTACTCAGAAGGCTGAGGCAGGAGGATTGCTTGAGCCCAGGAGGCTGAGGCTACAGTGAGCTATGATCATACCACTAAACTCTAGCCTGGACAACAAAGTGAGACCCTGTCTCAAAATTTTTTAAAATGGGGGTGACACTGGGACTGGGTTCATGGCATTGATGTGAGGATTAAAAAGGGAGCCCTCGGCCGGGCGCGGTGGCTCAAGCCTGTAATCCCAGCACTTTGGGAGGCCGAGACGGGCGGATCACAAGGTCAGGAGATCGAGACCATCCTGGCTAACACAGTGAAACCCCGTCTCTACTAAAAAAATACAAAAAAACTAGCCGGGCGAGGTGGCGGGCGCCTGTAGTCCCAGCTACTCCAGAGGCTGAGGCAGGAGAATGGTGTAAACCTGGGAGGCGGAGCTTGCAGTGAGCCGAGATCCGGTCACTGTGCTCCAGCCTGGGCGACAGAGCAAGACTCTGTCTCAAAAAAAAAAAAAAAAAAAAAAAAGGAGCCCTCCTATGGAATTTTAGAACAGGACTTGGCTTATAGTTAAGTATCTCAGAAAATATTCGTTGTTATTCTATTCATTCACAACAAATCTTTGGAGGACCTGCTACATGCTGGGACAGAACTTCAAAACAGAACTGAGTGGACCTGCCATGCTCCCCACAGGTCTGCCTTCTAGTCCGATTTCATTTGCAGGAAGGAGACCTCCCTTGAACAGGTGGACCATAGATACACCAAGTGTGGCCAATACTAAGAAGACTTATACATGTTGGTCATCAAACTTTATTCATACATCTGTAGCAAGGAGAGCTTTAGCAACTGTGTTAGTTTCCTAGGGGTGCCATGACAAATTGCCATGGACTGGATGGCTTCTAGCAGCAGAAACATATTCTCTCATGGCCCTGGAAACCAGAAGTCCAAAACCCAGGTGCCAGCAGAACCACGCTTCCTCTGAAGGCTCAACAAGGTGCCAGCGGAACCATGCTTCCTCTGAAGGCTCAACAGAAGGCGATACTGGAAACCCACTGTCGTAGAGAAAGGAGAGTGAGAGGGAAGAGGGAATCTCGAGCCATGAGTCACATCCAGATGAGTCCAGACAACATTCCTTTAAACAGGGGGTCCAGGGCCTGGGGTGAGTGAACAGAATTCAGGGGTCCATGAATATGCATGGAAAACACTCACATCATGAAACCCCAGCTGAAATAGAGCATCACAAACTGAAGCAGCAAACCTATGTGTGTCAGCAGGACCTGTGATCTTGCCTCCAAGAGAATCACAGGTATTTTTATATCCCATTCCCATTTTTTCAGATCTCAAAATATCATTTACACTCACCATGACCTCAGAATGATGCCTATTTTATCCCCCACTGTTTCTTGGTATTTAAGCACGTTGGAAAAGCAAATTACCATATCTCAAATTTCTTTTTCCTCATATTTCAATACCTGGAGTTCAACAAAATTGGTTTCTTTTGTCATCCTCTGTATTTTTTGATATGCATTTAAAAGACGTTTTTCTGAGACAACTTCATCTAACTCCTAAAAGGACCCGTGGCACAAAATGGGTTAAGAATCTTTGTTTTAAAGGAGGTACTCGCCCTACCCCGGCCCACCACCGTTCACTCACTTCTGGAGCTCTGGAGACTTTCACGCCCACCCATTCACTCACTGATCACTCATTCAACAACTGTACATCGAGCACGTGCTCTCCGCCAGGCGTGGGACGAGGGCCTGGCATTTTGGAGCTTCCAGCCTAGCAGCCTAGTAAAAGCAGCAGACATTTACCAACTAATCCCACCGTACAGTCCATAATCACACACTGCAGTGAGCTCCATGAACACAAAACGTAGGGGACACAGGGAGCTCACACCCGGAAACCGGACGCAGTCCAGAAGAGAGATGGGGGTCCAGAAAGTAGCGTTGGAGCTGAAATGCTCTGCATTCCCTTCCCTAGGGGCATGCCTGTCTAAGAGTAAGGTGCATGTCTTTTTTAAGAAGTTCTACTTGAAGCAAGGGGTCAGTGTTGGGGTACCTGGGACTCATTCCTACCCTCTGACTCCACGCCGTCTAAGGCCAGAAGTTTTGCTCATGTGGGTTTGTCTTTGTTTCTGCTTTTTCAAACTGCCCAGAGATCAGGCCTTACTTGCAAGGTAGCTTAGCAGGGTCCATAAAACGCACTACAGCCCCAGTAAGATGTCAGCTCTAATAACAGACCTGTCAAAAGGAAGGAGATAGCTAGGAACATGCCATTAACCCAAATAGCACTTCTGTGAGGGCTGTTCTACCACGGATGTCATGGAAATGCAGGGACTTGAGCCCCAGTTTCACTCCCTCACCCCAGGGTGACAGCCATAGCCCAGAGACACTCAGTGTGTCAGGCAGGGTTTTGTTGCAGAGAACAGAATCCACTCCAGTTTGGTGAAGCAGAGCTGTTTTTCCCAGGGGCGAAGTCCTTACAGAATCACCAGAAGGTGCAAGGAATGAGCTCTATAGGTCAACGTTCCAGAAACGACCCTGCAAGTCACATGGCAGATCCAGGGCACCAAGGGAGCTGTTTTCTCTTGTAAGATGAGGATGCCACCAGCTGAATTGGGATGTTATCACCACAGCTGCTAGCTCCAAAATCATGCCACCACCACCACCCTCTGGAAGCCACTGCAATAAGGAAGCCACTACTATCAAGAAAAAGGCATAATCTACAGACCACTCCTACTGCAGCAATGCCTGTGGCATCCTACCCCTTGAAGCCAGTACCACATGACCTGGTCTCCACCTCCCCCCAACAAACCATGAGCAGGCAGTGGGGCCTCGGTAACACCATCTCGTGAAAGCCGGGCACCTCCACAGCAGTGCTCGCCAGGAGGATGAGCAGAGGGTGGCCCTGCCTTACCTCTACCTTCTGCATTCACATGAGTGTCCCTGGGCTGCCACACTCAATTCTGGGACACTAGTGCCATCAGGGAAGACGCATACCATCCTATTGGGCCTATGGAAAGGCAAGGATGTTGGCTGAAACAAAAGACAGTCATCTAATCACTATGAGAAGACCACCTGAGAACACACACAGACAAATACAGAGCCAAGAGATAGAAAGAAAGAGACGAGGATCCAGTGGAACTCCCTGAGTTCCAGGATCCAGCCATTCCTGAAGCCAAAAACCCTACACTTTTCCTTTATAGAAACCAAATGGGAATTTTTTTTCTTAAAGCCGTTTGACTTAAGTTTCTGTTTCCTGCAACCAAAAGAATCCTGACTATGACTATAGTTCAATCCCAAAGGCCAGAGCGCCTTAGCCCTATCCTTGGGAACACATGCCAGAACAAATCAGAACATCACAGAACCCCCTGGCCTGGCTACTCATCCACACCACAAAATCTCATACTCTTCCCTAACAGTTTCTAAGCCTGGGACTTCATCTCATCTTTCTTTCTTTCTCTCTTTCTCTCCCCATCCCAAAACTGAATTGTCCACCCATCAACTCCTCCAGGAAGCCTTCCTTGACCGTCCCATACCAAGCATCTCAATTCTGCCCCACCCCACCCCCCACCATGCTCTCCCTGAACACGTTGTTACCATAATAGTTCCCATATTGGACTGAAATTCAGTCTCCCTCTAGAGAATGTAAATCTTTTGAGGACATCTTTCATCTTCTATTCCAGGCGCCACGTCAGACACTGGGATGGTGTGGGGTTCTGCTGATCTTTTCTTAACAAAGGAATAAATGCATCTCCTTCAGGCTTCCCATCTGCTTCACCTCCCCTGTCGCTTAACAATACCCTGATTCCCTTCTTTCTCATTATTCTCAACACTTTTAAATACAAACAGCTAGGGTTTTGAGAGGAAATAAATCAATACAGGTCTGTGAAACGTCCCCTGTGGGTGAAACGTCTGTGTTGATCATCCCACCTGTCACTGATCAACTTTTCTCATCTTTTTCTTCCGTGCATTTCTCTGGCCTTCGGACCTTTCTGAACAAAATGTTTCTCAAAAATGGAGCCCAGAAAACAGAAGCACCAGACTTATCAAAATAGCCATTTCAATGCACTGCAATAAACGAGCAAATACAAAATCAACACCTAATGCTCCCAGGAATTAACTTCAGCAGGCAAGCCCAAAGCTTAAAGAAAAAGGAACAGGGAAAGAAAACCAAATTACACACAGCAGAGAAAGCAAAGCCCACATCTGAGACTGTTTTGACAAACAGAGGCGACCGCTTGAGAGAAAATATGCAATAACCTCCCAGAAATTCCCCCAACATCTTTGTGCTCAGAAGTCAGGCCCTTCAGAAAAAAAAAAAAAAGAGAGAGAGGAGAAGAGGAAGAACTACAAAATCCAAATACAACCAAGTCTGGTTTCGAAAAATAAATGAGCGCAGCTGCTCTATGCTCCCTGGATCTTGGGCTTGTGTGACATTCTCGGGTGACATATGCTAAAGACTTTGTCGTGGGACATCAAGTATGCTCCTGAAGTCACTGCCCCTCTGAGGAACCAGGGAGGAGGCCATGACAGCAGAGGAGCCCTGGTCTGTTCATTCAACACCATCAACCAAGCATCCACCATGTACCACAACAGCACCAAGCACAAGGGATGCCGCTGCCTGCAAATATCATGCTGGTGCTGTGAAGTTCACCACCCAGGAGACAAATGCAACTTTAAGTATGCCAACGTGGCTGGGCATGGTGGCTCACACCTGTAATCCCAGCACTTTGGGAGGGTGAGACAGGCAGATCACCTGAGGTCAGGAGTTCGAGACCAGCCTGGCTAACATGGTGAAACCCTGTCTCTACTAAAAATACAAAAATTAGCTGGGCGTGGTGGCAGGTGCTGGTAATCCCCGCTATCCGGGAGATTGAGGCAGGAGAATCGCTGGAACCCGGAAAGCAGAGGTTGCAGTGAGCCAAGATTGTGCCACTGCACTCCAGCCCGGGCAACAGAGCGAGACTCTGTCTCAAAAAAAAGAAAAAAAAAAAAATTAGCCGGGCATGGTGGCGGGCGCCTGTAATCCCAGCTACTCAAGAGGCTGAGGCACGAGAATTGCTTGAACCCAGGAGGCAGAGGTTGCAGTGAGCAGAGATCACGCCACTGCACTCCAGCCTGGGCAACAGAGTGAGGCCCTTCTCAAAAAATAAAAATAAAAAAGTTTGTCAACGTATCCTGGCAAGCTATCACATCTAGGAAGGAGAGGAACAAGGTGGCAGGAGAGAGAACAGGAACAGGGGAGGCCTGCTTGGGCTGGGGCGGTGCAGGAAAGCCTGTCTGAAGTGAGAACACCGACGTCACAGCTGAAGGATCCGGGTGAGCCAGCGGCAGCAGCAAAGCCACGGCCCCTTGGTGCCCCCTGGAGGTCACCTTCGGCACTGGTGACGGCGCAGGATGCTGACAACCTCTTACCTGGAACACCTACCTCTCTCTACCTGGGCTCGCTCTCTGGCCGCATGCTGGGCATTCTCAGCCTGATGCTGGCAGTGCCAGCGAGTCGACACCTCTGGGTAGCACCCAAAGAGAGAAGCGGGGAGGGTCAGTGGATCAATATCCCAGCTCCTTCTTGCCTCTGTAGGACACTCAGTGGGGCCTGAGCCCCAGCTGCCCACAGCAGTCACCTGCTCACTCACTCACATACCTGTGCTTGTCTTTCCTCCCTCTCCTGTCTCCACTCCTGCTCCCTCACCATCGTGTCTGCAATGCACTACGGGTACCCAAATCTTTGTCTTCGGGTCTGCTTTTGGAAAGACCCAAGTTCAGACAGCCATGAAAATATGGAAAAGGAAAGAGCCTATCTAAGGCCCTGAGGGCAAAGAGCTCGGCTTTTCAAAAGACAGAGAAGCCAGGGTAAGCAGCCAGGAAGGGTGGAGCTGACAGCTTGAAGCGGTGCAGGATACATCAGGTGGGGCCAGGCTGGATGGGCTTCTGCAGCTGGCCTGGGGAACCAGGACTGGAGGCTCTAAGGTAGCACCATAACAGACAAGAGACATGATGCAACAGCCTCTGTAAAGGACTCCGCCGGTCTCATGTGTCCATTAACGGATGGCAGATAAGCTCATAACTAATAAGCAGAATGTGGTCTACCCGACAATGGAATAGGGTTAAACTATAAAAAGGAACTGACTGGGAGCGGTGGCTCACACCTGTAATCCCAACACTTTGGGAGGCCAAGGCACGTGGATCACTTGAGGTCAGGAGTTTGAGACCAGCCTGGCTAACATGGCAAAATCCTGTCTCCACTGGAAAAAAAAAAAAAAAAATAGCTGGATGTGGTGGTGTGCACCTGTAATCCCAGCTACTTAGGAGGTTGAGGTACAAGAATCACTTGAACCTGGGAAGAGGGGGTTGCAGTGAGTCAAGATCGCACCACTGCACTCTATCCTGGGCAACAGAGACTCTGTTTCAAAAAAAAAAAAAAAAATCAACTATTAAAAGGAATGAAGTGCTGGCCTGGCACGGTGGCTCATGCCTGTAATCCCAGCATTTTGGAAGGCTAAGGTGGGCGGATCACTTGAGGTCAGGAGTTTGAGACCAGCCTGGCCAACATGATGAAATCCTGTCTCTACTAAAAATATAAAATTAGCCGGGCATGGTGGTGGACGCCTGTGGCCCCAGCTAGTCGGGAGGCTGAGGCAGGAGGATCGCTTGAACCCAGGAGACAGAGATTGCAGTGAGCCAAGACTGTGCCACTGCACTCCAGCCTGGGCAACAGGGCAAGACTCTGTCTCAAAAAAAGAAAAAAAAAAAAAGGACTGAAGTGCTGATAAACATTACAACATAGATAGGCCTCAAAACCGTTATGTTATGTGAAAGAAGCCAGACACAAAGGGTCACATATTTGTACGATTTCCTTTACATAAAATACCCAAACTTGGCCAGACCATAAAGACAGACAGCAGATCAGTGATTGCTGGGGCTGGGGAAGAGGATTAGGGAGTGGCTGCTCAATGGGTATGGGGTTTCCTTTTAGGGGATGAAAGTGTTTTGGAAGTAGGTAGAGATGGTGGTTGCACAGTGTTGTGAATGTATTAAGTAACACTGAATGGTTTGGTTTAAAGCAGTTAATTTTATGTTATGTAAATTTCACTTCAGCTTAAAAAAAAATCCAGCAGCAAGAGCCTCCATGGACCCACGGGTAGATAATGGGTCAGCTGGGAGGAAGAGGGAGGGATGACAGTAGCTGGGACAAAGGTGGGATTCATGGAGGTGAAGAGAAGTGCAACAGTTAAAATATAGTTTCCAAGTCACAATTTGGCACCCTCAGGCTAGTCCCAGCTTTGGCAGGACATCATGTGAGAGTTTGTGGACTCTGTCTTTATTTGCTGCCTGACCTGGGTTGAACTTCCCACAAGCCCCTAACTGTATAGGTGAGAAATGCAAATGTAGCCTCTCCCAGGGGCCCACCATCCAGAGCCCACCATGACCACCCGTGAGTGGCAGCTATAGCACAGCTCCCTGGAATTGGGGGATCATAGTTAAGAAGGAAGCCAAACTAGCATGTAGAGGCTTAGGAATATTCATCAATCCCATGATGCTACAGGCTCTAGGAGCAGGATCAGCTGCAAAGAATACACTGGAAAGAGATCTGTCAGTTCAACCCCTTCCTCACCACCACATTGTTCAAAATTGCCCCCTCAGCTCTCCCCACACACTGTTTATCCCCACATAGCCTGCACCCTAAGATAAAGCAATTGGAATATTAGACAAGGGAAGAGATAGGGCATAGAAGAAGAGCCTTGTCTCCCAGTGAGCAAAGAACTCCATCTGGAGGTGTTATCATTTTAGGTGCATCTTGGTATCTGGGGACACACAGAACCGTCTCATGAACAGCGCAAGGACCTATCTGATCCCGTCTTGAACAGAGGACATCTCTTGGATTGTGGCTCCTGAACCCCCTTCATCAGAATCACCTGTATTGCTTGCTGAAAATACAGATTCCTGAGCAAGGCTCAGAATCTGAAGGGACCCGGGGGGTTGGTACAACACGATCATTGGGTCCCACCTGACTCGGTAGGTGGGGCCTGAGAATGTGCATTTCTAACAGGCCTCCGGGAAGTGCTGATGCGGCCAATGCAGGACCCCACATGGAGAACCACTGTGCAGTCTACCATGAGTTGGGTTCAGCGGGCGGTGATGGGGCAAACCTCACCTTCGCTAGTTCACAGGGCTGAGTCACTAGCTTGGGAGGAAGTGCCATGGAAAATATTGGGTTGGGTCCTTTGCAGTGGAGTCACAGGATGGGACATTTTCAACTGGAGCAACAAGAATTGTGTGATCAGGAAAAGCAAAGAGTCAGGAAGTGGAGAAAGGCAAAGATACAAAAGGAGGATGCAAAAAATACGAACTTCATCACATCACACACAGCCCAGCACTATCCCTGGCCACAGCCACTTGCCCCCAGACAGAATATAATCCAGGAAATATTTACAGAGACCAACTGCCTGCCAGGAGCTGTGCTACGAGAGTCCCAGGAAAAATATCTACATCCCTGACTACAGCAATCTCTTGGTGTCTAGTGGGAAAGATAAACCCTTATACACATCTTCATAAGAAGAAGCCATAAGAGAAATTCCTATCCCCTTTAAAATCAGCAAAAAATGCCATGATCAGACCACAGGAGCTCACGAAATGGCTGCTATGGGCCAGCACCATGCCAGGCTCTATGGCGAGGCAGTTGAATAAGACAGAAGCCGCTGACCTGGAGATTTCAGGCTCCAGGAAGAGGATCCTTAGCATAAAGCATTATCAGTTCAGCAGTGGCTGAGAAGCTCCGCATCCCCGAACCCAATCAATGGGAGAAGTCCCAAGCCTATTAGTGGAAAAGTCTGTTTTGATTCAGACTAAATGGCCAAATCCTGGTCCTAAAAGATACTTTCAATTGCCTATGCCAACATCCATCCACCCCTTCCTTGTTAAGAAAGGAACCCCAAGTTCATCTGAGGCAGCTGAAAATTCCTTTTTCTGTCTTTCCCTGCAGCTAAGTGTGGCCACTGACTATGTTCTGGTCAATGAGATATAAGTAAGAGCATGGGATATAAGTCTCACGGGGTGGGACTTCTCAGAGGATAGCTTGAAGACAGTCAAAACAGCTATTGGGACATCTGCTTCCTCCAAGGCCTGCCTGGAAGGTGGAGATGATGGCCAGAACTCTGGGAGCCATCTTCAACAATGAGGTGACCATGAGGATGGAAGTCACAAGCCAAAGATGGCAAAGCAGAAACTAGAAGGATCTTGGGTCTTTTTGACATCACGGAGCCACATTAGTAGTGAGAGATGGAAATTAACTTCTATCCTGTATAATCCGTTATTATTTTGGTTTTCTCTGCTACACACATCCAAACCTACTTCTACATGACTGCTGAGGGCCCAGCAATCACTTTGTTTCAGACACTGGGGTGAGTTAAAAAAATCCTTGTCCTGGCCTGGATAAGTCCCCTTTGCCAAAATTAACACACTGACCTACCTAGGGGAAAAAAAACCCCAAGCCAGGGACATCAGAGACACATATACAGGCCACTATGACACTCAAAGAGGTATGGAATCGCTGAACTGGAAAGGTCTTGAAGACCATCTGATCCGACCAACCCACTTCACAGATTAGGAAGTTGAGACTCTTGGGAGAAAAATGATTTTCCCAACTTCTCCAGGCTAGAGCTTTTTATACCAAAGTAACTTGCATCAGGAAGATCTTCTCATTAGCTAGAAGAGTCCATAATAATGCTTTTGCCAGAGATAAAAACAGAAAAGAACAACATAGCCATTTCACCGAACACCTCAGTTAATTAATTGCCCGAACAAGTCAAGCTTGGGTCCTTAGGAACAACATGGGGACTATTTATACATTTATGAGATAGAAAAAAATGCACAATGTGACTTTGCACATTTAACCCTATCCCAATATTTACAGCACATCCTTGTCTGTCTGGCGAGCCGGTGTCAACTCTATATTTGCGCCTAGGACTTTCTCCCAATGCCAATTTATAATTCAACTAATCAGGAGATGTTTATTGGCTGGGAATTCATCAGGAAAATTCCATGATCAGGAATTCTCTATTACAGATACTTGTCTCAAAAAAAAGGTAAGTGAAAAGTGATAAAAGCAAAAAGTTATTTTTTTTCAAGAAGATATTCTTAGAAGAGGATATTTAAGAAATCAACTGACTGTAATATGGGACTGCCACCTCACTTTCAAACTTCTGTCTTCTTCAAATGGACACACTCTACTGGAGAGCTCCAAAAAGAATTAAACAAAAGAATCTAAGCAAAGAACCGTGAGATGGTGACAACACAAAGGAAAGGCAAAGATGCTCACATCAGCGTTGTTTATAATGAGGAAAAAAACTAGAAACAACATAAACACCCGTCAATGGAGAGATTTTCTAAATAAATTATAATATATGAAGACAATGACTATTACACAGCTATTACAAAGGATAAGGTAGATCTATATGTGCATACGTGTGGAAAGTTCTAGAATATAAACTAAATATTTTATATCAAAGTGCAAATACTGTGCCTTTCTTCACATAGATTTGACAAACACACACCCATACACAGACTGGTTTGTGCATATATTTTTCTAGAACTATGGAGAGGTGGTATTTTCAGAGTGAAAGACTGAGTTCTGGTGGGGGTGGACACAAAAGAAGTTTTATTTTGTAACTTTACTATTTGAACTGTTTTTACCATGTACAAGCATTTTTTAAAGTATTAATAGGGATCGGTACAAAGACTGTAAGCCTTTGGGGTTTTTTTAATTTAAAGAAAAAGATGTATAAGCAATTGCTTTCAAACTTTGTTCTGTGAAATCTTAGAATTTAAAAAATATGCCTTAGCAAGCTTCTACCCTGGTTCCAATCAGAGCGGCTGTGTTTTCTAGCCTATGTTCCTGCATAATATTTCTTAGGGGGAGAAAAGAGTTCCACGACTAAAAAATATGTTTCAAAAACCACTGGGACATGGGCAATATAAATGTGCCAGATTATTCACATCATTTTTATTAAGACAAATGTGCTCAAGTTTTCCTGTGTGGACCAAAGTAAGCTCTGGAGTTCCAGTTCTTAGCGCTCAGTGTAGTCCAAAAACCCCACATTTCTTGGACCATGGAAGGTCACTCATGCAGTAGGTTGCACAGTGGCCCTTTCCCCTCAAAACTCATATCTGCCCAGAAAATAGAGCCTTGGCAGATGTCATTAGCTCAGATGAGGTCATACTGCATTGGTCAGTTGATTTCTTTTTTTTTTTTTTTTTTTTTTTGAGACGGAGTCTCACGCTGTTGCCCAGGCTGGAGTGCAGTGGCGCGATCTCGGCTCACTGTAAGCTCCGCCTCCTGGGTTCACGCCATTCTCCTGCCTCAGCCTCCTGAGTAGCTGGGACTACAGGCGCCCGCCACCGCGCCCGGCTAATTTTTTGTATTTTTAGTAGAGACGGGGTTTCACTGTGGTCTCGATCTCCTGACCTTGTGATCCGCCCGCCTCGGCCTCCCAAAGTGCTGGGATTACAGGCTTGAGCCACCGCGCCCGGTGTCAGTTGATTTCTTAAATATCCTCTTCTAAGAATATCTTCTTGAAAAAAAATAACTTTTTGCTTTTATCACTTTTCACTTACCTTTTTTTTTTTGAGACAAATATCTGTAATAGAGAATTCCTGATCATGGAATTTTCCTGATGAATTCCCAGCCAATAAACATTAAATTCAATGACTGGGGTCCTTATGAGAAGAGGAGCGGGACACAGATACACACACACACGGAAAACAGCCATGTGACCGCAGAGGCGGAGACAGGAGTGAGGCAACTGCAAGCCAACGAACGCCAAGGATTGCCAGAAGCCACCAGGAGCTGGAAGAGGCAAGGAAGGAGCCTCCCCTAGAGCCTCTGGAGGGAGCGTGGCCCTACCAAAAACTTGGTTTCTGAATTCCGGCCTCCAGAATCGCAAAATAATAAATTTCTGTTTTGTTAAGCCACCAGATTTGTGGCAATTTGATATGGCAGCCATAGAAATTAGCATAACTCACCAAAGGGACAGGTAGGGTAAACAACAGTATGGACAGGCCATGAACCAACAACCAGACCAACTGAGGTTCACCTTTGTCTTCACCGTTGCAGTGGTTCTCAAACTCCAGCGTGCTCAGCATCACCTGGAGGGCTTGTTAAAACACAGGGGCCCACCTGCAGAGTTTCTAGTTGCATGGGTCCAGGGCGAGGCCTGAGGACCTGCATTTCTAACGGGTTTCCAGATGCTGTTGCTGCAGTCCAGGGGCCACACTCGAAGCAGCACTGCTCCACCGCTCCACACAGAGGAGACGCCACCACACCCCTCCCCGCAGCGCCAACCTGAGAAGCAGCACCTCCTTCTCCTTAACATGTTAGCCTCACGTGTAAGGTTTTTTAACAAAAGTTTCTACAACTAGCAATTAAAAAAAGAAACTAGAGGAAATCTGCAGTGTCTCCTCTCCTCCCAAAATACCTTAGACTGTGAGGAGACATCTGTTGTTTTTGCCTGCCTGGGCTCCAGTTCTCCTTCTTCTGTTCATCTTGCCCAGCTTTCCTTTGAGGAACCATCCTCCGCCCTGTTCCCGGCCCTTGGCGTTCGGGGAGATTGGTTGCCACACCAGTATGTGACCTAAGGTTGCTCCTGCCTCGGCATTTTCTATCCTCCTGAGCACAATAATAAGTGGTTCTGGGATGGCCACATGCCCTTAGGGGGACCCCTTAGACGAAATTAGGAGAGGAATGATTAATCTATTGAGCAACAGCTGTTCTCTTTCCACTGGGAATGCACAGCTGGGCGACTGGGAGCATGCAAGGCTGGGAACATCAGCAGCCATCCTGATAGCTCATGAGGAAAACCTGTGCCGAAACACGGCCAACAGACGCCAGCAAAGCCTGGAGCCAGAGAGGACATTCCCAGTGTTATTGTTTGAGCCCCTGGATTCAGCTATGCCTGAAGCTGCAACACGAGAAGATTTGTGCCTTGATTTTTTCATTGCTGAGTCAATAAATTATTTGACTGTTTTTCTATAGACAGATGATAAACGATAGATGATAAATAGATACACTGATACATAGATAGGTAGATAGAATTTACTTATGTATTTAGCCAGTTGCAGTGGGTTTCTCTTAATGACAACCACAAGATTTTCAACTAGTACAGATTAAAACGTTGTGTGGTAAGAGGCAGGTAATGGAGGAAGAACGAACCTAGTGCCAGTAAGGACCTTTGAGGCCAGGACTCACTGCACTGACTGAATCACAGGCACAAAATGTAAGTATGCTCTAAGGTAGTAAAGTGCCGAGAGTTAAAAAGCAAGTCCTGGATCAAGTGTTAAAATATTAAAGAATTCCCCAGAAAGACTTCTCGAGAATAGTGACCTTATCCATCAGCACGCATTTGGCTGAAATAACAGAAAAACCCACTAAAAGCGGCTTAAGCCATAAGGACATGTGTTATTTACTTAACGAGAAACTCGGAGGTGGGCGGTGGCCAGGCTGCTGAAGAGACTCAATTGCGTCATGAGGGACCTGGGATTCCTTCCAGCTCCCCGTCTGCCCTCCTCGGCGTGCTGGCAAGGTCTCCCTCGCCCGCGGCACCATAGCTATGCAGCTGTAGTTGGTCAGGTCCTCAGGGTCTGCATCCAAACAGGAAAGAGGGGAACACAAGAGGATTTTCTCCTCCTAGACTCCTCCCTTAGGGAGAGAATTAGTCAAACCCGCCCCAGTACACAGGCTCGGTTCTATCTCATGGGCCAGCACCTGGTCACGTGGCCACTTCTAAACCAATCACTGGAAAAGAGGGAAGTGAGTGATACATCGGTTTGGACCAATCAGGATCCCTCTCCGGAGCGGGGGCCCATCACCTCCTAAACAAAACGTTATTCTAGCAGTCAACAGGGGGTCACGGCCGTGGGTAGGCGCCAGCGACGTCTGCTGCAGAGAGCATTCAATCCAACCCTCCATGCACCATGTCCCCACACGTGCCAACCACAGAATTGATCCTAACAAGCCTGAACAGGTCCAGCTCTGCCCATCAGCCCTGTGGCAGAAGCATCTGAGTTTTATCCTCCCTGTGTTTTCCAATCAATCTGGTCAAAACAGAAGCACGGAAGAAATGCTGCGGTCGGGAGAGCATCACAGCCCAAACTGTTCGACTCTTCCCCCAGATCTTTTCTGGGTCAGCGGCCAAGAGGGTTGCCGCTGCCTTCCCATCCCAGAGGTGCTGACCTCCACAGCTCTCCATTAATCAAGAGCCCAGGGCCAAATTCCTCCTCACTCACCCACCATCTGCAATTGTTCACACACACGTGGTCCTGGAGCCCCAGGGTGCTAACCAGGGCAGCAGGGTGAAGAGCCAGAGGCCAAGGGAATTCTGTCCAGTCCGAGCTCAGTGATGCCTCACAGTCCATCTTCTGAGGCTCAGAAACTGAGAGGAGGAAAGAGGGGGTCTTCCATGTCACTGGCTCCCAGGAACTTTGCTAATGAGGTGGCAGATTCCAGCTACTCTTGATGTCTCGATTTGGGATCCCCCAGAAGCAGCTCTGAGACAATAATTAGAGTACAGGTGTTTCATTTGGAGATGATTCCAGGAAGCATCGTGTGAGGAATGGAGAAATACAAAGAGAGAAGAAAGAAGTCAACAAAGGGTACGTTATCAAGCCAGGACAGTGCTGTGGCACTGCAGGCAACTAGTGCCCAGTCCTGCTGGGCAAAGCTGGGCAACACTGGGAGACAGTGTGGAGATTCACTTTGGAGTTATCCCACCCCACGGAGCTGGTCTCCTAGTGGTCATTCATTCCTGGTACTTTTGTTCAGCCCTACACACAACCAGAGCAGCACTGATGGCCACACTGAAACTCACAGGTGTCAACCATGGAATGCTGGACCTGCATAAGAATGGCAAGGGGGTGAGGGCACGGAGGGAGAGCATGCTGAATCTGTCTTGGTCTCTAAGCTGCTGATTCTGTGCAATCCTTAGAGAGGGGAGACACTGAGATCAAGAGGGAACCATCCTAATAGATCTCCAAAGCACCTGCAACCCCACCCCTCTTGAACTCCAGGGAGTCTGCCCTTTGCTGCCTGGCAGGCATTTCCAACCCTACCCAGTATCCAGATCCAGTCACAAGAGCCCACAGAGCACAGTAATTTAAATGACAGGTTATGGAGCCAGACCACCTGGGTCTGAATCCCAGCTCTGCCACTCTGGAGCTGTGTGGCCTTGACTAAGTTCCTCAACCACTCTGTGCCTCATTTTCCCCATCTATAAAATGCGGATAATGAAGTGCCTTTCTCATGGGGTTTTGTGAGGATTAAATGAGTTAATACATGTGAAGTGCTTCCTCCCACAAGTAAGACCTCGACAAATTCAGCCAGTATTAAATCCCCATGGAACTTGGCTCTCACTGTCCCCTTTTAAGCCAGGACAGTGTGTGGCACAGAACACTGCAGGCAACTGGGCCCCAGTTCCACTGGGCGATGCTGGGAGACAGTGCAGAAAGTCACGGTGGAGTCATCCCACCCCAAGGAGCTGGTCTCCTGGAAGTCATTCATTCCTGGCACTTTTCATCACTGCCTCACATATCGGGGACACCCTTAAGTGAAAATAGAATTTTCAATATTATTGCTACCTAACACCGTTACAGCACTTAACAGTTTACAACACATGTAACCATCCACTATTATAATAACCAGTCCCCAAGGGCCTAGAAAGCACTAGGCACAGCTAGGCGTTAAGCATGCATCACCTCTAACTCTCTCTAATGAGAGAGTTCTCTCATCCTAGAGAACTCTCCCTGTAGAATGTGACATCTAGGACCTGGTCAGATTGATTCTCCCCCCAGTGCCGGCGTAGCACTGGCTGAATGAATACATGAAGGAATGACCAATCCAATAAACCCTGATGCATAGATTTTACCCCCACTTTACAGATGAGAAAACTGAGGACCTAGGAAGAGTGGACTTTCCCAAGGGAACCAGCAATACCCAGATTTGAATCTATACCAATCCCTGATTCTAAAGCTAGCCTCTTACCACTGTGCCCATGAGGCCTTCTTAATGGACTCTCCTAATTCCTCTGTCTGGAAGGGAGTATACATGAGAACCACATAATCTTAGGCATTTGCTGACCATTTTTGTGCCTCAGTTTCCTCGTCTACAAAACAGGACAGACAATAGTGCCCTCCTCAGAAGGATTGCCGTGTGAGGATTAAATGTGGGAATGTGTGTATAGAGCTTAGGACACTGCTCAAGAAATGTTAGCAAGGAGAAAAGTGTCACAGCCAGTGCTCAAGAAATGTAAACTAGGCCGGGCGCGGTGGCTCAAGCCTGTAATCCCAGCACTTTGGGAGGCCGAGATGGGCGGATCACGAGGTCAGGAGATCGAGAGACGATCCCGGCTAACACGGTGAAACCCCGTCTCTACTAAAAAATACAAAAAAATAGCCGGGCGAGGTGGCGGGCGCCTGTAGTCCCAGCTACTCGGGAGGCTGAGGCAGGAGAATGGCATAAACCCGGGAGGCGGAGCTTGCAGTGAGCTGAGATCCGGCCACTGCACTCCAGCCTGGGTGACAGAGCAAGACTCCGTCTCAAAAAAAAAAAAAAAAAAGAAATGTAAACTAACATTATCATCAGCCCCAACCCCTTAACGAAGAGGGTAGGTAGCAGGGCCGAGGTGGAGGTGGGGCTGGAAGCTGGGGTACTAACTCCCACTCAGGCCCCTTTATTTGGTCTGTCACAACCTTGTGTGACTCTGTCGTATGCAAGTTCCATACCCTTAGCTGAGAGCAAGCTACTACATGGATGGGGAGTTGATGGTGCTGCTGCATTTAAATGAAAACCAAACAGGTATATTTGAAACTAGCCCACAAGAGAGGTACACATAAGGACACTATCGGTATTCTTTTTCCTTTGCATAAGGCAAAGACTAGAAATAGTGCAAATGTCCATCAGAGGGTAAAATGGAATTTGTAGATTGATAGGAAGCTAAGAGCAGAATTATTGTGCTAGAAAACCTAGATCTTGTCTGCTTACTCCCCTAGGATGGTGATTTGACCATACTGTTTGTCCTCGGCCCACAGGTGGACTACATTTCCCAGTCACCCTTGCAGCTAGGAGTGGTCATGTGACTGAGCCTGAATTAATGGATTGCAAGAAAGAAGGAGGTACACTACTTCCAGACCTGGCCCATATGTGGGAATGTGCAAATTTGTTTTCCTCCATGCGGAGACCCAGCACAGAATTGCAAGCCCTGCGACGGGTAAGTGAGCCACAACATGGAAGAATCCCGAGTCACCATGTGGAAGGCTTGCCTCACACTCTGATTGAACTGTTCCATGGAAAAGAAACAAACTTCTATTGGACTAAACCACTGAGATGTGGGGGTTGTTTGTTAGAGCAGTCAGCCCACTGCAATGGAGTAAGTTCTTCCAGAAACATGATGGAAATTCAAAATATAAAAAAGGCATAGAGCTTGGGAAAACTGGCTAGCCATATGTAAAAAGCGGAAACTGGATCCCTTCCTTACACCTCATACAAAAATTAATTCAAGATGAATTAAAGACTTAAATGTTAGACCTAAAACCACAAAAACCCTAGAAGAAAACCTAGGCAATATCATTCAAGACATAGGCATGGGCAAGGACTTCATGATTAAAACACCAAAAGCAAAGGCAACAAAAGCCAAAATTGACAAATGGGATCTAATTAAACTAAAGAGCTTCTGCACAGCAAAAGAAACTACCATCAGAGTGAAAAGACAACCTACAGAATGGGAGAAAATTTTTACAATCTACCCATCTGACAAAGAGCTAATATCCAGAATCTACAAAGAACTTAAACAAATTTACAAGAAAAAATAAAACAACCCCATCAAAAAGTGGGCAAAGGATATGAACAGACGCTTCTCAAAAGAAGACATTTATATAGCCAACAGACATATGAAAAAATGCCCATCATCACTGGCCATCAGAGAAATGCAAATCAAAACCACAATGAGATACCATCTCACACCAGTTAGAATGGCAATCATTAAAAAGTCAGGAAACAACAGGTGCTGGAGAGGATGTGGAGAAATAGGAACACTTTTCCACTGTTGGTGAGACTGTAAACTAGTTCAACTATTGTGGAAGACAGTGTGGAGATTCCTCAAGGATCTAGACCTAGAAATACCATTTGACCCAGCCATCTCATTACTGGGTAAATACCCAAAGGATTATAAATCATGCTGCTATAAAGACACATGCACACGTATGTTTATTGTGGCACTATTCACAATAGCAAAGACTTGGAACCAACTCAAAAGTCCATCAATGACAGACTGGATTAAGAAAATGTGGCACATATACACCATGGAATACTATGCAGCCATAAAAAAGGGATGAGTTCATGTCCTTTGTAGGGACATGGATGAAGCTGGAAACCATCATTCTGAGCAAACTATCACAAGGACAGAAAACCAAACACTGCATGTTCTCACTCATAGGTGGGAATTGAACAATGAGAACACTTGGACACAGGGTGGGAAACATCACACACCAGGGCCTGTTGTGGGGTAGAGGGAGGCGGGAGGGATAGCATTAGGAGATATACCTAATGTAAATGACAATTTAATGGGTGCAGCACACCAACATGGCACACGTATACATATGTAACAAACCTGCATGTTGTGCATATGTACCCTAGAACTTAAAGTACAAAAAATTTAATTTAATTTAAAAAAAATATTTTAAAAAAGGGGGCATAGCACAGCCAGAAATGAACTTCCCACCTCTAGCAAAACTTGCCTATGTGCAAGGCCAGCTTCGTGTGTGAGCGGCCTCTGCTGTCACACAGGGACCTGATCTCAGAAAGCCCTTATCCTTGATTTAATGCTCTGCTATTGCCCTCTAGAAATTCTTGACAGTTTTCTAACCTGCATTTTCATTTCTCACTGGGCCTCACAAATGGTGCGGCTGGTCCTGCTTACGTGGCCAGTAACCTCTCACCCTGCTATATACTCTGGGAGCCCAGGGAAGTTACACCAAGAATCACTGCATCTGCCCCTGCCCTGGGCAGCCACCTCACTTTTGACCAGGCTTTGTTCATCCTCAGCTGATTGATTTGGGAACTGGACCTCACCACACTGTGGGTATGTGAATGTGCACATGTGTGCAGGTCTGTGCCCTCCTCCCTCCACTCCATATTCCACCTGAACCACTGCACATGGTATCCCACACCTCCACCAGAAAGGATGAGGAAGGTCTACATCTCCCAGGATACAGCAATCCCCTTTAGGAGATTCTTTAGAAGATCTCTGTTAGGAAAGAAAGAATGCAAAAAAATGTGTGTGTGTGTGTGTGTGTGTGTGTGTGTGTGTGTGTGTGTGTGTGCATGTTTAGGTATTGCAGTCTTGGGGTCAGGGATGGAACAGAAAACCTACTTTTCAACAGATATCCCTTTTATAC
This sequence comes from Macaca fascicularis, assembly GCF_037993035.2. NCBI lineage: Eukaryota > Metazoa > Chordata > Mammalia > Primates > Cercopithecidae > Macaca > Macaca fascicularis. The sequence continues at coordinate 132,394,248 of NC_088385.1, read as the reverse complement.
TGGTGGCATATTTTTACCATGTATCTGCCTTTGATTCAAGAAAACAATTATTTTTTTAAGTGGCCAGAAAAGGCCAGGGAAGGGAGAGGAAAAAGGCTTTCTAAAAGAAACTGCATCAGATATTCAGCTGGGGTTTTTTTCTGCCCTTCCTCTTAAAACACATCTAAGTCCACTGTCCATTGGAGCAGTTGCCCTCAGAAGTGCTGCCCGAAGACAGGCAGGGAAGGGTCTGCCTGGGCAGCTCCAGTCCCTCAGGAAGCACAAGAAGTCCTGCCTCATACAAGACAGTCGCCCACCTAAAGACAATGGGATGAGTGCTTCAGCACTGCACACCGGTCAAGGAGAGCTGTCTCCTGGAAGGCCTTAATATCAGAAAATAGTCGGCACCCTGGGAAGTCCACTTAAAGTGGACTCACTTAAAACAAAGACTGAATTTTCACGATTGAAAAAGACATGACTTTAACCTAGAATGACCCTATGGCCCGGCAATTCCACTTCTAGGTATACACCGAAGAGAAATGGAAACAGGAGTACAAAGACTCATACAGGGACGTTACTGGCAGCCGTATTCACAACAGCCAAAGAGCAAAAACAACCCAAATGTCCATGAACCCAAATGTCTATCAACAAATGAATGGATTAAAAACTGTGGTATATCCATACAATGAAATATTATTCAGCCATAAAAGGGAATGAAGTGCTGACACATACTCCAATGAGGTTGAACCTTAAAACATCAGGCCAGGTGTGGCAGCTCACGCCTGTAATCCCAGCACTTTGGGAGGCCGAGGCAGGCGAATCACCTGAGGTCAGGAGTTCCAGACCAGCCTGGCCAACATGGCGAAAGCCCTTTTCTACGAAAAATACAAAAATTAGCCGGGTGTGGTGGCAGGCACCTGTAATTCCAGCTATTCGGGAGGCTGAGGCGGGAGAATCACTTGAACCCGGGAGGCAGAGATTGCAGTGAACCAAGATCACGCCACCCTGGGCAACAGAGTAAGACTCTGGCTCAAAAAAAAAAAAAAAATTATACCAAGTGAAAGATGCCAGACACAAAAGACCACATATTGCACAATTTCTAGTAAATGTTCAGAATAGGCAAATTTGCAGGTACAGAAAGTAGATTAATGGCTGGCAAGGGCTGGGGGTAGTGGGATAGAGAGTAACTGTTAAACGGTGTGATTTTATTTTGGGGTGATGAAAATGTTCTGGAATTAGTGGTAAAATGGTTGCACAATATTTTAAGTATTCTAAATGCCAATGAATTATATACTTTCAAATGTTTCATAAGATGGATTTTATGTTATGTGTATTTTACCACAAAAAAGTTAAGGCATGACTAGAAATTTTTCTTGAAAAATCAAGTAAAAATTTTACAAATAAGTCTGTTGTTTTGTTTCCCAAAATATTGTTGCAACCTATAGTTGCAACTACAGGTCAATCCTTAGACTAAAGCAAGAAAACACTGTTGAAGGTAATCATTTAATTCGTCCAACAAAATTGTTAAAAGCAGGATGCAATCTCCTTCCCTTCTCATTTAACTTCTGTAACATGATCATAAAAAGTGCATTTTTGCTAAAATATTTCAAGGCATCATCAACTTCCTCAAGGTCATCTCTTACTCTTTTGATATTCAGATCACTTTATTTTGAAGCATCCATTAGTTCGTCGATTTCCTTTTCTTCCAGCACTAAGTGCCCTAGCTGAGAGAGTTCCTCACTGGTCAGTGGTTTTGCTGTGATTCTGGCAATCTGCCAACATCACTTTCATCGACTTCCTGAAATCCTACATTTCTTGCAAGATTTGCAATTTCACTTTATGATCTGCACTGAATTTACAGCTCATTATGTAATGTGTTGAATCCACAGTTCCTGCCTGATCCTTCAAAGGAAGAATAGTGAAAAAATGGCATGAGTGAGAACAGACACAATATTTTACCCTAGACCACTGAGTTCTCCAATGGGGGTAGTCTTGCCCCCAGGGGACATCTGTCAATGTCTAGAGACCTTTTTGGTTGTCACACTGCAGGGTGGGTGATACTACTGGCATCTAGCAGATGGAGGGCCCAGGGATGGTGCTGAACATCCTACAATTCCCAGGACAGCCCCACAACCAAAAACTATCCAGCCCAAAATGTCAATAACGCCAAGGCTAAGAACCCTTGGTCTAGACGGATGTTGAGTGGGAAGCAAATTTAGAATAGAAATAGTCAGTTCATTGGCAAGTATTTTCGTGTTTTGACATTTAATTATCAGGTAAACAAATACCTGAAGCAGTTCCAAGAACAAATGTTCAGATAGTGAGAATCCCCCATATTGCTGTATGGAGTCCCTATATTTATGGAAAGCCTGGTTTGTGCAGTTGTTTCTTTAGTCACCTTGGCTGCCAGGATACCCAAGGCCAAATTTACAATCTCCTGGCATACGTTTCTGGTGCTGATCCACCCCAGCATTATAGTGACTATGCAATTCTCCCTTATTTTCCTTTTGTCCTAATCATTTTAATCTTATTATACTGATTTCTTTGTTTGCTGCCTTGAGTCCTTGAGGGAAGAAAACAGGGATAAAAATATAAATAACAAACACATAGCTTAAACTATATAGCAAATAAGGCAAAGAAACATATTGTCCCCTGGGAGTCACAAACACCCACTGCTCCCTTTCCCCCCTTTCTAATAAAGGGCTGTTTTCTCACCTTCTTCCTGAAATACGCTGGGCCTTGACAGCAATCCCGTTTTTCTTATGCAAAGTCTCAAAGGGTAGATTTTACAAGAGTCTACACCAAGCCAGTTTCATCACCCTGGGAGACTGCAGCAGCCCTCTATGTCTGAACTGCAGTCCTGGGGCTCCACGACCCCTCCATGAGGGGGTGTCATCTTACCAGCCTCACTGGATTGCCCCAACCATGCTAGTTGGGCTCCAGCCCACAAATACAGGAAAGCTACTCCTCCTTCCAATCTCCCTTCCCACAAGTTGTCCACGTTCTACCAGACCTTCAAGGTCCCACGCAAGTTACACCTCCTCCAGGAAGCCTTCTCTGAATTCCACATGAATGTCCCTTATCTGAATTTCTCCTGTTCCTACAGGGGTGAATTGCACCCTCTGTTTAATCACTTTGTTTTAGGCAGGCCAGTTATCTCCAAGGCCATTTTAAGACCTTCCTAGCTCTCAAGGATTCTTTCTTTTACAGGCTTCTACTGTACTAAACAGATTGAAATGTTCCTACAATCTGTATTACATAAAATTATAAGTTGGGAAAAACTGTGGTTGAACACTTGTTTGGATATTACCATTTTCTTTTCAGATCTTAGAACCAATAACTTTTTCAGTTCTCAAACATTTTTTGGGGGCCTGGATATAGTCATGAGCCCTAGGCACTGTGCCCACAGAACCCAGTGGAGAAAATAACCACTCATTTCTCCAACTAGACAGGAACCTTTGAAGACAAGGGGCAAGTGTTATCCACTCTGAATCCTCATGCACTGAGTAGAGAACTAAGTAAGTGCTCACAGAACATTATTCCATTAGCATTTACTGAGCACCTACTATCTGCCAGGCACCATTCTAGGTCCTGGGTATATATCTATGAACTAGACAGATGAGGTCACTGCTCTCATAAAGCTGACATCCTAGCGTAAAACACAGATGAACAGATAATGATATGTCACATCAGCTGGACAGAAAGGCTACGAAAACAAATGAAGCAGGAAATGAGCTGAGCACTATTGTAGGCGGGGTGCTCAGGGACAGCCCCTCTAAAATGACGACATGTGGCTAAAGTCATGACGAACTGAGGGTGTGAGCCACGCACACACTGGGCAAGAGCGTTCCAAACAGAATTGCACGTGCAAAGGCCCTGGGGCAGATGGGTGCTGGGCCTCTTCGGGACAACAGGAGGCCAGTGGCTGACAAAGAGCGAGTAAGGCAGGAGAGGCCCTTGTGGGCCAAGCTCAGGGCTGTGGGTTTTACTCTGAGTGGGCTGGGAGCCGTGGGAGGGTTGGAGCAGAGGAGGGACGTGAACTGATTTAGCAGCTTAAGAGGTACACTCTGGCTACCATCTGGGAAACAGACACAGCAGTACGAGGGTGGAGGCAGGGAGATCACCTAGGAGGCTACCGTGGCCCCAGGACCTGCTGATGGCTGCCTGACCACAGAATGTCAACACCAGGAGCTCCGTAGTGCCTGCCTCCCACTGTTAGAAAACCCAAGCCTGGTCAGCTTCTCATTCCAGACCTCTTGGAAATGCCGACAGAGAAGGGCCTGAATTGCCATCTTCACTTTCTCCGAGACTGGCAGGATGCCCAGATCAAATCAATACAGAATACACAAGCATTTAATCTGCACTTGTTTAAGCAGCGGCTGAGCCTCCAAGAAACAGCATTATCTTGAAAGCTTGTTAAAGGTTTGCAGCCAAACAAAATCCCGTAGACTTCGTTACGTGTCTCCAGACGGTGAGGCTGGGTCACCCCTGGTTCTCACAGATGTGGTTTGGGGCAAGAACAACCTCAGCCCAGACACGAGGTGGCTTGAGGAAGGAAGGAGACCCCTTCCCAAACCTTGATGAGAAATACCTCCATTGACCAAGATGTGGTGTTCAGTGCGCTACAAAATAATACAGGCAATATGCTACTCTTGCTGTAAGAAAAGTGGAGAAAATAAAAATATGTATTAGTAGTTGCTTGTATATTACATAAACAAACTCTAGAAGAATCCACAGAGCTGAACTTTAAAAGGTCACCTTGTGGACATCAAGGGATGGGACAGAAAAGGTTGAATGCCTACTTCATAGGGCTGTCATGAGAATCAAATGAGTTCGTGTGTGTAAATACTTTTGGCAAATACTGACACACAGCAGGTTTCCAAAAATGTTAGCTGTCACTATTGATGAGATATAAAAGGATCCCCTCTAGGGGATCCCTGGGGGAAACAGTGGATCCTTCAGATACACAGATCCTAGGGTGCCCACTGAATGGATCCAGTGCCACTGGGGCACCTGTGACAGTGAAAGGTTTTGCTGTTGAGTATGCCAGCTGTAAACCAGGGCTGGCTGGGAAAACCAGGACATAAGTCCCTAATGTCTTCTGTCACAGACCAGTCTCAGCTTGGGCTCTTGGAATTTCTCGAAACCAAAGTGGACCTGATGGAAGGAGATGGGCAGCCCAGAGCCTGGCGGGGAGGGTTGGAGGACCAGGTCTTGAGAAAGACCAGGTCACTCCCCCACACACAACAGAGGTGTGAAGAGGCCCCTCCCAATCCAGCTCTGGGGATCCAGGGAGCCTCATCATACCTCTGTTGTGCCTAGGGAAAGGACAGGTCCCCCAAGATCCCAGGTGAGAACAGACAGCTGCCCACTCCAGGCACACTTCAGTTGATTTTCCACATGGTTAAGCACCCTTCTGATTAACAGGAAGAAATCTAATTGAGATACGACTTCCTAGTCAGAATGCACTAGGTCCCCCAGATATTCTCCTCGGGCTTCAAGGAAGATAACAGAATTCTGCGGAGACCATCACGAGCTGTCAAGTGTCATTCAGAATCTTCACCCAAACCCTGGGAATGCATTTCTGCGTCTCTGCCATGTGGCCCTGAGATGCTACCAGAAACCTCGCCATCATGGCTATCCATTTAAAGGGAAAAAAGTGCAACTTATTGCAACACTCCAGCAATATATCTTAAGCAATGGATGACTAATCTAGAGGCTCAGGACCTCTCACCACAGATGGCTCTCATTTTTTAAAATTGAGGTGAAATTCACATGGTATAAAATTAACTATTTTAAAGGGTACAAGTCAGTGGCATTTAGTATATTCACATTGTTGTGCAAACACCACCTTTATCTAGTTTCAAAACATTTTCATCACCCCAAAAGGAGACCCTGTATCCATTAAGTGCTCACTCCCTATTTCCCTCCCATTCGTGGGCAGGTTTTTGTTTGGGCACCTGTTTCCAGTTCTTTTGAATATAAACCTAAGAGTAGAATTGCTGGGTAATTCCAATTTAAAAAAAAAAAAAAACAGCTTCAACAAGAGAGATGTCCCTCCCTGTCTCCTACCCATCCCAAGTACTTTTCTCTTGCAGATTAGAGAATTTACCAGCCCCGAGTTCACGGTGGGATCCTGGGCGGCCCAATCGAAGGAGCTGATGGGAACAGCCCACACTGACCTTCTTGTACTCATAATCTTGGTCCACAACCAAATCCGAGTCACAACCGACAATGAAGAATACAGCCAGGGTGGGGGATGCTTCCCTCCTACCCCAGAATGCCATGTCGTGGGCGTTTGAGATTTTTAGATTTCATTTCTGCACTGGAAATCTAGAAGCCAGATACAAAACATTACAATTTCACAGCAGAGAAAAATAGCTCTGGAAGCTCTCGGTCACAAGGACAAAAAGATAAAATCTATGGAAAATACTAGAATAGGCCCTTTTTTCTCATTTTAAGGGGAAAAGAGGATGGAGAGCTTGCCTTTTTTAAAAATATTTTTGTTAAATAATTTAAGTTAAAAAATGCACATGGCATGAAATTCCAAGAGTACAAAAGCACACAGTACAACATTATCGCCTCCTATCCCTTGTCCCCCAGGCAACCCATTACCCTCCCAGGAGGGTAACCAACTCCCCCCCATCTTGCAGGACTCCTTAGGGTATCCTCCACATATTTGCAAACATATACATGTGTATTGTTCTCTTGTCCACACTTGGCAGTACTAACTCCCTACATCTCGCCGTATGCATTAAAAGCACATCTTACAGTTCCATCTCCCTTAAAATGGGCCTGCCTCATTTTTCAACAGCTGCAAAATATTTCCTTGCATGGACATGTCATAATTTGCTTAATCGGTTTAGGCTATCCTCAAATCTCTCCTCTTACGAACAATTGCTCTAGTCACTACTAAGACATTTTGCACATATGTAAATGTATCTGTGTGATAAATATCTCAGTGTGCAATTGCTGGGTTCAAGTCATGGACATTTTAATTTTGATACATAATGCCTGTCAGTGCATTTAGAATTAAAGGAAGGAAGGCCAGGCGTGTTGGCTCACACCTGTAATTCCAGCACTTTGGGAGGCCAAGGAGGGAAGATCACTTGAGGCCAGGAGTTTGAGACCAGCCTGGGCAACATGGTGAGACCCCATCTCTACATAAAAAAACATTGTTTTAATTAGCCAAGCATGGTGGTGCCTGCCTGTAGTCCCAGCTACTCGGGAGGCTGAGGTGGGAGGATCACTTGAGCCTGAAAGGTCAAGACTGCAATGAGCTGAGATGGTGCCACTGCACTCCAGTCTGGGCGGCAGAGCAAGACCCTGTCTCAAAACAAACAAAGAATTAAGGGAAGGAGTATATAGAGAAAAGAGAACACTTTCTACACATACCCCATCCCAGGCCCTGAAACTCAGAATGACCTAAAAGTACTGGTACCCCAGTATATAAGATGGAAAACTGAGGCTCAGAGAGGAGAGTGAGTTACCCAGCCATGTACCTGGCCCCCAGCCTGGCCTCTCTTCCCCACCCTCCTGCCTACCAGCCACTGAGGTATGGCCTGCAGCTGGCTCTCTGCCTCCCAGCCCATGAACTCCAAGTGCCCTGAATCTGTTGATTTATGGTTCTGCTTTGATACCCATATTAATCACCATAACTTTTAATTGAGCTAATACAAGCATCATATGTTGCTAATTACACAATGCAGATGAAAAACTCTTCCAGATGAATTTAACTGCTTAATCCAATCAGACTGGCAAGTTGAGTTTTAATTACAAGCCAGTGCATACAGGGAAGGTATCTGTGCGGCCGAGTGGCTCAGCGCCTGACTGCTCCAGCTTGTGAAGCGCCAAGATCGCAGCCAGTGGCCACTGCATCCTGCCCAGCCACGCAGGAGGCATGAGGATGATGAAGGAGCTGCATGATGCCTCCGGCCAGCTTGCCGCCAAGGTGGACCCACCCGAGCCCCTGGGTCCAGACATCTGTGGAGTCTCTGGCAGGAAGAAGGATCTCCGAGTCCCCACGGCTGCACTCCCCGCCATTCCAGCTCAGAAAAGGAATCACTGACTCCTTTTCTCAGGAACTAATCAAAGGCCTGTTATCAGTGACCTTTTCTTGAACATCCTTTAACATCCTGTCAATTTGCCCACACTCACAGAGCAGAGAGAATCAGGCCATGATAATGGAATAATTCCAAGGGCAATGCAAGGCTGAAAGACATCTCAGCTCTGATTTTCTCAACAAAGACACAAAGAAGGCCTCCAAGGCTGAGGGTTGGAGAATAAAGCTTAGGAGAAGGAAGATGTTACAAAATGAAGTTTTGTGTTCACCTCCCCAAGCCACATGTGAAAGCCCCAATGCCTAAGGTGACTATATTTGAAGGTTGGGCCTTAATGGAGGTAATTAAGGTTACATGAGGTCATAAGGGTGGGACCCTGATCCAACAGGACTGGTGTTCTTTTTTTTTTTTTTTTTTTTTGAGACGGAGTCTCGCTCTGTCGCCCAGGCTGGAGTGCAGTGGCGCGATCTCGGCTCACTGCAAGCTCCGCCTTCTGGGTTCACGCCATTCTCCCGCCTCAGCCTCCCGAGTAGCTGGGACTACAGGCGCCCACCACCGCGCCCGGCTAATTTTTTGTATTTTTAGTAGAGACGGGGTTTCACTGTGTTAGCCAGGATGGTCTCGATCTCCTGACCTCGTGATCCACCCATCTCGGCCTCCCAAAGTGCTGGGATTACAGGCTTGAGCCACCGCGCCCGGCCTGGACTGTTGTTCTTTTAAGAGGAGACATGAGAGAGCTTCTCCCCTGCTTCAAGCCTCCCCACCCACCCTCTACCTGCCATTTAGGACCCAGAGGGGAGGCTGCTGTCTGCAAGCCAGGAAGGGAGCCCTCACCAAAAACTGACCTTGCTAATACCCTGATCTTGAACTTCCAGCCTCCAGCATGGTGAGAAAAGAAACTTCTGTTGTTTAAACCACTCTGTGTGGTAATTTTGTTATGGTAGCCCAAATTAATACAGGAAGCAGATGGAATCAAGGCTTCCAGGAATGCCCAAGTTCAGAGGTCAAAGAGCAGAGAGATTCTTAAGAAGGGGCAGATAAAGTTGGCTGTGGTAAGCAGAATAATGGTGCCCAAAGATGTGCATGTCCTAATCCCTGGAACACTGCCCTCCTGGCAACAGAGACTGTGATCAGGTTGAGGCTTTTGAGCTGGGGCGATTACCTTCTGTTATCCAGGTGGACCCAGTGTAAGGGTCTTTATAAGAAAAGAGGGTCAGCGCAGTGGCTCACGCCTGTAATCCCAGCACTTTGGGAGGCCAAGGCGGGTGGATCACCTGAGGTCAGGAGATCAAGACCAGCCTGGGCAACATTGTGAAACCCCATCTCTACTAAAAATACAAAAATTAGCTGGGCATGGTGGTACATGCCTGTAATCGCAGCTACTCGGGAGGCTGACGCAGGAGAATCACTTGAGCCCAGTGAGCGGAGGTTGTAGTGAGCCGAGATTGTGCCACTGCACTCCAGCCTGGGCAAGAGAGCGAGACTCCATCTCAAAAAAAAAAGAGAAAAAAAAGAAAAGAAAAGAGGCAGGAGAGTCGGAGTCAGAGAAAATGGAAGGGTGGAAGCAGAGGTCAGAGCCAAAGAGAACATGCTATGCTGCTGGCTTTGAAGATGGAGGAAGAGGCCGCAAACCAAGCAATGCAGGTACCCACTAGAAGGTAGTAAAAGCAAAGAAAGAGATTCTTCCATAGAACCTCCAGAAGGAATGCAGCCTGCTGACACCTTGATTTTAGCTGGGTGACACCCATTTCCGGTTCTGACCTCCAGAAGTTTCAGATAATAAATTTGTGTCATTTGAAGCCACTATGTTGCAGCAGACCCAGGAAATTAATGCAGTCGCAAATGTCTCCTTCATATCTATAGAAATCCTGGCAGGAAAAAGAATTTGCCCCCCATGATGGTTCGAAGGAAGAAATTTCAATGGTCTATTTACAGAAGTGGAGAAGCATCAAGGGAGTGTCAGGGTAGGTGTGGCACCAAGAGGCCAGCCATACGGGGAAGCTGTTACTTCTTGAGCCTCAAGGGACAAGGAGAGAGTGGTGTTATGGAACCAGTGAGGGCTGCAGCTGGGAGAAGAGGCTTCGTCATTAGAAAAGAAGTCTCAGAGGGAGGCGAAGCCCCAGGCAGAAATGTGGTGACCAAGCACAGAGGAGCAGGGAAGCAGTGCCCCCAGTCTCTCTTCCAACCCTCTCATTTCCAGCCCGGTCTCTCATTGTCCAAATCCATCTGGAAGTTGAAGGGCAGGGAAGTCCAGATGTTGCAGCCCTTGTGGGTCAGCTTCCAGGGAACAGAAAAGCTCAAGGAAGGGTGGAGAATGAATCTGGGAGAGGGCAACTAGGAAATATCCAGCTCATCTTCTTTTTGGCACCAGCCTGACCCTGACAGCAGCCATTCCCCCTTCCCCTGGAAACCATGCCCTGCCTTTCTCCTTTGGAGGCCCCCTGTCCACTCTATATAAAGTGGTCCAGCCAGAGGGATCCCTCCCCACCCTCCTCCAGGAGAAGGCACATGACCTAGGCTTGGCCCGAGTCACAGTGATTGGTCCAAGGATTGTCACATGACCTAATGCTAGCCAATGAAAGTCAGAACTGGGATTTTTGTGAGAACCATCGGAAAGAGGTGTTCTTTTCCTGCTGGGCTGCTCAGCTGGTGGAATACGAGGTCTATCCAATAGCCATGTTTTAGAAGAAGCTGCCTGAGAATGGATCCACTAGAGAAGAAACTAGTGCTGAGAGACAGAGGGAGGCTAGGTCTTGATGATGGCAATTAAGGCCCTGGATCAGCCATATCAGAAGCCTAGGAGGACTTTCCAGATGCATAAATCAAAAGATGTTTTCTTTCAGTTATGCCAGTCTGACTTAGGTTTTTGTCATTTGCAACTGAAGGAGTCCTAACTAACACCTCCTCCTGAAGCTAACCCTAATGGCTTCTGCTCCCAATTCAGACCTCCACAGAAGACTCCTTGCACTGTACTGGAATTATTTGTCTATCCCCCCAGTAGACTGAGAGCTCATTGATGAAGGGGTACTATCGTTCTCTATGTACACTGGCACACAAAAAGCATCAATCAATATTTGAATGACTAAATCCATCCATTTGGATAGATTGATAAATGAATGAGTTATCCTAAAGACAGATTTGGTGGCAACCTAGCATCTGCCATTTTTGTAAAGTAGATTCTAACCTGGCACTGGCCACAAGGAACCTCCCCTGATTCTAGGAATACAGGCGGATGAATGAGCAAGGTAGTCATGATCTATACTTAAGGAGATCACACTCTACCTAGAGCAAGGGAAGCTAGATCATGTACAAGTAAACCCTCTATCCAGGCAACAAGGGAGATTCATTCAGAGAGTGATAAGTGCTAGGCAGAAAAAACACACAGTAATTTATAGAGAATGTCTGGGCTGGAGAAGGCATCGCTGAACCAGAAGCCAGAGAGTGATCAGTTAGAAGCCATTTGACTAAAAATAAAAGAATCTTTTACAGGCTCAGAACTCTGGGCTCAAAATTTTGATAGCTTTCCAGTTGGCTTCCCATTAGAACCATATATGGAGCTTTTAAAAACTACCCAGGTATACCAGAAAGAATGAAAACAGATGCTCAAACAAATACTTGTGCACAAATGTTCTCAGCAGTGCTATTCACAATACCCACAAGGTGGAAGCAACCCAAACATCCATTAACAGATGAACAGATAAATAAAAGGTGGCACATCCGATAGACAATGGAAGATGATTCAACCAGAAAAAGGAGCAAAGCACTGACACAGGCTACAGTGTGGATGAACCTTAAAACCACTGTGCAAGTGAAAGAAGCCAGAACCAAAAGGGTGCATATTGTATGACTGCATTTGTATTAAATGGCCAGAACCAGCGCATCCATAGAATGGAAAGTAGAAGCAGACTTGCCAGGGGTTGGGGGCGACAGGGAGTGACTGCTAGTGGGTACGGGACTTCCTTTTGGGAGGATGAAAATGTTCTGGAACCAAACAGAGGTGGTATTTGTGCAACACTGTAAATGTACTAAATGCCACGGACTTGTACACTTTAAAATGGTTGTGTGTTGTGTGAGCTTAACCTTGGGTTTTATTTATATATATATATACTTTAAGTTCTAGGGTACATGTGCACAACGTGCAGGTTTGTTACATATGTATACCTGTGCCATGTTGGTGTGCTGCACCCATCAACTCGTCAGCACCCACCAACTCGTCATTTACGTCAGGTATAACTCCCAATGCCATCCCTCCCCATCCCCCCTCCCCATAATAGGCCCCAGTGTGTAATGTTCCCCTTCCCATGTCCAAGTGATCTCATTGTTCAGTTCCCACCTATGAGTGAGAACATGTGGTGTTTGGATTTCTGTTCTTGCGATAATTTGCTGAGAATGATGGTTTCCAGCTGCATCCATGTCCCCACAAAGGACACGAACTCATCCTTTTTTATGGCTGCATAGTATTCCATGGTGTGTATGTGCCACATTTTCTTAATCCAGTCTGTCATTGATGGACATTTGAGTTGGTTCCAAGTCTTTGCTATTGTGAATAGTGCCACAATAAACATACGTGTGCATGTGCCTTTATAGCAGCATGATTTATATTCCTTTGGGTATATACCCAGTAATGGGATGGCTGGGTCATATGGTATTTCTAGTTCTAGATCCTTGAGGAATCGCCATACTGTTTTCCACAATGGTTTAACTAGTTTACAATCCCACCAACAGTGTAAAAGTGTTCCTATTTCTCCGCATCCTCTCCAGCACCTGTTGTTTCCTGACTTTTTAATGATTGCCATTCTAACTGGTGTGAGATGGTATCTCATTGTGGTTTTGATTTGCATTTCTCTGATGGCCAGTGATGACGAGCATTTTTTCATGTGTCTGTTGGCTGTATGCATGTCTTCTTTTGAGAAATGTCTGTTCATATCCTTTGCCCACTTTTTGATGGGGTTGTTTGTTTTCTTCTTGTAAATTTGTTTGAGTTCTTTGTAGGTTCTGGATATTAGCCCTCTGTCAGATGAGTAGATTGCAAAAATTTTCTCCCATTCTGTAGGTTGCCTTTTCACTCTGATGGTAGTTTCTTTTGCTGTGCAGAAGCTCTTTAGTTTAATTAGATCTCATTTGTCAATTTTGGCTTTTGTTGCCATTGCTTTTGGTGTTTTAGACACTAAGTCCTTGCCCATGCCTATGTCCTGAATGGTATTACCTAGGTTTTCTTCTAGGGTTTTTATGGTATTAGGTCTAACATTTAAGTCTCTAATCCATCTTGAATTAATTTTCGTATAAGGAGTAAGGAAAGGATCCAGTTTCAGCTTTCTACTTATGGCTAGCCAATTTTCCCAGCACCATTTATTAAATAGGGAATCCTTTCCCCATTTCTTGTTTTTCTCAGGTTTGTCAAAGATCAAATGGCTGTAGATGTGTGGTATTACTTCTGAGGACTCTGTTCTGTTCCATTGGTCTGTATCTCTGTTTTGGTACCAGTACCATGCTGTTTTGGTTACTGTAGCTTTGTAGTATAGTTTGAAATAAGGTAGCATGATCCCTCCAGCTTTGTTCTTTTGACTTAGGATTGTCTTGGCAATGCGGGCTCTTTTTTGGTTCCATATGAACTTTAAGGCAGTTTTTTCCAATTCTGTGAAGAAAGTCATTGGTAGCTTCATGGGGATGGCATTGAATCTATAAATTACCTTGGGCGGTATGGCCATTTTTAACCTCGGTTTTTAAAAAAACTTAAAAAAAAAAAATGAAGTGAAGTGAACCAGTTAGACCCTGTCGACAAAAGGTTATATAACCCTTTGTTTTTTTATCTGGGCTTGTACAAAAAAATATTGAGGTATTAAACAGGATTCTAAGTACGTGAAAGAGGGCTGGGCATGGTGGCTCATGCCTGTAATCCCAACACTGGGAGATTAAGGTAGGCAGATCACTTGAGCCCAGTAATTTTTTTTTTAGATGGAGTTTCGCTCTTGTCGCCCAGACAGGGGTGCAATGGCTCAATCTCGGCTCACTGCAACCTCCACCTCTGGGATTCAAGTGATTCTCCTGCCTCAGCCTTCCCAGTAGCTGGGATTATTCATGCCTACCACCATGCCTGGCTAATTTTTTGTATTTTTAGTAGAGACGGGGTTTCACCATATTGGCCAGGCTTGTCTCAAACTCCTGACTTCCACCTGCCTCGGCGACAATCCACCCGCCTTGACCTCCCAAAGTGCTGGTATTACAGGCATGAGCCACCATGCCTGGCCAAGCCCAGGAATTTGAGACCAGCCTGTGCAACATAGCAAGACCCTGCCTCTACAAAATATATATATATTAATTAGTTAATTAATTAATATGTGAGCGACTAAACAGAAGAAATACCCAGACCACATCCACAGACGTTCAGCAGGTCTAGATCCTGCCTGGGCACTAGTATCTTAAAGGTTCTCCTCCCCAAAAATGATTCTACTAGGCAGCCAGAGTAGAGAAATTCTGCACTGGGACAGGAAGCCCTGCCATCGAAAACAGAACTCAAAGCAAAGCAAAGCAATGTCCACCAAATGTCAGGACCCAAGCTGCCGCCGATCAGCCTCACTCCTGTCTGTGGTCAGATTGAAAAACTACCTACAGGAGGAGGCTGCCATGGTCCCTGAACAGGGAAGAAAGGTGACCAAATCCACATGTTCTGGATCCTGTTCAAACAAACAAGTGATTTGTAGGTTCATTTGTGTCTCCATTCCAGGCCATTAGTGCCCATCAATGAATGCCCAGCTGGTGCAATTCACAAGGGTGTTTACATCCCCTGAGACCTGCTCTGCCCACGGGGAGCTGAGCTTGCTCAATTCCCCAGACAAGATGGTTAAAGGCAGGGTCAGGGGTGGCTGGCATGGGAAAAAGAGAGGGCATCCTTCACTCATCCCGGCCGGCAAGAAGCCAGGAAGAGAAGGCATTTATTATATTTGGTGACAGAGAAAACCAGACCGAGCGCTAAGGAGGTGAACCGTGTGCAGTGGGTGGAAGGAGTGAGGGCGGTCGCAATGTGCATGCTGCCTTCTATTTTCAGTCTTTATTTTTTGGATCCCCTGGTTTCCCATCCTACTCCTCACTGAGTCCTCCCACCAGAACTCAGCCTCCAGGCCACTGTTCCAACATTCTATGCCCTGGAGACGGTGCAGAAAACAGGCAGCAGACAGCTGGTCTGCTCGGAGCAGCCTCGCTCCCCCTCAGTGGGCTGTGCCCCAGGAAGCCCACAGGGTTGGAGGCTGACTTTGGGGAGGTAGCAAGGAAGCGGAAGATAATGTGATAGAAAGATGACTGGGGAACACATATTTGGGGCAGGAGACAGTTTAAATTCTTAACTCCAGACCCATAAACCCAGCTGTACACCCAACAACTCCATAAAAATCAAATATCTCAAATTGAACCTGCCCAACCTGGAGTTTCCACTCACACCCGAGTCTGTTCCACCCAGAGATGCCCCAGCTCAGCTGGTGGCAACTCCATCTTAAGGTTTTGGCTTAGGCCAAAACTTCAGGGATATCCCTGGGACTCCCCTCTTTCTTTCATTACTCCACATCTAAACCATGATAAAATAATCCCCTTGTTTCTACATTTTTTTTTTTTTCAGATAGAGTCTCATTCCGTTGCCCCCAGGCTGGAGTGTAATGGCACAAGCTCAGATCGCTGCAATCTCTGTCGCCCAGGCTCAAGTGATTCTCCTGTACTTTCTCTTTTGAGACAGGGTTTCGCTCTGTCACCCAGGCTAGAGTGCAGTGGCACCACCACAACTCACTGCAGCCTTGATTTCCTGGGGTCAAGTGATCCTCCCGCCTCAGCCTCCCAAGTAGCTGGGACTACAGGCACATGCCACCAGGCCCAGCTAATTTTTTTCTTCTGTAAAGACAGGATCCACTATGTTGCCCAGGCTGGCCTCAAACTCCTGAACTCAAGCAATCTGCCCACCTCGACCTCCCAAAGTGATAGAATTACAGGCATGAGCCACCACACCCAGCCCTCTATTTTCAAAATATAGCTCGTATCTTCCTGTCCCCTCCACCTCCCCTGCCACCCCAAGCTCCCACGACTGCTCACCAGACGACAGCAGTAGCTTCCCTTCCTGGCCCCCCACCTCACACTACCCACATTAGTCTGCCTGCTATACCACAACAGGGAGAACCTTTTAAAATGGAAATTGGTCCAGCCCACTTCACTGCTGAAACCCTCCAAAGCATCCCCATTTTAATCAGGGCAAAAGTTGAAAGGCCTGCCATGGCCCACGGCACCGTGTGTGATCACCCTCATCAGCAGTCCACATCCCCTCTCTCTGCTATGGCCCCACGGCAGCTCTGCTGCTCCTCTAACACACCTGATGGCTTCTGCCCCAGGGCCTTTGCACTCACTCCTTCCCGCAGATAGCCCTGCAATTTGCCCCTTTACATTCCCTGGATCTCTGTTCAAACATTACCTTCCTACCCAGGTCTCTTCAGACCATCCAATCTATGACAGCATCTCCCTACCCTGCACCCAACCTCACTTCTTGCTTTATTTTTCTCCGCAGCATTTACTGCTCCGAACATGCTGAACATTTTAGTGACTTATCTAGCTTCTCATCTGCCTCCCCTCCCTGACTGTTCACCCCATAAGAGCTGAGATTTTTGTCTGCCTTGTTCATTGATACATCCCCAGAGTCTGGATGCTGCCTGACAGAGAGGAGACTCCAGTACATTAATACCTGTTGAATGAATGAATGACCAAGCGAATGAGCAGGCACCTACGAGACTCACAGGACAAGGCAAGGAAGACACTACAGCCATCCTAACGGTATTTATCTCCGGGGAAGGAGAAAAGAAATCAGGATTGGGGAACAATTTCATGTTCCACAAGGACAGACTATACCGGTACAACTGGTGTCATTGTGTTCTTTAATAAAATTAGTAACCCTTGCAGGCCATCGGATAAAAAAGGAAACTCGTGGAACAAAGAAGGGTCACCACACAAAAAAAGCAGCCTGTCTGCGCTGCTCAGACTCCACATCTGCCAAAGAGGTGCCTGCGATCTGGGCCAATGGCCGGCGGGTTGGAGAGACAAGGAGTGAGTGTCTCCACGCTCCCAAGCATGACCAGCACCACAGCAGCCAGGAACAAAGGAAACGGGGTGGCAGGGTCCCTGCCGTCGGTCCCTCAAGCAAAGCAAGGCTAACTGAGCCAACACCCTCTTCCCCTGGGGTGACCAGGACAGAAAGGGGGCCAGCCCCCTTCCCCAAGTTGAGCACTGTCCCAGTGACCAGCCGCTCTGCTGCCACTGCTAGCATCTGCTGTCCCGGGCTGGGACAAAGGCACCCAGCAAGTCCACTGCACCATCCCCCGGGGCGGTCCATCCGCGAGCCTCTGCCCCACTTAGAGACGTGAGCCTCACCCAGCAGGCCAGGTTCCCCAACATGCATTTACAGAAAGACAGCGGCCCTCATGTGCACCCAGGCTCAGGCTGGCTGGAGGCTTCCCCTTTTCTTTTTCTTCCCTTTAATCCCCAAGCCTCTCACCACCACCTGCTGGCTCCTGCTTCCCAGGCAAGAGCCACATCAGAGTACAATCCCTTCCCCTCCATGCGGGAGCTCCCCTTCTGAGTCAAATCAATTTCCCAAACATAATCTGCCTCCTGTAAATCAATAATCCCGGGCTCAGCTGACATGCGAGTGGCCGCAGCACTCAGAGTGGCCGCAGCACTCACAGGGGACACAGCTGCAGAGCCCCTGCCCGAGGTCCGAGCGTCCTCTGCACCTAGGAGGGCACCTGTGGTGACGGCATGAAGGGGCACTCGAGGCAGCCACTTCTACGGCAGCCAAGAACCCTGTCCCTTTGGACCCTGGACACAAAACTGAGATGGGCTTCATGGAACCCAGGGAGAGAAAACCTGTTTACCACAGGGCTGTGGAAGGGGCTTTCCTTTCCACCACGTAGCCAGCTCAGCAAGAAACAGACCCCCACCAAAGGCCTTGCAGGGGAGTCCCCACGGCTCTTAGATCAAATCCCAATCCCTTATCCACACAGTGAAAGACGATTCCACTACAAAACACTAAGGGGTTCGGACACATGCAATAGCAGAGATGAACCTCGAAACGTTATGCTAAGAGAAAGACGGCCACATCCTGTGTGATGCCATGTATATGAATGTCCACAGCAGGCACATCTGGAGAGACGGAAAGCAGATGGGTGGTTTCCAGGGCCTGGGGGAATGGGGGTGGGGAATGGCTACCTGCAGGGTACAGGGTCTCTTTTTGGGGTGATGAAAACATTTTGTAACTAGCTAAAGGTGATGATTGCACAACACTGTGAATGAACTAAATGCCCTTGAATGCACACTTTGAAATGGTTGTTATGTAAATCTCAGCTCAATAAATTGTCTTCTTTAAAGCCAAACTCTTTCCCTTAGTCAACATGGCCCTGCCCACCTTCCCCAACTCTGTCTACTGCCATCCCTCCATTCATTGCCTAACTGATACTAGTTACACCGGACACGCCAGGTGAGCTACCAGGAAGACGTGGGTTCAAGCTCTGGCTCTGTGCAATCTGTGTACCTCAGTTTCCCCAACTGTTAAATGAAGAAGTTGGATTAACTGAGGCGTGGGGAATGCAAATTCACATACCTCAACCCACATTGTCCAATACAGTAGCCATGAGCTAGCCATGGGCAGCCATTTAAATTTACTCAAATTTAAATATATATTAATTACATTGAAATGAAATGAAAAATTCAGTTCCCTAGTGGGATGTTATCCAGCCTTAAAAAGGGAGAAAATTCTAGCACATGCCACACATGATTGAACCTCGAAGATACAATGTTAAGTAAAATAAGCTCGTCACAGAAGGACAAATACTGTATGATACTACTTATATTCAAATGAATAGAGACAGAAAGATGGCAGAGGCCTGGGGCAAGGGAGAAGGGAGAAAGGGGAGTTACTGATTAATGGGTGTGGGGTTTCCATTTTGCAAAATGTAAAGTTCCAGAGATGGATGGTGGCGATGGTTAGACAACAGTGAGAATGTGCTCAATGCCACAAAACTGTATACTTACAGATGGTTAAGATGGTAAATTTTGTAATGTATGTTTAATGCAATAAAAAAAAATCCAGTTCCTCAGACACAGTGGTCACGTTTCAGTGCTCCATATCAACATGTGGCTGCTGGATACCATACTGAACAGTGCAGCTAGAGAAGATCTCCATCACTGTAGAATGGATCCAATAGCACTGGTCTGGAGTGTTCCAACAGGCAACAGAAATTAGTGACCATTCTTAATGGAATGTAAGCTCCCTGACAGCAGGGGCTACAATGCCAACACCAACAAGCATGCCTGGCACACAGTAGGTTTCAACTAAATGCCAGTGGAGTGAACTGGGGAGTGTGTCCAAAGGGAGCGGCCTCCACTCCCTGCAGTCCAGTCACTCCCTGGGAAGAGGACCCAGTGCTACCTGCCCTACTGCTGTTTCAACAAGCCGCCAAAAATCCAGATTTTCATATTAAATCTTCTAGCTCTTAAATATTGGCTCAAAAGTTATTAAAGCACTGGGCTGGCCAAACAGATATGTCCTGGGCTGTATCTGCCACGAAATGCTAGTTGATAACCAGTGGAACAGGAGTAGATAAAGGTTCCTTCCACCGAATGCATCATGAGCCAGGGCTCACAGACCTGCACAGAGAAACCGGCGGGGCTCAGAGACCCCAAAACCCCGATCACCTCCCCCAGGAGCCTCTAGGAGAAGCACAGGAGAAAGAATCCAATTGCATTTTCCCCACTGTTAAATATGTGCTCAGCGCAGAAACAATGCGCCCAAGCCCCAGGTGAAATTAATACTCTAATTCAAGTTTCTCACACTGATGAAGGTAGCTGGCTGCCACCAGCTGGGAATGCTAACAACTTGAAATGAATCCCTTGTAGAGAAGCAGAATGAATGAATGAAGTAGAAGGGGGAGGCAGGTGGCTCTGAGGAAGGGAAGTCTGGGTCCCAAAGCCACCGCCAGGACAAGACACCAGGCAACTGAGCAACGGGCTAGTGGCTCTTCCCAAGCAGCTGGGAAGAGGAAGACTAAACACCCACACCAAGCACGTTGTCCAGGAGCCAGACCAGAGACTGTGAGGACCTCATTTACATCAATCAGGCCAAGGCGGTAGCTCACTCCTGTAATCCCAACACTTTGGGAGGCCAGGATGAGTAGATCACTTGAGACCAGGAGTTCGAGGCCACCCGGCCAACATGGTGAAACACTGTCTCTACTAAAACTACAAAAATTAGCCAGGTGTGGAGGCATGTGCCTGTAATCCAGTTACCCAGGAGAAGAAGGCAGGAGAATCATTTGAACCCAGGAGGCAGAGGTTGCAGTGAGCAGAGATTGCACCACTGCACTCCAGCCTGGGTGACAGAGTGACAGACTCTGTCTCAGAAAAAAAAAAAAAAAATCACAGGCCCCCAAGCCACAGCACCAGGAAAGGGGCATCTGGTACCTCTGAGGAAGACCAAAGGAATACCATCCCACCAGAAAAAAACTAAGGGAGAAAAGCTAAGGGAGCAAGGCCATGGGACCACTGTCTCCTAGCTGTGGGGTTGGGCAGTCCCACCCTCTGTCCCACAACTCACAGCCTTTCTGAAGAATCCACGAGCTAAGAAGCTCTTTCTTCCCCACTCCACCCCTCCCCAGACCAGACTGAGGTGGGTTAGAGGCATTTTCGGTGACTTAATGATTCACCCTTGCTGAGGGTCCCGTCTGCTGCAATCTTTCTCCAAAGAATTTGTGATGGCTTGAAAGCGTGTCTGCAAATTCTTTGATGTTCCTCTGATCAAGGGGTGGAGCCAAATTCCCCTCCCCTGGATTATAGGCTGGCTGCTAATGAGTAAAATGCGATGGACATGGTTTCCAAGGCTGGGGCATAAAAGGCCATCCAGCTGCCAGCTGGCTCTGTCTTGAGACACACACACCGAAGCCCACAGAAGTTGGGCTGCTCTGAAGCTGCCAGGCTGGAAGAGACCACATGGAGACAGAGAGGCCCAGCAGCCCCAGCCATTCCTGCCCCAACTGCTCTGGCCAAATCACACCTTCCCTCAGCCTCAACCTCTTTGTCTATGGGGTTGCTGAAAGGATTCACAAGATACTCTACATAAAAGGCTAAGGACAGTCCCTGACACGTGGAGCCTTCATTGAAAGGATTCATGAGATACTCCGCATTAAGAAAGGGCTGAGCACCCTGCCTGGCACATGGAGCCCTCACTGAAAGGATTCACGAGATACTCTACATAAAGGGCTAAGCACAGTGCCTGGTACATGGAGCCCTCACTGAAAGGATTCACAAGATATTCCACACAAAGGGCTGAGCACCCTGCCTGGCACATGGAGCCCTCATTGAAAGGATTCATGAGATACTCTACCTAAGGAGCTGAGCACCGTGCCTGGTACATGGAGCCCTCACTGAAAGGATTCATGAGATACTCTACCTAAGGAGCTGAGCACCGTGCCTGGTACATGGAGCCCTCACTGAAAGGATTCATGAGATACTCTACCTAAGGGGCTGAGCACCCTGCCTGGTACATGGAGCCCTCATTGAAAGGTGGCTGCAGTGATTATGATTATTGCCATTTAGTGAATCCAGCAAGTCCACTGACCTAACCGCTCCATTTCAGCCCTACGTAGGCTGCTTTGGGCATCTGTTATTCCTTTAAGGTTCTCTTTACTTCTCAGCCCTTTTTATTCTAATCCCGTGTTATACACAGGAGTTGATAGTTCTTTACATTAAAGTTTCCCTGTTCAAAGTACTCTGTGGAGGTCAGCATATATACCGGAATTTCTCTCAGGTCAGCAGATACGGCTAGAGTATACACCAGCAAGGTTTTGCCCTAGAGTGTATACTCCATCCATATCTGCTGACCTATGAGAAATTCCGGCATATATGATGCATCCCAATTTTATAAAGGAAGAGCAAAAAAATTACACTTTACATCATGCATTAATGAAAAACATTTTAAAGTGGTTTATGGAGAAAACATTTTTTATATATTGGCAGCCAATAGATCATGAGTTCTGGATACGCAGTAAAATTCTACTAACTCTAGAAAAAAATTATAAAATCCTATCAGTAAAAATGAATATAGTGGTGTCAGGTAAATGTTTGTATATGTCAAGATGGTCACAGAAGTAATCAATTAACATACAAAATGTTAAATTGGTAAGCTCTACCTCTGATCAGCTCTGTTGCTTGTGATGTGTCATTTCTATGAAGAAGATCCTCTCAAAGCTGTGAAATTCACACTTTCACTGAGATTTCTATGTGCAGCTGTGCACTGCCTCTAGGGGGTAGCATCAACAATATTTTTGTCTTTGACATTCAGCTTTCCAACCATAAGCCAGGTGCAGTCGATAGAGATAATTTTTGAAACATTTTTGATCACAGGGGAAGGGATGGGGACAAGGAAGGGACTCTTGTACCAGTAATTACTGGCAGATGGCTTCTACTCTGTGTCTCACAGCATTCTAGGCACTGGAAGTAAAGTGAGGAAGGGAATAAAAAAAAATTCATGCAACTTTGCCCTTGATGAGCTCAGTCTAGAGGCAGATGTAAGCTTCTGCACATTTTCCAACCTAGATTTCAGTCAAGCCAAAGCCTTTCAAAGGAGAAGACAGTGCCAGGCAACGGGATCTAAGAAGCCTTCATGGGACTTCACCAGGACTCTCTGGTTGAAAGTGAAAGAAACCCAATTAAGAAAAAAACTGTGTTGGATCATGTACTGGGGAAGTTCATGATCAAGTCCATATCAGAAACAGCTACTCCGGAGCACTCAAATATGGTCACCAGGAAACTCTCCCTCACTCCCCTGCACTCCAGGTTTTTCTCCATCTGGTTTCATTCTCAGGCAGTTCCATAATGGTAGGTAGCTTCTAGGACAGCCTCCAAAGGTCTGCCTCATGGTGTTCACAGTCCTGTCTAGCCCTCCTTGTGTAACTTCCCTCTAACTGATAGAATGCCTCAACACTGAAGGGACTTCACTTCTGTGATTAGAGATTGTCACTCACTGGCTGTGATGAAGCAACCTGCCATATGGAGAGGGCCCCACGGGCAGGAACTGAGGGCAGCCTCTGGCCAACAGTCAGCAAGGAACTGTGGCCCTCAGGGCAAACGCCCACAAAAACAGAATCCTATCAACCGCCATGTGAGCACAGCAGCAGATCCTTCCCCAGTCCAGCTTTCAGATGAGACCCAAACCTTAGCTAACACCTTGACTGCAGCCTTATGAGAGCTTCTGGAGCAGAGGATCCAGCTAGGCTGTCCCTGGATTCCTGACCCACAGGAACTGTGAGATAACACATGTGTGCTGCTTTAAGCTGTTAGTCTGTGGTCATTTATTTCACAGTAGTAATGACTTACCTCTAGACTCACATACTAACAGATTGGCATCTGCAACAGAAAAGGAAGACTCCCTCCCCAGCACTTTCAACAAATATCCCAGGGCTGGCCCTCACTGGCCCAGCTTAGGCCATGTGCCCAACCCTGATCCAATCCCTGAGGCCTGACAGATGGGACGTTCTGATTGGTTGTGTGCAAGTCATGAACTGGCCCATGGGAGGGGGAGGAGAAAATTTACCAACACCCAAGCCACAGGGATTTACAGCAAGGGAAAAATGGTCCCCTAAGAGAAAATGAGGGTGTGACACCAGGATGAGGGAGCAGACAAGCAATATCATATGACAGAATCTGAATATGAAATAATATGGGAGAAGAGATGAGCAACACCACGGAGACAACCACCAGGGCACATAGTAGGTGTTCATTGAACTCACCGACTGGCAAAGCAGATTAAAGCAGTTGCTGACATTTCCTAAACACTGATGTGATGTCAAGCACTACATTAACTTCTTCTTACACAGTATCTCCCCCTTAATCCTCACAACATCTCAAGGGGTAGGAGTTCCTCTTCTCCCCATTCACAAATGAAAATGCTACAGCACAGAGACATTAATTAACCCACCCAGGGTCACAGAGCTAGCCAGTGGTGGAGCTGGGATTCAAACCCAGGCAGCCTGCTGCCTAAATTCATGCCCTTAATTTCAGTGATGTACTTCAGTTAGCAAGCATAAGCAGCTAGCAAAGGGGCAAACAGTATATAACGAAGCAGTGAGCGATATAAAGCTGACAGGAAGTGCTGTGGTAGTTCATTCCCTCACCCAAACACTTACTTAAATCTTTCATGAAGAAAGAAAGGGAATAAGAGGAGTAAGGAAAACTTGAAGGACAAGAAATATTGAGAAAGAAATTCTAGCACCTTTCTCTCTCTTACTGTCCTCTCTGCTACAGTGTGAGTGAAGCAGAATTTAGTCACCCTTGTGAAATGACCCGAGATGACAGGCAAATTGATCAAATAGGAAGATGAGGCTGCTTCGGAGCCTGTGTAAATGATGCCAGTGCAAACAGCAAGGCCAATACCTCCTTCCCCAATACTTTTCCCCCTGAAATATGCAGACCCTCTCAGCAGCTCAGCCCATAAATTTAAGAGAGAAACACTTAACTGGGCTGGGCGTGGGGGGTGGTGGGTGGAGAGAGAAAAAAATATCAAAGAAATAAATTTCCATCATAAATTCATAGTGCTTTTTAGAGAGTTTTCCATTAGAAACAAATGTGTTTGTGTTAAGTGCTACAGAGGCATATACCAGAGAACTTAGAGGGTGCTCCTATTCTAAGATCAAAGCTCCTAGAATCTGGAGAAATGCCATGAGTAGATAGGCTGGCATTCCAAGTCCTCTGAGAATTGTCCACAGCCAGAACCACCAGTCACAGAAACTTGGGAAGCACTGGCCGGGTCCTGCCCTCAAGAAACTACTCTTAGGCAAGAGGTCTGAATTCTAAGAACAAATCTCCTTCTCCCACCATCTCCTGACTGCCCCCAGGCTCCACATTTCTCTGTTAACTCAATCTCCTCAGATGTCAGTTCTTTCTTCTGCCATCACACAATCATATCCTCACTTTCCTTAAATGTCTAGAGATCCTCAGTGGGTGCTGATCCCTACCCAGTATTCCTGGTGGGTGGGATGGACATTTGCAAATCTTTCTGAACCCCCTTTCATGCCTAAGGAATCCCCCATCTCATGAGGCAGAGGAAATTCACTAGCTACATCTTGCTATATGTGTGCCATGGAATACCAGCCAGCAATTCAAAAAAAATAAGGTAGTTCTATATGTACCTGGAAAACAGAGATAAATACTGAAGAGACAAGGGGTATATGTATAAAAACAAACTTAAAACAATGGTATACTATAGACTTCCTACAGGAAAAAATACACGGCAAACCAACAATTGATTACCTCTTGAGAGAATATGAAACTGGTCAAAAAGGACTTCAGGCTTATCTATAATATTTCCAAAACCGTTTTTATATATTTGAAAGGGATACATGTATGCATTCAGCAAATTGTTTTTATTTTCCTCCTGGCACCCAGAAAAACTACATGTCCCCAGCCCCCACCTTAGAAGGCAGAATGCAATCACACACACACAAACTCTACTAAGACAAGTGTGGAAATAACACTGGTGGTTCAAGTCCTTTCTCCAGATGCAATTCTACATCCTGCCAAGGGATTTACCACAAACTAACAACTTTGTGCCCGATATCCATTCTTTCCTTCTTCCATAGTAACAGAGAAATTCTGATTTTTAGCAACCTAAAATAAAGACTGAATTTCTCAGGTTCTCTTGCAGCAAGATGTGGCCATGTGACTCAGTCTTCACCAGTGCGATACATAAGGCAGCACCATGGTGCTGCTTCTAGGACTGTTCCTTAAAGGACAGCTGATGCATATCCTCTGCCCTTTTTTAAATCTATACCTTCATCCTGGTGCCTGGGATGGAGATGAGATGGCTGCACCTGTAGCTGCCATTTTGAGCCATGAGGACAAAAATCACAACCTTGAAACGGTAGAAAGGAGGGCGAGTCCATGAGTACTTCATGGAACAGATTCAACATAACAGTCCTGGGCTACTTAACTTCAGAATCTTATTGGAAACCTCTGATTTTTAAGCCACCACTATTTTAAGTCTCTTCACTCACTGACGAACCCGATCTGAACAGATATACACAGCACATCAAATCTAGGCTTCCTTGTTCCCCCAGAGATGCCCCAAGCGTCATTCTTAATGTGCCACTTAAGCTCCCTGTATCACAGCCCCCCAGAACCCACAAACCAACCATGGCAGCAAACTCAGAGAGTTTCCACCTGCTCCAACAGGGACCCAGAAACCCTAAGAGCTGGGCTCGCAACTTAAATATCAGCATTACCGTAGCTAAGATATCCAAAGCATTCTTGGTTTCCTTCCCCTCTCATTCCCCTCCTTTTCCATCAGCCTTGCAAGCATCACCCCTTCATTCCCTTGTTGAGGTCAGTAAGGTTAACCACTGGCATGGGTCCCCACACCTTCCTGCACACTTGTAAAATTATGCAAAAGTGCATATGATGCTGTGTGTGTGCCTGTTTCAGGGGCAGCAAACAGCAGTGATGAAGAGCCAAACTCCATCACTAACGCTGTGTGCTGCCTCTGAAACAGCACACACAACTGTTTCATGGCAATCCTCTTATTTATACAATATAGAATTCCCAGAAGTGGGATTGCTGGGTCAAAGACCAGACACTACTCTAATCCATATTGGCAGATCATCTTCCAAGTATTCGTCCTCAACCAAAGCAACACAAAATATGTGTGAAGTCACTGGGCTGGGGTTTCAGAGGTCACACACACAATAAAGAAGCCCGAGGAGCTTTGGAAGCGGCTCAAAGGGCAGCCTCCAGGGGCGGGAGGGAGGCAGTATCGGTTCCTTTCCTGGCATAGGGACCCCAGAGGCATCAATCACATGTGAGTGCTCTGCAGGCCTGCAGGTTCTCCCCACCCTACTTGGTGGGCTGCAGTAGTAGTTTTTCTTCCTTCTGATGCGAGCATCCATATTTTCCTTTGGGAAATAACCTCTGCTCCTCTCTGGCAACATGGTTCTAACTCCAGTTCCAGAAATGAGCTTCTGACTTAAGTGTGGCTGATCGGATTCCATCCCCACAGTCCCAGTCCCTGGATGAGGGGTCAGCACATGACCCAAGTCACTCCAGTAAAAGTCAGTCCTGGGGTTCTTGCTAGGATGACTAGGAAAGAAACATTCTATTTCTGCTGGTTGGAGGACAGGCTGAAGCCAACAGTGGCCAACTTTACAATCAGAATGGGGGAGCCTGTCTGAGAATTAAGTCAACACAGAGAGAAAAAGAACTAAGAGACCAAGTGGCAGACAGAGCAGAAGCCCCCATTAGGAGAGTGTTAAGCCCCTGGACCCAGCCATACCTGAAGCCATTTCCCTCTTAAATTTCTCAGCTCCAAGGATCCCTAAATTCCCATTTTTGTCCCTTACAACTAAGAGAATCAGACTAAAATAGTGACATTCCCTTGCACTGGCGCCTCATCTCCATTGCAGCATCACATTGGAAACTTAAAATATCATAAGCCTGGATGTCACAGATTAAACATAAAGAAGGCTATATCCATCTTTTAACCCAATATGAAGAAACACAAGGTTATAAAAGAGATGCATGGATTGGAATCACTCTGAGTATAAAATCACTGATCAGTTCCCTCCACAGCCTCCCTACAAGGGGTCGTCTGTGCTGTTAGCCATTGAGCTTTGCCTACAGAGTAAAAAATATCTCACACACACATGCTACTATTTTTTAAATGTTACATAAATCTACTGTAATTACCAAAACCTACTCATTCAAAAGCATTAATAAATTGATGGCAACTTTCGATCAATATGTTTTTATTTTTCCTCTGAGAGTTACCAAACCCACAATTCTTCTCATTCCGAGGAGCTGGATAATTTTTTTTGACATTAAAAATGATGGCTTGTTTTTGAACACTGTCAGTATCCTATAAACATACATTCGCAGAGCATTCCCTACTTGAACATTTAAGGCAATTTTTTTCTTTAAAAGGACCACAGAGTAGGTAGGTTATTTAGGCTTTGCAGGCCATATGATACCTGTCACAACTACTTAATTCTGTCATTGTTGTACAAAAGCAACTGTAGACAATATGTAAACAAATAGGCACGGCTGTGTTCCAATAAAACTTTATTTAAAAAACAAATAGAGGGCCAAATTTGGTCCATGGCCCATGGCTTGCTGATGCCTGGAGTAAAGGGTACAGAAAATAACAAGCAACAAGTCAGGAGCCAAGGCCAGCAAAAGGTCAAACAGAATTTACACATCTCTAAAATGTCCTGGAAGTTGATGGAGGAAATAAAATTTGATTGACACACACCTTTTCACATACACCTCTACTAAATAAAACGAAAACACCTGTACTAGCAAATGAACGATAAACTGTGCCAGAATCATCGCATCATGAACAGAGGAAGAATTTTTTTCTTTTAATCTTAGTGATTTCCATGGACACACATTGGGGAACAACACACACTGGTGCCTACAGGAGGGTGGAGGGTGGGAGGAGGGAGAGGATCAGGAAAAAAATAACTAATGGATACTAAGTTTAATACTTAGGTGATAAAATAATCGGTACAACAAACCCCCATGACACAAGTTTACCTACATAACAAACCTGCACAAGTACCCCTGAACTTAAAATAAAAGTTAATTTAAAAATTAAAATCTTAGTGATTTCAGCAGGAAAAATGAATACCAAACTGAGTCCGACAGATTACAAGTCAAATCCTAACTCTGCTCTTTTCAGCTGTGTTTCTCCTGGGGCAAGCAGCATAACTGAGCCCTGGTCCCATCAAGCACCATCATTAACCTATCAGCATTATGCTAACAATATTCATCATTGCCACTCTTTACTGAGCACTTACTATGTGCCAGTAAGCATTCCACAACTACCACCTCATGACCCCTCTTAACTTTATTCTCCTTAACAATGTTTTGTTTTGTTTTTTTGTGACGGAGTCTTGCTCTGTCACCCAGGCTGGAGTGCAGTGGCGTGATCTCGGCTCACTGCAACCTCTGCCTCCCAGGCTCAAGCAATTCTCCTGCCTCAGCCTCCTGAGTAGCTGGGGCCACAGGCATGCACCACCATGCCCAGCTCATTTTTTGTATTTTCAGTAGAGACAGGGTTTCTCTATGTTCAGGCTGGTCTCGAACTCCTGGCCTAATGTGATCCTCCCAGCTCGGCCTCCCAAAGTGCTGGGATTACAGGCATGAGCCACTGTGCCCAGTCATTAATGATGTATAAATATCTCCATCTTACAGATGCAAAAATGCAGGCCGTTCTCCACTGGGGCTCTTGGGAAGATCAAACAAAAGGCAAAGGCCCAACTCACAGTTGAAGTTCTGTTGTTCTGTTTGCTAATTTCATCACTAAGAAACATTGATTTGTTCCCAATTCCAAGTACCGTAATGGGCACGTAGTAGACAATAAATATCTACTAAACGAACTCAATCTATCAGTCAATCTTGTGGCTCAGATTTCAGAATACACCCCACATCTCACTACTTCTCACCTCCTCTGCAGCAACCACTCGGTCCAAGCAGCCACTGTCACTTGCCTGGACTACTGCGTAGCCCCTCAGGGCTTCTGCTCCTGTGAGTCACAGCAGATCCTTCCTCGGCTCTACCCTGCCAACAGCTCCCATCTCACTCAGAGTAAAACTCAAAGTTCTAACCAAAGACTAGTCCCTCTCACTGCCCTGGCGTCCTCTCCTCCTGCTGTTCTCTCACTCGTTCAGCCCACAGAGTGAGGGAACAGCACTCACCGGCCTCCCTTCTGTCCCTCGACCCTGCCAAGCACATTCCCACCTCAGGGCCTTCACACCTGCTGTTCCCTCTGCTTGGAACACTCCTCCCAAGATAGCCACCTGGCCTCCTCCCTTAACCCTTTCGGTTTTTGTTCAGATGCCACCTTTCTGACTCTGCTGTATAAAACAGAGAACCCGGCCAGGCGCTGTGGTTCACGTCTGTAATACAGCACTTTGGGAGGCCGAGGTGGGTGGATTACCTGAGGTCAGGAGTTCGAGACCAGCCTGGGCAATACAGTGAAACCTCGTCTCTAACAAAACTACAAAACTTAGCCAGGCATGATGGTGAGCGCCTGTAATCCCAGCTACTTGGGAGGCTGAGGCAGGAGAATCACTTGAACCCGGGAAGCAGAGGGTACACTGAGCCACGATCACTCCACTGCACTCCAGCCCAGGCAACAAGAGTAAAACTCCACCTCAAAAAAAAAAAAAAAAACCCCACAAACCCTCCTCCCCAGTGCTCCATCGCTGCTCCCCCCACTCCGTTTCTCCACAGCACTGACCACCAGGTAATCAACAATGTGTTCATTTACTGTGTTCAGTATCCGTCTCTCTCCACCTTAATGCTAACCACAAAGACGGGGTTCTTTGCCTGTCTGCTTCCTGCTGATATCCCCAGCACCACGGACAGGGGCTGCCACAGTGCAGTGCACAATAAAAATGTCTTGGAACAGACAAAGGCAGGAAGGCAGGAAGGCTGCGAATTGGAGGGAGGTCTCCGGGAACAAGGTCGGCCAGAGTGAGAGTTCAGAGCCCATTTTACAGAAGGGGAAACTGAGTCTCAGGTCAAGAGGCAAGGCCAACACTGCCCAGAATTCCCAATTTCTTGAGAAAAACCAGAAACCTGTATAGTGATATTGACAGCTCCTAATTTTTAAATGCCGGCAACTAATAAGAGAAGTCTGCAGGCCAGATAGGGCCCAGAGGCAGCCAGCGGCCCTCCACCAGCCTGGAAAAGTTCTGATTCGCTGCTGCTTAGAGACAACTTTTCTAGCAAAATAACGTTTTCCATCTACACCATGCCTCCCCCTTCCCTCCGCTTGCCCAACCTGCAGACTTGCAGAAAATAGGTTCCCCTCCCACCCGGCCCTCCCACCTCTGCCATCTCTCTGCCCAGGTGCCCCCCAACCCCACTGACCTGGCCTCCTCTGCTCGCCAGGAATGCTAGCAGCCTGCAGCAGCAGATGGCAAGACTACAGAAAGGAAAAATACCAAGCCAAAGCTATAGATATGTCGGCTGAGTACACAACACGGAGAAGACCCAGCAAACAAAGAGCCACAGACTCCGGGGGCCAGGAGATGAGGCACTGCCAGCCCCCCTTCCAGAGTTCCAAAAACAAAGCCAGGACCCCTTGGAAGGCCCGGCGAGTCACCCCAGGAGTGCCGGCTGCAGCCACAGCAGTATTTTCATGTGTCCATTTGCTGCAATGTGCTGAGAGCCCCGGCGGGAGCCATTCAGGACACAAAGCAGACATTTGAGGCATGATTTACTGAGTCACCCCTCCTGGGCACAGCATCCCGGACTCGGAGGCGCAGCCACGATGAGTGAGGCCCCCCAACGGGTTAATTCAGACCAGGCTCGGAGCACCGAGCGACTCTATCACCCTCAGTAATAAAATACAGCAAATCAAATTGGACTCTATTGATTTTTTATGTAACTATTTTGGGGCCGAGCATAAGGAGAGGGTATTGATCAGTTAAGAGTCAGGGTGTCAGGGAAGGGAGACAGGAGCACCCTGGCTGCAGAACCAGGTGATCTGGCCAAGGGAAGCCATTGGAATTCAACTCCAAAGCACCCAGGCTTCTTTCTCTCCTGCCCCGGCAGAGAATGGGCATTGAGAGTCCATTCTGCCCTGAATGGGAAGATGGAAAGCCATGCAGCTGGTGGAGTAGGAAAGTGATGACCAGCTCCTCTGCTTCGTTTCTCTCCCCAGGGCACCTGACACTGAAGTTCGGATTTCTTTGTCCACTGCTTTACTGTTGTCTTGCTCTGCGAGAATCAGAGTGTGGGATTCGTCTCTTTTGTTCCCTGCTGTGTCCCAAGTGCTTAGCACCGATTTATACTTCTGTTCAATGAATGAATGAATGAGCTGGCTGCCACTTCTTGAGCACTTTCTATGTGCCAGACACTCTGCAAAGAACCTTGTAAGGATTCACATCCTTCTGCCCAGAACCCCCTTCTCTCAGTTGGCTCTCTCTGGTCATTAAGGTCTCAAATTAGAAAACTGTCACCTCCTCTAAGAAGTCGTCCTGGATCGCACAGTCACTCTTCATCGTATTGCCTTGCATTGACCATGAAAAACACAAATTAATGTCTGGGATTTTCCTGTGGGTGTATTTATGAGCTTCTTATCTGTCTCCTCATCACCACCCAACCTGCCCTAGAACACAAAGCCTGGAGATCACAGGTACCCAGGCCTGAGGGCAGGGAAACTGAGGCAAAACTCCAGGACAAGAAGGCACCATCGGCACAGAAGTCATGAGCTCCAGGGAGGAGACCCTACCCTGCCATTCATGGACTGACTTATGTTGAGTCAGTCCCTAGGTTCCTCTGAGCCTCAGTGTCCCCATCTGAGGACACTTCCTACCCCCTAACTCAACAGTTGCCCAAGAATCCTATGAAATCCTGAAGTGAGGAACCACTTGGCAGACAGCTGATGGTTCATGATTCTTCTCTTTGCAGCTGTGATGGTTGCAGCATGTGTCCCCAGTCAGCCCTTCCTTTTTGCCTCCTTTCCTGTCCTGGGACTCGTGCCCTGTGCTAACAGCCTCACGCATCAGCACACCATTGTTGTTTACAAACCTCTTTCTTGCTGGAGCGCCCAGCCTTGTAATGTGAACAGCCAGGGATAATTTCAGCACCCATTTTACAGATGGGAAAACTGAGTCTCACAGAGGCCAAGGGGTTAAACCAGTATTCCAAGATCTCCCAATTTCTTGAGCAAAGCCAGAAACTGGATTGGGACACTGACACCTCCCAATTTGTAAATGCTGGTGACTAACAAGAGAAGTCTGCAGCCATCCACCCTCCAGGGGCCTTCCACATCTGCTGTTTCCACAAACGCCAAGCCCTCCTGCCGAAGCAGGCCAGGGCTCCCCAATGAGGAGGTGGACTTTAGAAGGGACAGGATTCAGCCAGGCATGGTGGCTCACACCTGTAATCCCAGCACTTTGAGAGACCAGGGCAAGAGAATGGCTTGACCCAGGAGTCTAAGGCTGCAGTGTGCTATGACTGCGCCAATGCACTCCAGCCTAGAAACAGAGCAAGACCTCATCTCTAAAATAAGTGGGGGTCAGGGGAGGGGCACAATTCTCCAAACTGTGTTTCTCGCAAAAGACCCAACTCTCCCCTTGACTCGAGACACATCCCTTAATCCCTTGGGTGCAAATCAGCCTCAAAATCCAATAAATTGCACCAAAACTTCAGTGCCCATGAACTGAATGTAGTAGCTAAGAGAACCAACTCTGGGACAGACACACGAGGGTTCACACTCGCACCCCATCACTTATTGGCTGTGTGACTTTGCAAACCTCACATTGCCTCTCTGGGCCTCAGTCTGCGTATCTGTAAAATGGAACAAATAGAAATCCCTACCCCATTAGGGTTGTTGAAGAATCCGTGAAGTAAAATCTACGAAGGGCTAAGAACACACAGTGTGCCCTAGAGCAGGGTTAGTTATTGTGTTACTACTAATTCTGAGGCACATGATTCTTCTCTTTGCAGCTGTGATGGTTGCAGCACGTGTCCCCAATCAGCCCTTCCTTTCTTGCCTCCTTTCCTGTCCTGGGACTCGTGCCCTGTGCTAACAGCCTCACACATCAGCACACCATTGCTGTTTACAAACCTCTTTCTTGCTGAAGTCCCCAGCCTCATAATGAGAACAGACAGGGAGAATTTCAGCACCCATTTTACAGACGGGAAAACTGAGTCTCACAGCCAAGGGAATAAACCAGTATTCCAATGCATGAGACCAAAATTCGGCCTGCCAAAGTCTTGCCCTTCAACATAGCCATCTAATCGCTCAGGGGCACAGAATTCTAAAGGACTCCTAGTTGCCTACAGAGTTGACTCTGATGTGTTTGATTTCTATGGCTCTAAGCCTTGGTTCACATTAACACATTTATTTGTTGCAAAGAAAGAGGGAAGAGAAAGGAAGTGAACGCCGGCAAAGGCTAGCACATCGAAGGAGCTTAACAACCATCCACCACTTTGGAGTATAAGCCCGGCTTGTTCAGAGGCTGGGCCACACCATTCCGCACAAGGCTAGAGAGTGAAACTTGGTTGCGTGAGGTGCGGGGTAAGACACAGACCAGTGCCTGGGCTGGAATCCTAATCCTATTGACCCCAGCCAAGTTACTTAGCATCTCTGGACCTCCAGATCCTCCCTTGTAAACTAGGAATAATGAGTGTCTACTTGTCAGAGAGGTGAGCATCCCATCGAGTTCATGCAGGGAAAGGCCTGGATGGTGCCTGTAGCACAGGAAGAAGCACCTGCCCTGCTTTCATCACTACCTCTTCCCCACCACCATCACCATCAACACCCCTTCCCCATCCCCATCACCATCAACACCCCTTCCCCATCCCCATCATCATCACTACCCCTTCCCCATCGCCACCCCTTCACCATCCCCACCCCTTCCCCATCCCCATCACCATCCCCACCCCTTCCCCATCCCCATCACCATCACTACCCCTTCTCCATCCCCATTGCCACCCCTTCCCCATCCCCACCCCTTCCCCATCCCCATCACCACCCCTTCCCCATCCCCACCCCTTCCCCATCCCCATTGCCACCCCTTCACCATCCCCACCCCTTCCCCATCGCTACCCCTTCACCATCCCCACCCCTTCCCCATCCCCATCACCACCCCTTCCCCATCCCTATCCCCACCCCTTCCCCATCCCTATCCCCACCCCTTCCCCATCCCCATCACCACCCCTTCCCCATCCCCATCCCCACCCCTTCCCCATCCCTATCCCCACCCCTTCCCCATCCCTATCCCCACCCCTTCCCCATCCCCAGCCCTTCCCCATCCCCAGCCCTTCCCCATCACCATCACCACCCCCTCCCCACCACCACCCCTTCCCCATCACCATCCTTTCCCCATCACTATCACTTCCCCATCACCATCACTTCCCCATCACCATCCCTTCCCCATCACCACCCCTTCCCCATCCCCACCCCTTCCCATCCCCACCCCTTCCCCATCCCTATCGCCACCCCTTCACCATCCCCACCCCTTCCCCATCGCTACCCCTTCACCATCCCCACCCCTTCCCCATCCCCATCACCACCCCTTCCCCATCCCTATCCCCACCCCTTCCCCATCCCTATCCCCACCCCTTCCCCATCCCCAGCCCTTCCCCATCACCATCACCACCCCCTCCCCACCACCACCCCTTCCCCATCACCATCCTTTCCCCATCACCATCTCTTCCCCATCACCATCCCTTCCCCATCACCATCCCTTCCCCATCACCATCCCTTCCCCATCACCATCCCCACCCCTTCCCCATCACCATCCCCACCCCTTCCCCATCACCATCACTACCCCCTCCCCATCACCATCACCATCACCACCCCTTCCCCATCACCATCCCTACCCCTTCCCTATCCTCACCCCTTCCCCATCCCCATCACCATCCCTTCCCCATCCCCATCACCATCCCTTCCCCATCACCATCACCATCCCTTCCCCATCACCATCACCATCACCATCACATCCCTTCCCCAACACCATCCTTCCCCTTCCCCTTACCACTCCTTCCCCTTCCCCATCACCACCCCTTCCCCTTCCCCATCACCACCCCTTCCCCTTCACATCACCACCCCTTTCCCATCACCATCACCACTAAGACTTGCTCTCTAACTTTTGAATTTGACACTGGCTGTCTTGGCCAGGCCAAGCAGCTGTCATTCTCATAACCTTGGGATCCTTGAATGGAGTCATAGTTCCCTAAAGGACTGTATAGTAGAACTCCTCTACCAGAAGAGTTCCCAGGTACAGGGTTAGAAAGTCATAGGTGAGGAGTTAAGGAGTGGGAAACCCATGCCTCCAATTTACTGTGTGACCCTGAAGGGGCAGTCCCCATGCCCAAGTCTCCTTCCCATCTGCCAGGGGGCTGCTGAAGGAGAGGCTCTGAGGCGCCTTCTTGCTCTAGAAGTCAACGCGCCTACTCTGCTGAAGAGTTGGCGACACCCCTGTCACCCACGGTACCAGGGTGCCTCCATCTCGCCACAGTGATGGGCGGCAATGCATTGCTGAATCCCATGGCTTCAGGCGAAATGGACCCCCTCCATCCCCATTCAAACTGAGACCCAGGAGAGAAGAAAGGAGCCACCCAGCCGCATAGAGCTGGGAGACGCATCTGGGAACAAGGCCCCTGAAAGGGCTTTGCTGGCCCGGAGACCACCCCCACCCCAGACTCCCAGCCAACAAATGAGGAGTTTCTTTTGCTCCCTTGGATCAAGGCAACCACCGTGCTCATTGTTGGCTCTGAGTGCAGTAGCTCATGCAGAAGCCCCACGCCTCCCCAGCTCCCGGCATCCGGTGGGAGGAGGGGGGATGAAATGATTTACTCTGGGAACCTCCACCGTGCAGCCATTAAATCACTGGGGAAGGCGACGACATTTGCATACCACTCCCCACCACTTCCCAACGCCACCTCTCTGAAGGGCAGCACCACACACAGGCACCCCCACCCCCATCATTATTGTAATGAGAAAGAAATATACCACATGCCACACCAAGGTGCCAGGCAGGAGGAAGACAGCCTCTGCCCTGAAAGCCAAAGCTCCCCACTGCTACTCACACGGCCCCTCTGTCGTGGGGTAGGTGGGGGGTGCTCCACCCACCCTGATTTCATAGACCCTAGACCCCCGTGCATAATGAATCAAGGAAGCAAGGTTCGTTCATTTTCCCCAGCGGGGACTGTAACTGCGCCGCTAATTTGCAAAGCCAAGGCATGTACAAAAGTGGTTCAAATAATAGGGGCCCCCTAGTCGCTAAGCCGGGGGATTTGTGCTGACTCTTACCAAGTACCGTTCCATATGTTTAAGCACTTGCAAGGCTGAAAGAAGTACACCCACCATACTCTTTACCATGGCAGCTACCCACGCAGGAAGGGGGGTGGGGGACAAAGAAGCCAGTCCCCGCGTGTGTGTGATGGGAGACAGCGTGCACATCTTTGCCTCTGAACTCTTCCAGCCCCTCTTCCAGAGCCTCAGCCACAGGGGGTAGGTAAACCATGGCAGAAATCATCCAGAAAATCCAACCCGCTCTAAAGGAAGCTCTGGTTAATTCCTCTGAACCTCTCAAAACCAAGTGTAGGCAGCAAAGTATCTTTCAGGAATTTTTTTTTTTTTTTTTTTTTTTTTTTTTTGCCATCCCTCCTAACTAGTGCTAAATATAGAGTAATCAAACTGTCGTCTCTTTACGTCCCTGGTGGGGACCAGTGAAAGACTTGCATGTGCTTCCAGGGACGGGGCGATGGCACTGGGGGTTCTGCCCAGGCGGCATTTGTTGGAACTGAAGGAGCTGCCCTGCTGAGACTCTCCCAAAGAGCAGCAGGGGAGCAGGCAGAGCAGGGGAGCAGGCAGAGGAGGGGAGCCGTCAAAGAGCAGGGGAGCAGGCAGAGCAGGGGAGCAGGCAGAGCAGGGGAGCCGGCGCAGAGCAGGGGAGCCGGCAAAGAGCAGGGGAGCAGGCGAAGACCCGGCCAGCAGCAGTTTTCAATGGGAGCTCACCTTCCCTCCCAAGATGGGGCCTTCCAGAGCCAGGCACGGGCTCTTCTGTCGCTGGGGGAGAGGGCGGGGGGTGGGTGGTAGGGGGACCTTCCTGTTCTCTTACAAAGCATTAGGCAGGCAGCTTCTCTTAGAGACTTCTGATATTCACTTATAAGCACATCCAGGAAAATGCTGACCCCCGTGGAAAAACAAAATAGAGACAAAACTGCAATTTTCAAGCCCGAGGGACTGTGCACTTTTGCAAACAGGTCCCAGGGCTTCAGCTAAGAGAAAACAGCCTCGGCCCCAGCAGCAGCCCCTCTCGTGTACCACAGAGGAATGCCGAAAGCAAAACAGCTATCATAGCTGCTCCTTAGCCAAGCAGGCAAGATTCATCCACGTTAAGCCTGATGCCACTCTCTAGGCTGAACCAAAGCCGAACACTGACGGAGATCTCCAATAGAAGGTTTTCTCCAAGTCGAAGGTGTTGGTAAATATTTTGGGTCACTTAAGGGCATCTCAAAGGAAGCCGACGCTGACTTTCTCCATGCAAATAAAACACATCGAACATCGAGTTGACATGCAAGGTTTGCTCCTAACTGCAACCTTACCAAGACGGTGAAAGCCGAAAAGTTAAAGTTGTATTTTTCTACTGCATTCTGCCTGTCTGTGCGATTTGTTTGTTACGGAAATGAGGAGAGATTTTTCTAAAGCAAAAGCTACCTGTTCCCAAGTCATGGGTCTTGCTTTTAAAAGGTTTAGGGAACTGAGATTTCAAAAGCACATGAAGGCTGCTCGTGACTGTTCCCGGGGTTCATCTGAGCCTTTAGGATTTTCTCCACTGCTTGCATGGGGTGGGGGGAGGGGAGGAATTGTCATTTTAGGATACGCTTTCTATAGAACCAACATGTAGCCACACCAAGGTGGATAGAAAGCTTTCCAAACTCCAGCGGAGACAGACAATACCTGACTATTTTGCTTTCCCCACTCACTAGGATTGGACGACGACTGAGCTGGTTCAGCAGGGAGTCCAGCTCCCCGGTGCCCAGGCAATGGCTCTGGACAACACCGCGTTCCAGGCTGCCCGGCGCGTCCTGGGCTGCTTGGCCGCCGCTACCCTCTCCCGCCCGCCTTGGGGTCAGGGCGCTGGCGTAGCCCGCGTTTGCAGAAGGCGAGCAGCAGGCTGCTCTTTGGTCAAGGGGAGGCCATTTGGCGAGGGTGGGTAGCTTGGGGAGGGCGGTGTGAAAGCAGGGGAGGGCCGCGGAGCGTGGGGAGGGGCTGCGGACAAGCCAGACAGCGCCGGCCGAGACATCTCCGGGGCCCGCAGGTGTCCCGGGAACGCACCACTGTGCGACCGCAGACAGCAAGGCACTGGAGAAGGGCTGCGTCGACGCCCCAGCCCAGCAAAACCCCCGGAGGAAATGGGACCCTGGGGGCACGTTGGCTCAAGGCAGGGCGGGGAGGGGCTCGATTCCTGGAGGCGCGCCCCCACCCGCCTTGAGAGGCTTAGTGTCCCCGTCTGTGGCCCTCGTGCGTCCCGAAAGCATCCGCAAGGAAGCTAGGGGTTTGGGGGAGAAGGCAAGCGGGCTCTCCCCAGGCGCTGGGCAAAGGGGAATGGGCCGGGGGCTCCTGGGTTCCCAGGGTCTCCCCAGGTCTGTTCAAGTCCGGGAGATGCGCGCTGCCAGGGACTTGAGAAGGAAGCAGCCGCCCGTTCAGCCAACTTTGTGCGCGGCGGCCAGGGTCGGGGATGGGGTCCGGGGACGCGTTACCTGGGCACCGGAGCGCAGTCAGCGCCAGCAGGAGCCCGAGCGGCGGCGCCCGGCCCGGGGGCGGCATGGTCCTCGGCGCGCGGTGGGCGCGGCGCGGGGCTGCTCCTCTCGCGCGCCCGGCCCGGCCCGCGGCTCCCGGAGCAGCCCCCGGCGGCTACGCCCGGGCGCCGGGCATGGCTCGCTCCCAGCGCGCCGCTCCTCCCCAGACGCAGGCGCCGGCGCTGGCGGCGCTTCCTCAGCTGCGCCTCTGCGCGCTCTCCTGGGCTCGGCCGTGCGTTGGCTGGGGAGCTGGGGCCGCGGAGCCTCAGCGCCCCGCGCCCTGGCCGGCTGCCCCGCACTTGGCCCGAGTTACGCGGCCCCCGCCGCCGCCGCCGCGGCTCCTGCGCCCCAGCGCCCGTCCCATCCCGGTCGTGCCGCCGCCGCCGCCGCCGCCGCCTCTGCCAGCGCCAGCTGCCGGCCGCCCCTCAAGCCAGCGAGAGAGTGAGCGAGCGAGCGCCAGGAGGAGGAGGAGGAGGAGGAGGGGGAGGAGGAGGGGAGCGGAGGGCGGGGCCGCGGCCGGGGGAGGGGCCGCCCGGGAGCCGGGCACAGGCAGCAGCCCGGCCAGTAGGCGGCGGGACGCGCCACTACTAGGCGGCCCGGGGGAGGGCGCCCGGTCGAACCCGCCGGGGGTCGCGAGCGCTGGCGGGGACAGGGGCTGCGGGAGGGGTGCGGAGTGCAGAGAGGGGATGCCCAGCTAGATCCGGCGTCTTGGGGCGCAGCGGTAGGAGTTGCCAAGGTCGAGGGGTGAGGAAGCCAGCGGAGGGTCCCCGGGATGGGGCAGCGACCTCTGGAAAGGTGGTGTCTGCTGGGGCCGGAGACTGCGAGGCTGAGCGTGGGCAGGACGTCCCGGGTTAAATGTGGCACAGTCAGGGAGTGTCTGTGGGAGAGGGGAGAGGAGAGGCGGGAGGGCCTCCGGGAGGCCGGGGCTGTGTGCGAAGTCTCTGCAAGGCACCGGGATGGGGGCTGGGGGCGCGCAGGCTGGGTGCGGTCACCTGAAACACAGCGAAGGCGGCTTGGGGATGTCCACCCGTGTGAGGCAGGGTCCCTTATTCACCCGGGCCAGAGGATGCGCCTTCCCATTTCGCGCAGGTCCTAGGAGCACGCGGAGGCAGCCAGGAGTTCTCCTGGAAAGGTCAGATTCCCTGGTGGCCCCGGGAATGAGTTCCCAGCGCAGGGGCAGGCAGTGATGGCGCGGAGGTGTTGCGCAGGGCCGGGCTACTGGGTGGTCGGATTCTTCCATCCAGGGGCAGGGACGCAGCCAGAGTGCGGAGGGAGGTCACAGGTCACACGGAGCCCCAGTATCTATTATCCCAGGAACAACTGATCCTCCTGGGCGCCACGACCCCAACCAGGGCAAAGCCACGGGGGCTAAGCTGAATGAATGAGTCATGCTGGGAGCATGTGGGGACGCCTCCAGCAGCGCTCAGATGCCTTGAAATCTTCCCCATCACGCTGGGAGGACAGGAGACATGGGGGCTTGTCCACCTTGGGAGGGTGGCTTGGAGTCCTGGCTCCACTCCAGCCCCCATCACACCGGCCACTTGCTCTGCCATCTCAGTTTTCCATGAAAAAGTGGGTCAAACTCTTTGAAAATGGTCAATAAGGCAGCGTGGGGTGATGAAAAGATAGATTTGGGGAGACTCTGGAGTCACAGAGTCTTGGCTGAGAATCCCAGTTCTGCCGCTCCTTAGCTGTCCAAGCTGGGGCGAGTCCCTTATTCCTCCCTGAGCCTCAGTTTTCTCATCTGAGAAACGGAAGTCTTTGCACATCACCTGGTGCCCCCAATAACATATATAAAGCCCCTGACCCAGGAAGTCGGAACTCATTTAAAGGAGTCACTGTCAACATTATCATTCTCATCATCGTGGCCATTATTATGATAGATCTGATTTTCCTCTGCGGGCCCAGAGCTCACATCAGAAGAACAATCGTCCCCACTCCCGGCTGCCAAGAGGGGATGGGGGACAGGGCACCTGCTTGATTAGTACAGACAAGCTCATTAGCAGAGGCAGCACTCAG
Source organism: Macaca fascicularis (assembly GCF_037993035.2). Lineage (NCBI taxonomy): Eukaryota > Metazoa > Chordata > Mammalia > Primates > Cercopithecidae > Macaca > Macaca fascicularis. The sequence goes on along the minus strand of NC_088385.1, from coordinate 132,352,855 downwards.
TTCTTCCCAGATAAAAGAAGGAAGAAAGCCAGGGGCATGTGGTGAGTCTCCAGCCCAGGTTAATTAGGGGACGTAAAGGGATTTTCCCATGGCTGTTAATCGCCTTCCTTTGCAGGGGGCTCATGCCCAGGCCAAGCCCCCTTTGGGCTCCCTGGCAAGGCCTGCAATGTGTGGAGAGCCACACAACAGGCTGCATGATGGGATTGGGGGTCTCCTCAGGCCTGGGGTGGCCTTGCAAGGGAACCATCTGTCCCCTTTCTGTGACCTTTTCCCCAGATAAGAGGATGATCCTGGAGACATGGTCAGGACTCCCTTGGGGTCCTCTGTCCCCAGCTGCCCCCAACGCCTCTTTCCCATTCACTTGTTCATAACATTTGCAGAGCTGAGCCCCTACTGTGTGCCGGCCTCTGCAGGGGATGGTGAAGCAGAAATGAATGGACGACAGCAGGAGAGAGCCACAGCAGGAGTGGCCACGGGGTGCTGGTGCCAAGGTGAACCATGTGTTTGACCAGGAAGCAGGTCAGTGAGGGCTGGGAGACTGTGGCCAAAGATAAAAAGTCATTTTCTGGCAGGGGTAAGGGGTCATTCTGTGACTTAGTGGCAGTGCTTGGAGGGGGTTGTGAATCAGTCCAGCAAGTCCCCAAGCCAGTGGTCACACAGTCCCAGGTGTGATGGCAGATGACAGTTGCCTTCCCCTCACCCCCATACTCAGGACTACTTGGTCATACTCCAAGAAAGGACCTTTTAGTGGGGAAGGGCACTTCCCCACTAAAATATGCCGATGATGGTTGAGCCAGACACTGAAAAGAGGAATCTGTTTTTGAGGGTGGCTTTTCTGTGCCCCAGCTGTGTGACTTTGGACAAGCCCCTAATCCTCCCTGAGCTCATTTGTGGGGTAGGAATGAGAATTCCAGCCTGGCTCAGCCTGTCTTGTGGTTGGATGAGGATTTCTGCATATTAACCAGGCCCCTGAGCCTGTATCTCTAAAGGGCGTATTTCTGGAGGAAATAAGCAGGGAAAAAAACAAGCCTCCCTGGATTCTGAAGGGCTGCGGGGGAATCTGAGAGGCTGGCGGCAGCAACGAGGAGACCCCAGGGCTGAGCGGAATTCTCCTCTCACTCCTACCCAGACTCTCGCCCCCAGCCTCCTGGCCTCATAGCCTGGGCAGGACCGTAAGAATCACACAGCCTACAATCTCCTCCAAGGTATTGATGGGATACTGAGTCCAGGAATTGTCCTTCCCCTGGATCTGTAAGTGTAGGGAGGCCGACTCGACTAAGAGCCAGCCTCGAGCCCCAGCACAGCCGTGCAAGGCTTCCTCAGGCCCCACCATCCCCTGCACGGCAAGAGACTGCCTCCAGCACGGATTGCTCCCGGTCAGTCCCTGCACCCCAGCTCTGCTGCAGCTCAGCCCACGCGCCCGCCGGGCTACCGGCGAAGAGCAACATTGCCATCTCGTGGCTAAAAGTGGAACTGCAAGTCTGGAGGGCGCTGCAGAAGGAAGACAAGAGGTGAGGGTTGGGGTGCGGGTCGGGGTGAGATGGAGGCGAATAGGCAGAGAGGTTTCCCCACCTCAGCCAACTGGCAGCGGCAATAACAGACCCCTTTGCCTTTGAACGCCAACATGCAGGCAGCTGCTGCCGGGGTGACCACCCATTGAAATTCTTTGCAAAGCCTGGGACTGTTTGTTGCCCAGTGCACACATTGATGTTTCTGGCATGTTCAGAGAACACAGAATTGACTTAGATTGCATTTGCACCACAGGTGAGTGGTAGGGGAAAGGGGCCTCTCAAAATAGAAGCCAAGCTCACTTACAAAGGTAATCAAGGATTTCCTAGGAATAAAGAATTTCAAGAAATCAGTCACTTGCACACCTGGACATATGGACCCATGATGGAAGGAAGGGGCCTCTTTATGGCAACTTGCAGTCATCCATCTCACTCTCTGTCCCCTTCCCTGCTTTATTCTTCTTTGTAACAGTGGTTACCACCCAGCATCATACGTACAGAGAGCGGCCCAATCAGTCCTGGTTATATTAATGTATGAATGAAAGGAGCTCAGGGCTGGACAGTACGGTAAGCGCTGAGCCCTGCGAGGTGAGGGAAGCCCCACTGAGCCCATGAACACTTAGACCAGAAAGGACTTGAGTTCCCTTCCAGGTACACCCCCAACTGGAAGGAGGCCACAGGGGGAAAATGGCTTCCTGGTGTGTTTGAGCAGAAAGCACCTTGAACAGCTCTGACCCCTGGCTTCCCAGTATAAAATGATTCCTGGACCGGCAGGGGCTGGGAAGGGTGTGAGGGGGCAGCCAGGGGTGAAGGCACCATTGGGATGGGATTTTGGAGCAAGTGTAAAGTGTGCTAGGGCAGAACAAGACTAATAACAAATAATAATTATAATAATAATGATGCAGCACTGAATAGGTACCAGACACTGCTCGAAGCAGTTTGCACGTGTGTTGATTTTAATGGTGGTAAAATGCATGCAACATGAAATTTACCGTTTTAATCACTTTAGAGTGTACAATTCAGTGGCACTTAGTACATTCACAGTGCTATGCAACCATCACCACTCTCCAGTTCCAGAACTTTTTCATCACCCAACCAGAAACCTGGTACCCAGTCACTCCCCATTCTCCCCTCCCTTCTACCCTTGGCGCCCACCAGACTACTTTCTGTCGCTATGAATTGGACTGCTCCACTAACTAATTTCAGTGGGATCATACAGTATGTGGTCTTTTGTGTCTGGCTTCTTTCACTTAGCATTGTGTCTTCAAGGTTCATCCACGTTGTACTGTGTCAAAGCTTCACTCCTTTTCATGGCTAATATTCCATTGCGTGGATGGAACACATTTGTTTATCCATTCATCTGCTGATGAACATTTGGGTTGTTCTCTACCTTGGAAACACTATTATGAATAGTGCTGCTGTAAACAGTGCTGTATAATTTTCTGTTAGAATACCTGTTTTCAATTCTTTTGGGCTTGCGTGTTTTGATTCATTTAATCCCATAACCATTTTATTGGCTGAGAAAACTGAAGCACAGAGAGGTGAAGCAATTTTTCCATGGCTGCACCGTCAGCTAGCATATGGCAGAATCGCGTTTAACCCCAAGCAGTCCAACCCCAGGGTCTGTTAACCAAGATGGATGAGTTAAGCCAACCATCCCTTCTCCACCCACCATGCCTCAGCACAACCCAAGACTCCCAGGAACTAGATGCAGCCCTGTCTCCCTTCCCAAGAGGCTCCCTATTTGAGTGGCAACATGCCCAGCCCTGGGGACGGGGTCAGAATCCTAACAGATCTCAGCCTACCACATTCCCTCAAGCCAGGGACGGTTCTGGAAGAAGCATGGGGGCCCGAGTGACCAATGAGAGGTAAAGAGGAGCTGGAGGAGGCCCACTTTCCTTGATCAAACAAGAGAGACAAAGTTGCTTTTTGCCCTCTACCCTCTTCCTTCTTGGCAACTTGTTGAGTACAAGTGTGATGGGAAGGACCCTGGCAGCCTCTTGTGCCCATGAGGCACCACAGTGCCCACTGACAGCTACTGGTGGGAGAGTGGAAAGACAGATCCTGGCAACATCCTCAAGCCAACGTGTCACCCCAGAAATGCGGTCCCAAGGCCAGGGGCATTCACTGAGCTGATACTCTGCATTGAGCTGATGAACTGCATTGTTTAAACACTGCTGTTTGGACATCCGTTACTTGCAGCAAAAAGCAGCCTAATTAAGAAAGGTGGTGTTTTAGTCAGGGTCTCCAGAAAGACAGAAAACCTGTAAGTCCCAGCACTCTGGGAGGCTGAGGTGGGCGGGTCACCTGAGGTCAAGAGTTCGAGACCACCCTGGCCAACACGGTGAAACCCTGTCTCTACCAAAAATAAAAAAATAATTAAAAAAAAAAAACATATACACAGAATGAAAGCTATGCAAAGGGATTTATTAGGGGCATCAGCTCACTTGATTGTGGAGGTGGAAAAGTCCCATCAGAGGCCATCCGCAAGCGGGAGACCCAGGGAAGCCCGTGGTGGGGCTCAGTCCCAATCCGAAAGCCTCAGAACCAAGGAAGCCGATGGTGTAACTCTCAGTCCAAGCTGAACATCTGAGAGCCTGCAAGGTTGGGGGCTGGTGTGAGTTCCAGAGTCCAAAAGCTGGAGGACCTGGAGTTCGATGTCAAGGGCAGGAGAAGAAGGCAACCCAGATGTGGAAGAGACCAAGCATTCACCCTCCCCCTACCTTTTTACTGCATCTGGGCCCCCGCCAGTGGAGGAGCTTCCATACTCAGGTCACAGACTCACATGCCAGTCCCCTCTAAAAACATCCTCACAAGCACACCTGGGACAGCCCAATCATCCTAATCAAATACCAAACCACCTGGGCTTCCCTTTCAGCAGAAGAGGGACAGCCCCAGTCCCTGCAGGAGCATTGAGGATAAACAGTGCTTTCCCAGCTATGTGGGCACCCCTTCATCCAGGCAAGTGGACAGCCAAATCAACCATCATGGTGGGTTCAGGAAAAGCCCCAAGTGGACTGTTATATGCATTTCTCCCATCAACAAGACAGCCTGAGACCTTAAGTCAAATGGTTAAAAAAAAAGGTAGAAAATTCTATTTCTTTTAAACTGATTTTGTGAGAGTTAAATTATTATTATTATTATTAGTTCTGATGTGGCATAAATCAATATTTTTCAAATTCTTTGATCCTCACAGAAACTCAAAGATACAAATATTCAAAAAAGCAAAACTGCCATCTTTAAAAGATAAACACTTCTAATATTTTAATGTATTTCTCCAGTCCCTTTCCTATGCATACTTGACATGGTTTTTTTATTAAAAATGGGTTCACATGATATGTACTGTTTCAAATTGCTCTTCATATGTAATTATATATTGTGAACATCTTTCCATGGCATTTAAATGTTTTTCCATATGATAATTTTATGATGTTGTACAGTTATATCATTGGATATGCTGTAATTTGTTTAACCAATTTTTGTGTTGCCAAACATTTGAGGTCATTTACAATTTTTCATTGTCAAAAAGCAACAGTCTTATCCCTGCACCATTATACATGTGCAAGATTAGTTCTTCGGGATGTATTCCTAAAAAATGAATTGTCAAATGAAAAGATACGCAGTTTAGAAATTTCACATTAACTGGCTCTCCAAAAAGTTATGCTGATTCAAATTCCTGTGAATATAAGGCAATGCCATTTGCTCAAATCTTTATTCAAGGTTTACAAACTCCACCTGGTTAATTGATTCATTTAAATCTACACTGTCTGCATTATGCAACTATTAAAAGATTAAAACTTCAGGTATTCATTCTATATCAAGAATTGGCAAATATCAAGATAATTCAATAAAATCTGAAAAATCAGTGAAATCATCACTAGTTGTAATTTTATCATTACTTACTACACTTTTTTTTTTTTTTTTTTTGAGACAGAGTCTCGCTCTGTCACCCAGCCTATAGTGCAGTGGTGCGATCTTGGCTCACTGCAACCTCCACCTCCTGAGTTCAAGCAATTCTCTTGCCTCAGCCTCCTGAGTAGCTGGGACTACAGGCATGCACCACCACACCCAGCTAATTTTTGTATTTTTAGTAGAGATGGTGTTTCGTCATGTTGGCCAGGCTGGTCTCGAACTCCTGACCTCAGGTGATCTACCTGCCTCGGCCTCCCAAGGTGCTGGGATTACACGCGTGAGCCACTGCACCCGGCCTTTAAGTCCACTACCCCTTGTTAAAAATCTGAAGACCTGCCGGGCGCGGTGGCTCAAGCCTGTAATCCCAGCACTTTGGGAGGCCGAGACGGGCGGATCACGAGGTCAGGAGATCGAGACCATCCTGGCTGACACAGTGAAACCCCGTCTCTACTAAAAAATACAAAAAAACTAGCCAGGCGAGGTGGCGGGCGCCTGTAGTCCCAGCTACTCGGGAGGCTGAGGCAGGAGAATGGCGTGAACCCGGGAGGCGGAGCTTGCAGTGAGCCAAGATCATGCCACTGCACTCCAGCCTGGGCGGCAGAGCGAGACTCTGTCTCAAAAAAAAAAAAAAAAATCTGAAGATCTGTCCAGGTGTAAAGGGCCATAATTATGCCATCGTTGAGAAAATCAGTGGCTTGTCACATCTGCATAGCTCTTTCTCTTGACCACATTTGCCTTTGTATGCTTATAAATATTTTTTATTTCTCTTGCAAATTACATTCATTCTTTAGTCCTTTAGGAGAGCTTCCTGTGGGAAAATTAGAGCACATTTAGAACCATACCAGGATTAATGTTAATTAGGGTTCGCAAAGCACTACAGCTCCATGGAGGTACAGGAAGTGATCCCTTCGGCACGGACAGGATGGAGTGGAATTACAGAATTGTCATGGGGAGGTGAGACAGCTGCTTGATGGATGTGGTCCTGCACATCCTCTCAGAGGACTTGCCTTGGAGTTGCCTGACTTGCTAAGTCACTACATTTAGCCTACAAGGGGCCAAGAGTTTTCTTCTTCTCTGGAGCCACAGGGCTCAGAATAGTGTTCTATTTTTATGATGACAAAAAAACCTAAGTCAAAAGGGATTTATTGACTCACATACTCAAAGTCTCATGGCTTCAGGCTTGGCTGGTTCCAGGGGCTCAACAAACTCCCGATTTAATCTCAGCAGGAAAGTGGCAGGAAAGAAATATTATTGGCCACAGTGAGGTCACATGCCTATCCCTGGACCAATCACTGTGCCCAAGGGGATGGACCATAGTAATTGCCCAGGCCTGAGTTACATGTGCAACCTTGGGGCTGGGAGGGGATCAGCCCTGTCTAAACCACACAGCCTGAGAGTGGGGAAGGGTTGCCCTCCCAAAATGCAAGTGTTAGAGCTCAGTAAACCCTGATTTTGTTGTTGTTGGGTTTCTTTTTTTGTTTTGTTTTGAGACCGGGTCTTGCTCTGTTGCCCAGGCTGGAGTGCAGTGATGCAATCTCAGCTCACTGCAACCTCCACCTCCTGGGTTCAAGCAATTCTCCTGCTTCAGCCTCCTGAGTAGCTGGGACTACAGGCACCCACCACCATGCCCGGCTAATTTTTGTATTTTTAGTAGAGACGGGGTTTTGCCATGCTGGCCAGGCTGGCCTCGAACTCCTGACCTCAAGTGATTCACTTGCCTTGGCCTCCCAAAGTCTTGGGATTACAGGCATGAGCCACGGTGCCTGGTCTGGGGTTTTTCTTGTTTTTTTTAAGAAAAAAACAAGCTCTCACTCAGTTGTCCAGGCTGGAATGCAGCAATGCAATCATAGTTCACTGCAGCCTCAACCTACTGGATTCAAGCGATCCTCCCACCCCAGCGTCCCAAGTAGCTGGGATGATGGGCATGCACCACCACACCCAGCTGGTGGATTTTTCTTCCAGCATGTCCAGATCTTGTCGTTATGCTTCTGTGGCTTAGAGGAGGAAACCTCACCATTATCAGTGCAGGCGTCCCACCATGAATACTCTCTTACACCTAATAAAATGACTATGATCACTGCTTAATAAGATCTTCCAAGGTGACAAACCCATTAACCATCCCAGGAACACTGAAGGAAGTATTTTATCCCCATTTTATAGATGAGAAAACTGCAGCTCTAGGGTTTAATCAGTTTGCCCCAGGTCATCCAAATGGCAGAGTCAGGATTTGACCTGAGACCTAGCTGTCCCCAGGACCCTCTCTGAGCCACCACAGTGCTCTTCCTCCATCTCTTGAGAAGGGGATTCCAGATGCCAAGACCCAGAGCCAACTACAGAGGGACAGAGCACTGTCACTGGGTGGCAGTCACCCCTCAGGAGCTGCCTTCACAGGAGCTGTATCCATGGTGTGGCCCACACCATTGTTCAGCACTGAGTATTATGTAACTCCCTCCATCCATGTTGAAAGCAAACAGGGAATAACAACCAGGCTATTAGAGTTGATGATGGAACCTCAGGAACAGAATCAGATTGGCTGGGAAAGCCAGGACCTGCTGAAAACACTGGGATCCCTGCCATGAAAATTCATGTGCATTAAAGATGCCAAGGTGCTCAGGTCTGCATCAGCCCCCAGGCAGACCTCACATCTGTTCTGGAACAAGGGACGCCACTGCATTTATTAAACACAACTGTTGAAGTTCCCCTGGGTACAGCATCCTAGAAACCACACCATCTATATTTCATTGTGATCATCTCCTTGACGTTTATAAATTCATAAGGTATAATGAACTAACCTGAAATGGAAATCTCTTAATTGCATAAAACAGAGAGTGTACATTAAAGATGAATAAATAAAACAAGCAAGATTGAGTCTGTAGACCTCTAATAAACTGGCCATGAAAAGAGCCTTTGTCCACGTGACTCCTTGGGATCTGAGGACTCGGCTGGTGGCTGAGATGGCTCTTGGAGAGGCCAGTGGCTTCCCTCATCATGGAGGAGGTCACACAGGCAGGTGCAAGAGCTCCCACCAAGATTGTGGACGCTGTGAGGTGTGACACCTTTTGCTGATGTCTGCTGCAGATTTCAGAAACACAAGTGAGTCTCCGAGCTGGACATGCTTGCATTGCCTAAATTTCCAAGGCACGTTGAGATGCTCTGGACACTCAAGGACATGCATGCCCCTGGACTCAGCAGTGTGTGCCGTCTCCCAGAGGCCAGCTCCCGCCTCTGCTAACCATCAGCATCATCTCAGGGTCTCCCTAGTATGTACCATCAGCAGGTTCCTGGGCTGGATGGAAACACACCTAGAGCTTTCCTCTACCCTCTGTCTTCCTTTCATGGCCATTGCAAAGGAAGAACATCAGAGTCACATCACACGTGACTTCTTTCCTTTCTAGTCACAAGTCCTGAGAGAATTCAGACAAGAGTGATGTAACTGAGGCAGCAGACAGAAACTCCAGGCCGAGGAGCCCTGGAGTCTGGAAAGTGGGCAGGGTTGTTCTCTGTAACCTTGAGTTTGTGAACAGGAGGGGTGATAAGCAGGGAGAGTTGCTGGGCAGAGGCTCAGGAGCAGTGGGAGGGGAAAATGGAGAGACACTACCATCTAGTTCTACTAAAGGATGAGAGAACACTATCTGCCAGCGATGGCCACAATGATGCTGTGTAACAAACCACCAGGAAATTCAGTGGCTTCCACAATGACTAATTCTTGCTCACACAGCTGCAGTTTGGCTGAGGATCCACTGATCCAGGCCAGGCTCAGCTGGACTTTTCTACAAGCTGTGGGTTGGTTCCAGTGTCCAAGTGTTTCTCCTTCTCTTTGGGCCAGCAGATGAGCCATGGCAGGGTCGTCTCAAAGCAATGATGGAAACACAATAGGGCAAGCCCAACCACACAACCAGATTTCAAGGGTGTGCTTGCATCATGTCTGCTAATATCCCATTGGCCAAAGCATGTCACATGGGCAAGTGCAAAGCCAAGGTGAAGAAGGACCTTATGCCCTTAGTAGGAAAAACAGCAACATCACATGGCAAAGAGTGTGAATACAGAGAGAGATGAAGAATTGGGAACAACAGTACAGTCTACCAGAAACATATCCATACCATCCCTTGCAAATCGCCACCAAGGCTGCAGCAGCTAGGATTTGGTTTAGCTATCAGTAACCAAAACAAAAAAACAAAACAACAACAACAACAACGGCTTAAACAAGGTGCAACTTTGTTTCTCACAAATTCTTAAAGTCCAGAGGTGGCCAGTATAAGTGGGTATGGTGCTGCATGGTGTCAGGAACCCAGATTCCTTCTATTTTGTTGCCTCACTATGACTGGCCTTTATAGTCCAAAGTGGCTGCTGAGCTCCAGCCATCACATTCGGATTCTAGGAACCAGGAAAGCAAGTAGAGAAGGGCATGCTTTCTCCATTTAAAAACACTTCCTGGGAGGGTAACACACACACACTTTCATTTCCATCCCATTGATCAGAACTTAGAACACGGTCGCAATAAACAGCTGGGAAGGCTGAGAGATATACCTTTCTTTATTCTGGGTGGCCAGTTAGAATTAGGTTTCTGTTCATGTGCAAAAAGGAGAAGAGAGATTGGGAGAAAACACAATCTTTGTCACAAAGGCCAGTAAGTAGGGCTGCCCACTCCCGAACCTGCGTCTTGGCCGTTTGTGTTAATTAAAACACTTTGGTCTGCAAGTAGAAGCAGCTCCGTGAAGCGAAAGACAGGAATTTATTCCATGAGCCAGGGCTGCTTCACCAAACCCAAGGGCATGGGCACAGCTGGGTCTCCGAAGTAAGCTGGAAGCCAGGACTGGCTTTGTAAGAAGCACAGAAAGCCCACTCTCTGCTTCTCCTCCGACACCAGTTCGTCTTCCGGCTGGATGCAGATGGCCTTTTTCTATGTCTCCATCCATGTGGCAAAGAAAACGGCCAGCAAGAGGCCAGAGGTAGCCACCCCTCCGGTCAAGAGAAGGCTGAGGCTGCCATCTCCTGGTCCTGGGGAGGCCACTGCAGGGTACATTCATTCCTGGCTAGCCAGTGGCATCCTCCTCATCTCTGTATCAGAGCTAAATCCCTGTGGAGAATCACCTCCCTCGGGACTCCCTGCACGTTCCTAGTCAGGGGTGGGCAGGTAGCCAGGTCAGACCCATGAGACTCTCCCTTTCAAACACATCTATTGTAAGCAGGGATGCAGGAATAGGGCAGGAGGAGCAAGCTTGCCTGGCACCACCCACTTCCAGCCTGGCTCTCGGTTTTACAGATGAGTTTTACAGCAGGTCTCCTGCTGACTCCGTGAGCTTCCCCATAGCTTGCCACCATGATCCATAGTTTGGTTTCTGTCACTTGCAACCAAATTATCCTGTCTGGCACAGATTACGCCACCCTCCCTGAGTCAGGTATGCTGGGGACAGGGTCACTGTTCCAACAGTTTCTGCGGTGACCACAAGGATGGGGGAGGAGGGGCCAGACAAGTCAATGGATGTCACACAGATGTCCCTCTCCATGTCCTTTGATACTGCCTCTTGGGAGGCCTTGGGGTAAAGGGGAAACAACATAGGCTCCCATGTCAGAAACTATCACAGTTCAAATCTCAGCTCTGCCCCTCACTGGCTGTGTGATCTCAGGCAGGCAGTTCAACCTCTCTGAGCCTCAGTTTCACCATTTAGATAATGGGATTGGTGATGACTGTTACGCCTTGAGTTGGGCGGGCTGAGGTTTGGAATATGTCTGTAGATAAAGTGCTTGGCATATACTAGGTGTTGGGAAAGGAGCAGCCATTATTAACTTACTGGGTTTTACAGTGGGGGGCAAGGGATACCCACACTGGAATTTACTTTGGGCCTTACCCTTCCCCCACCAGCCCACCCCCCACTCCCACTGCACTCCATCCTCTAAGGCATCGGTCAGCCAAGTTTTCCGTAAAAGGCCACATAATAGGAAATAGTTTAGGCTTTGCAAACCATACAACATCTCTATTGTAGATTCTTCTCTTTCTTCCATTTAAAAATGCGAAAACCATTCTTAGCTCAAGGGCCTTTACAGAAACGGGATGGGCTGGACTTGGCCCATGAACTGGAGTCTGTTGGCCCCTGCCTAAGAAATGGCTCTGCTCATCCCAAAATAACACCTCCAAGCAAATCCATGAGAGCTCCCTGGACATTAAGGAGCAGCAAGCGCAGCACGAAGAACAGAGAACACCTGGGGGTTTGTCATCAGTCACCCCCTGGGGTATGGGTCTGCCATCCAGTCACCCCCAGGGGCGTGGGTCTGCCATCCAGTCACCCCCAGGGGCTTGGGTCTGCCATCCAGTCACCCCCAGGGGCTTGGGTCTGCCATCCAGTCACCCCCAGGGGCGTGGGTCTGCCATCAGTCACCCACAGGGGCGTGGGTCTGCCATCCAGTCACCCACAGGGGCGTGGGTGTGCCATCCAGTCACCCCCAGGGGCTTGGGTCTGCCATCCAGTCACCCCCAGGGGCGTGGCTCTGCCATCCAGTCACCCCCAGGGGTGTGGGTCTGCCATCAGTCACCCCCCAGGGGCGTGGGTCTGCCATCAGTCACCCCCCAGGGCTGTGGGTCTGCCATCAGTCACCCCCCCAGGGGCGTGGGTCTGCCATCAGTTACCCCCAGGGGCGTGGGTCTGCCATCAGTCACCCCCCAGGGCTGTGGGTCTGCCATCAGTCACCCCCCCAGGGGCGTGGGTCTGCCATCAGTCACCCCCAGGGGTGTGGGTCTGCCATCAGTTACCCCCAGGGGCGTGGGTCTGCCATCAGTCACCCCCCAGGGCTGTGGGTCTGCCATCAGTCACCTCCTGGGGTATGGGTCTGCCATGAGTCACCCCCAGGGGCATGGGTCTGCCATGAGTCACCTCCAGGGGCATGGGTCTGCCATAAGTCACCCCCAGGGGCATGGGTCTGCCATGAGTCACCCCCAGGGGCATGGGTCTGCCATGAGTCACCTCCAGGGTTATGGGTCTGCCATCCAGTCACCACCAGGGGCATCTCAGATGTACCTGCTCCTTCTTCAGAACCAAGCAAGGGGCCTCTTAGAACACAGCTAAAAATAACTGATTGGTGAAGTCCCTATCCTGTGTAAGACACTGCCCATGAATGATTTCACTGAATCAAGATATGCTGTATCTATCCCCATTCTGCAAATGAGGAAGGTGAGGCCCACAGAGGTTAAGTAACTGGACTAAGACCACACAGCTAACGAGTGTCAGAACCAAGATTTGAACGCCAATCAGTCTCTCTACTCCCATCCTTGGTTTCTCCTATCTCTGTGATTTACAGGAGAAATTCACCTTCCATCCTTGGATGTGGATGCTCTGAACCGGACACTGGTCACGGGCTGACCCTGAGGTTAGGGCTGCTTGGCTACTGCCACCAACGAGTGCCCACCAGCCCCCGGGGCCCCCTTGGACTGGGCCAGAAGCCCTCTCTCCCTATTGAAGCAAGGCCTAATTTCCAGAGCTCTTCGGGAGATCTCATGCAGCTAAAAGGAGAGGCTGTAAACACTAAATATAACTGCTTGAAGCGGCGCTGACAGTTCCTTGCAGAACAGGGCCCTGATTATATAACGAGGCTGCCTCGGGAAGGGAGACTTGTGCCTGCTCAGGTTTTTCCAAAAAGAAAAAAGAAAAATCAGATAAAGAAAGTTAAAACTGTGATCCTTAAACCTCATTCATTCATTCCCTGGACTGAAATTTACTAAGCCCTGACTGTGAGCCAGGCACTATCACAGGCACTGGGGATGTGACAGTGAATCTCACAGACAAAATTCCCTGTACTTGTGAAGCCGCCAGCCTAGTGCAGGGAGACAGACCATAACCAAATAAATAAGTAAACTACAGAGCAGGGCGGGTGAAAACACCGCAAAGTCAAACAGGCAAAGGAAGTATTTTTAGAGAGGAAGAGGATGATTTTAAGCAGGGGAGGGAATCTGAAAAGATGACATTTGAGCAAACACAGAGAGTGAGAGAAGGAGCCACTCAGGGGTCTACAGGGAGAGGCTTTCGGGCAGTGGGAGCAGAACGTGCAAAAGCCCTAAGGTGGGACCATGCACCAGTTACAGAGGCACAATTGAAGACCCACTTACACCTGTCATTAGGTTGTTACAGGGTATAGTTGACCCTGAGAAAGGGAGATTAGCCTGGCTGACCCCTTAAAAGACGCTGAACTCTTTCTGAAGTCAGGATTTGAAGTGTGAGAGATTCAAATTGAGGGAGGTTCTCCGCTGCTGGCTTTGAAGATGGAGGAGGCCAATGAGAAGACATGTGGGGGCCTCTCGGAGCTAAAAGTAGCCCTGGCGGACAGCCAGCAAGGAAACGGGGACCCCAGTAGGACCACCACAGAAACTCAACCCCCACATGACACAACTACATGAGCTTAGCAGAGGGTCCCAAGTTCCAGATAAGGACACAGCCCAGCCAACCCCTTGATTACAGCCTCGTGAGACCCTGAGCAGAGAACCCTGCCAATGCCATGCCTGGACTCCTCATCTACAGAACTGGGAACTCATAAGCGGGTTTTGTTTTCAGCTGCTAAGTTTGCAGTAACTTGTTACATAGCAACAGAAAACAAATACATATTCATTAAATATCTTTGAGCACCTACTATATGCCAGGCCCTGTTAGGTGCTGGAGACGTAGCCATGAGCAAGACAGACAAGACTCCTGTCCATACAGAGCTTACATTCAAATTAGGAAAATGGACAATGGGCAAGAAATACATACTGGACACAATAATTCACAAGATAATGTGAGAGGGAGGTAATGCTGGGACAATGGCCTAACGGGCTCTTTCTTTTTCTTTTTAGGGTCTTGCTCTGTCACCCAGGCTGGAGTGCAGTGGCGTGATCATAGCTCCCTGCAGCTTTGAACTCCAGGCTCATGTGATCCTCCCAACTCAAACTCCCAAGTAGCTGGGACTACAGGTACTTGTCACCACTCCCCACTAATTTTTTTTAATTTTTGGTAGAGATAGGGTTTTGCCATCTTGCCTGGGCTGGTCTGGAACTCCTGGGCTCAAGTGATCTGCCCACCTCAGCCTCCCAAAGTGCTGGGATTACAGGTATGAGCCGCCACGCTTGGCCAATGGGTTAAGTTTCAATGGCCCAGGCCAACAAACCAGCCCCCAACAGACAGAATCTTTAGCCCAGTCACCTCTCCAAAGCCCTGTGTGATTTGCCCCACCTATCTCCAACCTCATCTCCTGTTCTTCTGCCCTCTCTCCTTGTGCTGGAGCCTCCTGGATATCCTTCTCTTCCCCAAACATACCATGCTGTTCCCACATCAGGGCCTTTGCACCTGCTGTTCCCTCTGCCCAGAACACCCTTCCCCCAGCTGGCTGCATGGCTAGCTTCCTCTCATCTTTAAGGCTTCTCCTGAAATACCACCTCCTCTGAGACCTTGGCTGACCACCCCATTTAAAGAAGACTTCCCACCCATGAAGCTATTGATCTACCATGTTTTATTGTCTTTATAGCATGTGTCATTCTCGTAAGTTATTTATTAATTCACTTGATGGCTTACTTCCTCCCCTGGAATACAAGCTCCACTGCCGCACAAACTGTCTTTTCATCACTATTTCCCTGGGACCAGAACAGTTCCTGGCCCGGCACAGACACTCAGGAAATATCTGTTGACTGAATGACTGGAAAATTCCTTTGATCAGCCAGTGGTTGTTTTTATTTCTTCCATGGGGAATAAAAAAAGCACTGAAAAAAGGAATAATTCATAGAAAAATGAAAATCCTAAGCAATAGTGAGACATCCATTTGCATAATGACAAGCATCTGATTTTTAATATAATTCCACCTCCAAAGTGAAATGTTCGCTATTCAGATGCAGCCAGGCCCCATGAAAGGGCTCGGATACACAGGAGCGGTAGTTACAAGGGTGGGAGTCAAAATCCTCCAGCGGCTGCTTCCCCTCCATCGCAACAGTCTCAGCTGCTGCCGTCTAGAACTTGCCAGCTCTTCCCCACACTGTCAGCTGTCTAATCCAACACCCGTTCCCAACTTCTTTCTTTCTCCCTTGCCTCCTCGCTCTAGAAGGGGTGGGAAAGCTAAATACCCCCTGCCCCGGACTCTCTTGCAGTCCTACTTCTGTCCCGTGAGATGAAATAAAACAGTCTGGAGATGATCTGGGGTTCTCCGCTCCTGGCTTTGAAGATGGAGGAGGCCAATGAGAAGACATGTGGGGGGCCTCTAGGAGCTAAAAGCAGCCCTGGCAGACAGCCAGCAAGGCTACCTAAAAAAAAGAACAGTGGTGCCTGACCAGGCCCTATCCCTTTTTCTTGCTTAAATGTAACCTGGATGGCTGGAGTCACAGCAATCATTTTGTGACCATGAAGAGAAAGGGCAAGAGAATCACAGAGATTTTTGGTCCTTATGTCACTAAGCAGCTTTATCATTACCCATAAATAACCACCTCTAGAATTCTTGGTATATGAGAAAAATAAATCCTAACTAGGCCACAATGGTGGGGCTTCCTGGTGTTTGCAAGCAAAAACATTTCTTGATAATATGCTGACTGTATGGGTACAAGCAGCTTCATTTAAGTGAATGAAACTTTGTCTTTTGCCCAAAGCAATTGCATACCCATTATCTAACCTCATCATGGCAACATCCCCTGAGAGTCTGCATGGGCAGACTTGAGGTCCCCCACATGTTAGGCAAAAAATCCGAGATTCAGAGAGGTTAAGGGACCTGCCCCAGCATCACACTGCTATGCAATGAAACTTGAAACTCAGAACTAAAACCTGGGCCAGGCACAGGCATTCATGCCTGTTATTCTGGCATTTTGGGAGGCCAAGGTGGGAGGATAACTTGAGTCCAGGAATTCAAGACCAGTCTGGACAATATAGTGAGACCCCATCTTTACAAAAAAATATATAAAAATTGGCTGGGCATGGTGGTGCACGCCTGTGGTCCCAGCTACCTATAAGGCTGAGGCAGAAGGATCACTTGAGCCCGAGAGGTGAAGGCTGCAGTGAACTATATCATGCCACTGCACCCCAGCCTGTGTGACAGAGCAAGACTTCGTCTCAATACATACGTAAATACTAAAACCTGGACTTCCAAATTTCCAGAGTCCAACTTATGGAGAGACAAGAACCCATAATATAAAACAAGGGGCAGCTCTAATAAACCTAAAAACAAAAACTTTCGTCGTAGATTTCTGCTTTAGGCTAAGAGAAAACTGTCATAACCCACTTAGAAACCCAGGACCCAAGTATTCCAGTCTGGAAGTAGTGTTGTGGTCAGTATAACACTGTCCATCAACTACAAGGGAACTCCAATAAAACTTACGGTCCTTATTTGCATTTCTTGAATGCCATAAAGGCAACACATGGTCCACAGAAATATTTCTTAAAATTCTCCTCCCCTTGCTGATCTATGTCCTTCACACTCCATACCTCCTCTCATTTCTCCAAACTCTCCCCAAACCTCTCCTCCCGGCCTCTTGTATCCTTCTTCCCGTTCCACTTGTCAATTTATTGTCCCTCAGCTCCAAACCCACCCTTCTTTGCCATGTTTGGTGATCCTGGAGCTGGGCCCTGGAAACATTTCTCCTTTGCCAGCTGGTGTCATGTTCGGCTTTGTCCGTAGAGGGCATGGGTTACACTGTGCAGCTATACAGCAGGAGAGCCCGTCCACTCTGGGTTCCTGTCCTCCTCTCCTACTGCAAGCAGCTCTTCTACCAGCAGCTCTCAGGTCAGCTTCAGCAACCCTCTCAGGCCACACTCTCCTCACTTGGTGGCCATTTCCACAGTAGCCTTGAGGGACCCTCAGCTACACTCTCCCCACACAGTGGCCACTTCTGCGGGAGGTCCAGCCATCCCCTCAGGCCATCCTCGCCCACCCAGCAAGCAGCTTCAACCAACCATCTTTGACTCTGCCCTTGAACCATGTTCTCCCCACCGGGTGGGCATTTCTTAGAGAACAGCTGTGGCCACTCACATGGTCTGGCAATGGCAGATGGTGTATATGGACCAGCTTCAGGCTTCGTCATCTGACAGTATCTTCATCCAGCAAACTGCATGTTCTCATAGTAGCTACATTCTCTTCAGAGAGGACTGGTTCTTGGCCTCAGGGACTAGAATAGTTCCATATTCTTCACTCTCCATTTCCCTCAGTCTAGAGGGAGTAATAACCCCCTTTTTTTTTTAGACAGAGTCTCGCTCTGTTGCCCAGGCGGGAGTGCAGTGGTGTGATCTCAGCTCACCAAAACCTCCACCTCCCACGTTCAAGCGATTCTCCTGCCTCAACCTCCCTACTAGCTGGGACTACAGGCACACACCACCATGCCCGGCTAGTTTTTGTATTTTTAGTAGAGACAGGGTTTCACTATGTTAGCCAGGCTGGTCTCAAACTCCTGACCTTGTGATCCACCCGCCTCAGCCTCCCAAAGTGCTGGGATTACAGTTGTGAGTCACCACTCCCGGCAATAGTAACATTTTTATACCTGATATTTCTAGACCCCTTAGAGTCCTCTTTGACCCCATTAGTAAGTTAAGCATGTCTTACTAGTTAATAATTCTTTTTTTGTTGTCATGTGTGTGTGCGTGTGTGTGTGTGTGTCAGTCTCTCTTTGTCACACAGGCTGGAGTGCAATGGTGCAATCTCGGCTCATTGCAATCTCTGCCTCCTGGCTTCAAGAGATTTTCCTGCCTCAGCCTCCCCAGTAGCTGGGACTACAGATGGGTGCCACTATGCCCGGCTAATTTTTTTATTTTTAGTAGAGATGAGGTTTCACCATGCTGGCCAGGCTAGTCTCAAACTCCTGACCTCAGGTGATTCACCTGCCTCAGCCTCCCAAAGTGCTGGGATTACATGTGTGAGCTACCATGCCCAGCAATAATTCTGTATATTGGACTTTCCCAGTTCAAATTCCCGACGTGGAATCAGTCAGGGTCTCCTGATTGGACCCTGGCTGATACAGAACTAGTTAAGAAAGTGGTTCTAAATACATACAGATCTCCAGGAGTGGGATTTGGAGACTCGCCATGCCTTTGGAGTTGAGTGTCATGCTGGGATTTTGACCATGTGAAATGGGGCACCAGTGACCCACAGCAATGCAGTCCCATCACAGCGGATCAGTCACACCATCACCTGTGGTTGGTCCTGACAAAGTGCTGACTGAAGCACATGCCTTGGGAAGGCAGGTGGCTGAGGCACTTGACATGATGCCCATGACGATGGCCTCAAGGGCTGTAGTGTGGGGACAGATGCTTCTGTGTGCACTGGAGCACCTACAGGAAAATAAAATGGAATCTCAGGTCCCTTAACTCATATCAAAGCACAGTCCTAGAGCCAAAAAGCTTCCATCATGCCCTCAATGAAAATTCTTATTTATTGTAGCTGGCTTATTTACATTAGCCAGGACTAATGCTACTGAAAATAAAAAACGCAATTGAATTGTATGGGTTATAGAATTCCACCAGGTGGATTCACAGCCTCACTACATTTCTCATGTGAAAGGTAGGACATTAAGGCCAGGCACGGTGGCTCATGCCTGTAATCCCAGCACTTTGGGAGGCCGAGGCAGGCGGATCACCTGAGGTCAGGAGTTCGAGACCAGCCTGGCCAACATGGCAAAACCCCATCTCTACTAAAAATACAAAATTTAGCCAGGCGTGGTGGCAGGCACCTGTAATCCCAGCTACTTGGGAGGCTGAGGCAGGAGAATCACTTGAACCTGGGGGGCGGAGGTTGCAATGAGCTGAGATCACACCACTGCACTCCAGCCTGGGCCATAGAGCAAGACTCCATCTCAAAAAAAAAAAGGTAGGACATTAAAAGGGATGCTGAAGCTTAGAATGGGGACATCTGGTGGGACTCAGATGAAACTGAGAATCTTGAACCCACAAGTCACTCTGAGCCTCTGTTGCCAAAGGAAGGAGCTTTCTCTGTTGTGTCTAAGGAGACTAGCTGTCCTTTTCTTGAAAACTGTATGACAATCTCACATGAGGAGATGCCCATTCTCCTTCAGACCCACCACAACTACTCCCTGTTGGCACCTGACTCATACGTAGAATCTTAGATTTTTAGTACCCACTATGGCCTCAAATGAGATAGCTTTTATACCACGAGAACTGCAAGATTTTGCCAACATATATTGGCAGAGACCTAAGGAGTGTGTGAAGGTGTCAGACCAAGGCAGGCAGAAGAACAGGAGTAGACTGAACTCACTGACCAAGGTGCACTAAGATTTTGGATATCATATGTTAGTTTCCTTAGCTGGAGGTGGCTCTCAAAGCTTATTTGGTTGGTGGCTGGAACTAGGACTCCATGGTGGCCTAAGTTTAGTTAGCATAGATGCCAGAGCTACCCTGGCACGCTATGGCATGCAAAGGCTTAGGGAGATCGGAGTGTTGAAAGGATTTACCATGGCAACCTGCATACCCACCCACCAACTACATACCCCAGGAGACCCCAGAAAATGCTTTCTCTGTGAAACAGCTGAGAAATACATTCATGGGGAAAACAGCTGCATCCTTAGAAGGTCTGTGGCTTTCTCCTTTGTAGGCCAGGTATGATGGATCGGGGGTGTGACCACCATTGATATTGATGGATCGGGGGTGTGACCACCATTGATATGAGCTTCCAAGAGCAGAAGCCAACAGGCAGTGCCCGACCTTCAGGCGCAATGCAAGCATACCCGCCATAAAGGACGGCACCACATGCCTGTGGTCAGCAAGCCCTGGCCTGTAGGAGGTTTGGCAGAGGCTAACTGTCCCAAGGTCCCTGGGACTGAAATAGAGGAGAAGCCCGCTCAGGTATTGCTTGGGGACTCATTTCACAACAAAGGAAGTGGAGCAAGGGGTTCAGGCCCATAGAATTAACTTCAAGGAGAAGGAAAAGAATCAGAGGCACAGACGACAGGAGAGGCAAGAAACCAGCAGTCCCAGAGAAAGCAGCAAAGAGACAGCAGGTGCTGTTGACTGTCTAGTTCCCGGGAGGCTGAGCTGCGTGTCCTGCACTGGGGCCCCATGTGAGACCCCAATATCCTCCTGAGGCTGTGTAGTATCGCGTGGGCTTTGTATTCTTTCCCCTGTCTAGCAGATAATAGATCTGTAATTATTGGCTCGGGGCAGGGATGTGACTTTCACAAAAGCAGATACAAAAGCCTTTAAGGTTTTTTGTTTGTTTGTTTTGTTTTTTGTTTTTTTTGAGATGGAGGCTTGCGCTGTTGCCCAGGCTGGAGTGCAGTGGCACAATCTCAGCTCACTGCAACCTCTGCCTCCCTAGTTCAAGCGATTCTCCTGCCTCAGCCTCCTGACTAGCTGGGATTACAGGCGTATACCACCACGCCCAGCTAATTTTTGTATTTTTACTAGAGACAGGGTTTCACCATGTTGGCCAGGCTGGTCTCGAACTCCTGACCTCAAATGATCCACCCGCCTCGGCCTCCCAAAGTGCTGGGATTATAGGTGTGAGTCACCATGCCCAGCTTCCTTTTTTCTTTGTCTTTCTTTCTTTTTTTTTTTTTTTTTTTTTTTTTTTTTTTTTTTTTTTTTGAGACAGAGTCTTGCTGTCTTGGCCAGGCTGGAGTGCAGTGGCATGATCTCGGCTCACTGCAACCTCCGCCTCCCGGGTTCACACCATTCTCCTGCCTCAGCCTCCCAAGTAGCTGGGACTATAGGCGCCCGCCACTACACCCGACTTTTTAAATATTTTTAGTAAAGACGGGGTTTCACCGTGTTAACCAGGATGGTCTTGATCTCCTAACCTGGTGATCTGCCCACCTTGGCCCCCAAAGTGCTGAGATTACAGGCATGAGCCACCATGTCCGGACTTCTTCCTTTTGTTTTTCAAAGACCCTAGCTCTTAGGTTCTGGAATCATAAAGTGAAATGTCCATGGGAATCAGGCTAAGTACCATGTGTGAGTGAAACAGGGCCGGTGTAGGGCAATAGGGAGTGGACTAGACTGCGGTAAACTGGAGAGTGAACGCTCTGCTTCAAGACGTTCCAATTTAATTTTTTAAAAACAACGCTAGGGAACAGGTATTGGACTCCAGATTGACTGGGATTTTTTGAAATCACAGAGGAATCAGGGCTCAAAACAGAAATAAATCTGAGTGGTAGAAAAAGAAACGGGAATGGCTGTGGTAGACACCTGTCTTGTGTGTACCCCTCCGTACATTTGGAGAATCCCCCACTGTCTGAGTCTTCATGAGAAACGGCAGCTGCCTCGCACAATAAACGCCAAATAATTTTAAAATAATAATGGTAGGCCGGGCACGGTGGCTTACCCCTGTAATCCCAGCACTTTGGGAGGCCAAGGCGGTGGATCACAAGGTCAAGAGATCGAGACCATCCTGGCCAACGTGGTGAAATCCTGTCTCCACTAAAAATACAAAACTTAGCTGGGCGTGGTGGCGTGCTTATAGTCTCAGCTATTCCAGAGGCTGAGGCAGGAGAATCGCTTGAACCCAGGAGGCGGAGGTGTCAGTGAGCCACAATCGTGCCACTGCACTCCAGCCTGGCGACGAAAGAGACTCCATCTCAGAATAATAATCATCATAATGGTAATAGCTGAAACTTAAAATGCTCACTCAGTCACCTCTTCTACATGCTTCACATATATTCTGTTATTTAGTTCACGCAGCCCCCTCCCCCACAGAGGTGGGCATGACTACACTATCCCCATTTTGTAGATGAGCAAGCTGAGGCATGCATGGCGTCCAAGCTCACACAGACATGTGGCAGAGCCTGGATTCAAATCCAGTCTGGATCCAGCATCCACGCACTTAATGCCTTGCCACCCTTCCAATGAGGGTATTAGCTTGTGACAGAGCTCGGCCAACTAGACTTGGAATCTGGAGCAACTGATCTGAAGAAGCAGAGACAGGGAGAAGCTAATCCAGTGGCAGCAACAATGTCGAATATCCAGGGACAGCAGGGCGGCAGTGACGATCGGCTCTGATGTTCTCTGACTCTGTCGCCCATTGCCCGGCAGCAGTGGTAGCGATGGCCTCATCAGGCAAATTCCATGGCATGCTTCCCTTTGTCTGCACGTCCTCTTTGGAGTCTATTTTTGCAGTTTCTCAACAACTCTGTGAGCTCTCCAGGTGTTGTTTCAATAAATTCCTTTTCCACTTGAGTCAGCTGGAGTCCACCTTTGTTGCTCACACCCAGGTATCCCAACTGATGGGCCCCGTTTGATGCACACCTGTGTCTGTGATCCCAGCTCTGTGGCTGCAGCACTTACAATAAGCTCTCTTGTGACTCAAGCTTCTGTGGGAGGGATTCTGGCCTTTGCAGCTCTCCAGCCCTGTATTCAAATAACCCTGACTTTCCAGACTCTGAAGCCACACCAGGAGGGGAGCGAGGCTGCAGGGCTACCAGCTCCAGTACAATCACATCTGTTCAGGTGACAGTGGCCAGGACTGCTGCAGATAGTGCCATTATGGCCAGGTATTGAGCTGACCCAGATGAGGGGTTTTTTTTAATCACATTTCATCATTATTAAGAATTAGCTCTGTGTCATTAGCACACCAAGCTATCAACTCAAATCCGTTCTACCATCTGGAAGAGGCTCACACGAACAGCATGGAGCCCAGATGGATGCTGTTAGGAGAGCTGTGAGCAGAGATCAGCAGAGAAGGAGGGAGGGAGAGACAGAGAAAGAGCAGACACAGAGAGAAATAGAGACAGACAGAAGTAGAGAGACAGAGAGAGAGAAATAGAGAAACAGGGAAAGAAAGGGAGAGACATAGAAAGAGGGGAAGGGAGAAAGAGATAGATGGTGAGAAATAGAGACAGCGATAGAAGAACAGAGAGAGACTTACAGAAAAGGGAAATCAAAGAGGAGAGAGAGATACACAGAGAGAGAGAAGAGTGGGAAAGAGAAACATAGAGACGGGGAGAAGGGGAGAGAGAGACAAAAAGACAAAGAAAGAGATGGAGAGTGAGCAAGAGAGTTGTAAGGAGAGAAACTGAGAAACAGGGACTGTAAGAGAGACAGACAATGTCGAGGAGACCCCGTGACAAGGAGAGATGGGATGTGTCAGGGCACCCTGGGACAAAGTTCCTGGGACAGATAAAGCCACAGCTGTGCTTCCCTCTCTCCCAGGCACCACGCCCAACCTTGCAAAGGAAGGTGGGGCCCTCCTATTAAGGGGTCAAAGGTGAACAAGAATGAGGAACAACCCAAACGTCCATTAATAAGGGAGGGGCATAAATTACACAAGATTCATACAATGGAATACTATAGAGAAACTGAATTTTAAAATATTGTTTTTAAAAACACACAAAAAAACACAAGTTTCAAGGAAGAACTCTCCTTAGGAGATATGTTAGTCTATTCAGGATGCCACAACAAAATGCCTTAGTGGGTTGTTTATAAGCAACAGAAATGTATTCCTCATAGTTCTGGAGGCTGGACAGTCCAAGGTCAACGTGCCAGCAGATTCCATGAGGGCCCACCCTCTGCATCACAGGTGGCCCCTTCTTGCAGCATCTTCGCTTGGTGGAAGGGGTGAACAAGCTCCCTTGGGCCTCCTTTAAGAGGGCACTAATCCCAATCATGACAGTAGGGCCCTCATGACCTCTCACCTCCCAAAGGCCCCACCTCTTGCTACCCCCAAGGTAGGGATTAGGTTTCCACATAAGAATCTTCAGACCATAGCAGGAGACAATAGTCCTAATTATGCACATTTGTTTCAACAGCTTCCCCAGCTCCATCCTCAGCTTGGCATTGCTGGCAGGTGACCTAAGACAACAGAAGAGTGTCACTAAATCACATTTGGGGCTGTCACCATGGTTTCCAGAAGAACATTTGTGAAGCACACCCTTCCGTCTCCCTCAGTTGAAGCTGGCCTTGAATCAGGGGCCTTTGGAGGAAGGCAAAAGGTTCTCATGTAAGGAGGTGAACCCCTTTCCCTCTCACCTGCCCCATCCTCATCTCTACCCACCCCCCAACACACACACACACACATAGCCGTGGCTGGGACAGTTAGCAAGTCCTTCTCCCAGCCTGGTCAGACCCAGAGCAGGAAGAGCACTGTGCCAGAGTCCCCTCCCAGAGCCATGCCTCAGCAGGCTGTTCCCAGGCTGCTCACAAAGGCTCCATGAAGAACCCGGGCAAGAATCCATTTGCCATGTGCCCCATTTTCTAGACGTGAACACTGAGTCCCAGTGATAAGCTGGCCAAGGGCCAGGACTTCTGCACTCACAGTCTGCCAGGGGGGCCAAGGGGGAGCCACGGTTTCTGCCTGCACAGCGGCCGTTCCCTTCCCTGCTGAGAGGAGGAGGCAGCTCTCCTTTGGTGAACTACAAAGGCATGTTGTTGACAAGGGATGCTCCCTACCATGAGTGGTCACATGACCCAAGCCTAGCCAATCAGATTCACAGGGAGGGTTTGGGACAAGCCGGGTACCCTAATTTCCACCGATGAGAGTCAGGCCTGAGAGTTTTGCTGGAATCCCTGGTTCCGAGAAGTCCAGCTTCTTGGAAAAGGCCCCTGGAGTGTTCTTGGGTTGCTGAGAAGCAGGCCCTGGGAGGCCAGGAGGACAAGGGATATTGGGGGTGACTCCTATGAAAGATAAAAGGTGGAGGAAGCAGAACTGGGAAGAAAAGCCTTCAGCCCCTGACACGAATCTCACGGCAGCCATCACAGCAAGGTCCAGTAAATTTATATTTATATTTATATTATTAGATATAATACTCATCATCTAAAATATTTTGAGTACCACACTTAAACGTTTTTGTTTTTCCAAACTTGACCTATATACATCAAAGGAGGCTTCTTTCCACCCTGCACAGCTTGGATGGAGCCAGTGAGCAGAACTAGGCCCAGCCACTGCCTTTGGTTTGTCTTCCTCTGAAGGAAAAATACACCAGCAAAGACGACGTTCTATCACCCAATTTGAGTGTCTCATTACAATTACATAATGCTAATTGCCAGCTTTGTGTTCCATATGGCAACTGGTTTTTTTTTTGTTTGTTTTTGTTTTTGTTTTTGTTTTTGTTTTTCAGACGGAGTCTCGCTCTGTCACCCAGGCTGGAGTGCAGTGGCCGGATCTCAGCTCACTGCAAGCTCCGCCTCCCGGGTTCACGCCATTCTCCGGCCTCAGCCTCCCAAGTAGCTGGGACTACAGGCGCCCGCCACCTCGCCCGGCTAGTTTTTTTTGTATTTCTTAATAGAGACGGGGTTTCACCGTGTTAGCCAGGATGGTCTCGATCTCCTGACCTCGTGATCCGCCCGTCTCGGCCTCCCAAAGTGCTGGGATTACAGGCTTGAGCCACCGCGCCCGGCCGGCAACTTGTTAAAGTAATTGAACAAAATATAACTAATGAACAATTATAATGAAGTTCATAATTAGGTCCTTGAAACACTTGATACAAAAAATATTTCAGATTCTTTTTCAAAAAAACTGTACTCAAGTGAGGTGAGGTGAGGCTGACCCAGGAACTGAAGAAAGCTATGAATGGCTCCTCTGGTTTGAAAGCAATAAAATCCCCCGAATCATTACCCAGGTAACAGCACTGGCCTCCCAGAGCTGATACACTAATTTGAAGGAGATGGTGGATGTGAGTGGCTAACTCGAGGCTTTGGCAGGTAGTAGGTGAACAAGAAATACTTGTTCCTTCCCTCCTGTTGGGCAGGAAGTTCACTGAGGGGAGACAATGCTATCCATTACTGTCTATATTCTGTGGGGCCTTGTCTGGGAGCCTGACACCCAGAGGTTCTTCGAAAGTGGAGCTAAAAAGAGAATATTGAATCTGCTGCTTCCTGAAGACGTCCTCCCCCGCCACTCAAGATGAACAATAACAGAGGAACCACAGGTCACACACTCAGATCAGCAACAGTATAGCGGACTCTGTAGTTGGCAACCCAACAGCCATTACCACAATCGAGGTGGAAAATTCAATATCTAAATAGTAACTTCACAGTGGAGGAGACTGGAAGCCCCACCTTACCCAAGCAGCCAAAGTTAACATCCCCAATAATGGGACTAATGAGCATTAGTCCCATTATTAGTAATGAGCATTAGTCCCCTTATTAGTAATGAGCATTAGTCCCATTAATAATAAGCATTAGTCCCATTACTGGGGCTCTGATGTGTAGCCTCTGATATGACCTACCTCAAGAAGGCCTCAGCACCACCTCCACACAGTCCTGCCAAAAGTTCCTAACTGAATCCAAACATCAGGAGCCATCAGACAACCCAATGTGAAGAGCATGCTGCAAAGTCACTGGCCTGTCCTCTCGAAAACATCAAAGCCATGGAAGGCAAAGAAAGTCCCAGGAAGTTCTTCTGATTCACGGAGAATAAGGAGATGTTTCAATAGAGTGCATTGTGTGATCTGGGCCTTTATTCTGCTATAAAGAACTTTTTTTTTTTTTTTTTTTTTGAGACGGAGTCATCTGGGCTCGCTGCAAGCTCCGCCTCCCGGGTTCACACCATTCTCTTGTCTCAGCCTCCTGAGTAGCTGGGACTACAGGTGCCTGCCACCATGCCCGGCTAATTTTTTGTATTTTTAGTAGAGATGGGGTTTCACTGTGTTAGCCGGGATGGTCTCAATCTCCTGACCTCGTGATCCGCCCGCCTTGGCCTCCCAAAGTGCTGGGATTACAGGCGTGAGTCACCGTGCCCAGCCAAAGGACATTATTAAGACAAAGGCAGGATCTGAAAAAGGTTAGTAGATTAGATAATAGTAGTTTCCATGTTAATTTCCTGATGATTGTGCTATGGCTATGTAAGAGAATATCCTCGTTTTTAGGAATTCACAATGGAGTATTTAGGGACAAAGGGACATTGTGCCTGCAGTTGACTCAAACCACTCAGAAAAAAAAAAACCCACATAAGTGTGTATGTATGCATGTGTGTGTATGTAGGGAGAGGGAAAAAGATTAAACAAATGTCACATGATGCCAACATTTGGGCAGTTTGAGTGAAGAATATCTAGAACTGTTTATGTTATTCTTGAAACTTTAATTTGAAATTATGTCAAAACACAAAAAGGAAAGGAATACTGCTTCCCAGTTTCCTCTAGAGCTAGGGGTGGCCAAGAGACACAGTTCTAGCCAATGAGTTGGGGGAGAAGGCTGCTGAGGCTCTTTCTGGGGATAAATTTGCCTCTGGTAAAATAAGAATGGGCTTCAAAGAGACTTCTCACTGCACTGGCTGGCTCACTGCTTTAAGAATGTGAGGATGTGGTGCCAGAGCTGCGGCAGCCATCTTGTGACCATGAGGAAAAGGCCAAGAAACTCACAAAGCTTTCCCCATGTATGAGTTTCCCTGATACTGTTGCCCCACTTATTAGGTTACATAAGATCATTCAATTCCTGTACTCCTTCAATCCCATTCATCATTCCAGGCCCAATGTCAGAACCTGTATCACTCAGGACCAGGCGGACAGGGCAGCCCCCATGTCAAATATTACCAAAGGGGAAAGACAGCTCCGGAGACCTTACATCGGCAATGAAGTGCTGTGGCCTAGAAACGACACATCCTTTCCAATCACAACTCATTGGCCTTCATAGAATACAGGGCCTGGCACCGATTCCACAATTCTTATTCTTGAGGGGTTTGCATGCCAAAGTTTTGCCCCTTTTCCTCAACTATAAATTCCTCATCGTAAGTTTTTAAAGATAATGATGCCCAGACTTTTCCCCCAAACTATTCAAATCATCACCTGAGGTCAGGAGTCCGAGACAAGCCTGGGCAACATGGTGAAACCCCGTCTCTACTAAAAACACAAAAATTAGCCAGGCGTGGTGGTGCGTGCCTGTAATCCCAGCTACTCGGGAGACTTAGGCACGAGAATCACTTGAACCTGGGAGGCAGAGGGTTGCAGTGAGCCGATATCGTGGCACTGCACTCCAGCCTGAGTGACAAAATGAGGCTCCGTCTAAAAAATTTTTTAAAAATCAGAATCCCTGTGAGTAGGGCCTGGAAATCAGTATTTTACAATTCAGGTATAACATACATTTATAGTCCATAGCAAAAATTTTAACTGTACATCTCAAATATTTTTATTATGGTAAAATATACATAACATAAAACTTGCCACTTTACCCATTTTTAAGTGTACAGTTCAGTGGCATCAAGTACATTCACGGTGTGACACAAAAGTCACCACCATCCATTTATAGAACCTTTTTATCATCCCAAACAAAAACTATGTACCCATCAAACATGCTCTCCCCATTCCTTCTCTCTCCCCATCCCTGAATAATCTCTGGTCTACTTTCTGTCTCTATGAATTTGACCATTCTAGGTATTTCATGTAAGTGGAATCATACAGTATTATTCATTTTGTGACCAGGGTCTGTCACTTATGATAATGTGTTCAAGGTTCATGCACATTGCAGCATATGCCTGTGTGTGTGTGTGCACATGTATGCGTGTGTTCATTCCTTTTCATATAATATCATGAAATAAAATGTGTTCTGGCCGGGCGCGGTGGCTCTAGCCTGTAATCCCAGCACTTTGGGAGACTGAGACGGGCAGATCACGAGGTCAGGAGATCGAGACCATCCTGGCTAACACGGTGAAACCCTGTCTCTACTAAAAATTACAAAAAACTAGCCGGGCGAGGTGGCGGGCGCCTGTAGTCCCAGCTACTCAGGAGGCTGAGGCAGGAGAATGGCATAAACCCAGGAGGCAGAGCTTGCAGTGAGCTGAGATCTGGCCACTGCACTCCAGCCTGGGCGACAGAGCGAGACTCCGTTTCAAAAAAAAAAAAAAGTGTTCTATCCCTACAATAGAATATTATTCAGCCATAAAAAGGAATGAAGTTCCTCTATGTTCTACAGTATTCTATTGCAGGGATCGAACACGTTTTGTTTATCATTCATCAGTGACAAACTCTTGGGTTGCCTCTGCCTTTTGGTGATTGTGAAGAACGCTGCTACAAACATTAGCATACAAGCATCTGTTTGTGTCCTGGCTTTCAGTTCTTTTAGGTATATACCTAGTATATATACCTAGTATATATACCTAGTAGTGCAACTCCTGGCTCACAGAGTAATTATAAGTTTAACTTTCTGAGGAACCACCAGCATGTTTCCACAACAGATGCACAATTTACATTCCCACCAGCAAGGTACCAGGGTTCCAGTTTTTCCACATCCTCATCAAAGCCCAGTTGTTTGGTACACATACATGAACTCAAGTAACCACCATGTAGATAAAGACATCTAACATTTCCTGCACCCCAGAAGGTACCCTCATGAGAACCGGTATTGTTGCAAGCTCCCCGGCAGCCAGGGTCAGGAACCATGCCCTAAACTTTTAGTGGTTCTATCTCTGGCAAGGCTGGCTAACACTCAACCTAAAAATAAACCTCGAGTCTGAAAATGGAACATTAAAAATGACATTGTCACCTTGACAGAGTGGCTAATAATGCTCCAGCGGGCAGGAGTCCATCAATCATGGGCCTCTGCCTTCTGTTTGGAGAGCTGAGGAAGATGCCAAGATGGAAAAGAGGGATGCAGCACAGGACAAGCCAGGGTGGGTGCCTGGGCACGGAAATCCCAGCCCACACCTCCCCAGGCCTCTCCCCAAACTGGGAACAAGAAATCTAGCAGCCAGACAGAAGCACTGCCTTCCCTGAATTCAATTTGCAAGGTCAATCATGTAAGAACCCAGGCCTAATAGAATTGTCACATCTGTGTCACGGTCATTTACAACGCACTCTTGCCACATCTGAACATGAAAGCAATTATGTGATATATACTTTGGCAAGAACCTGAGGTTCCCATCAAGAGGGAGAGAAACACTGTCAAGTCAGGTTATTTAAAGAAATAAAGAACGAAAAGAAGGAAAGCTACAAAGACACATTCATTATGAAAATTTGAAAATTTCCACTTCCCTAGAAATCACATAAGAAGACTTAAGAGTCGGAATCCTTTTGAAAGCTCCATTGTCTTAAGAGTATAAATAGCATCTTTTTAGAAACACACAATTTCAATCAAGCTGGAATAATGGGAAGTACCATTCATGGAACGTTGTCTTTTAAAATTTCATGACACATGAAATGATTCTCACTCCAAATCTAATTAGAGGCTCAGGCATATGAGAGTTTGTGACAACGTCAAAGCGCTTGGAAAACGTACATGTAATTGATCTTCTTCACTGGGGTATGATTTCTTTTAATCAATCTAGAGATTCAGGAAGTACCCAAAGAAAGGACCACGAGAAATCCTTCTCGTGAGCTCTTTCCAAAAGGGCTGGCCCTAGCCCATGGGACCTTGGGCAAGTTCCTTGAACCTGAGCCTTATTCCCCATCTTCAAAATAGGGATAATGATGACACCTACCTCCTAGGGTTATAGTCAGGATCGTGGCCCTGGAACAGCGCCCAGCATACAGTGTGTACTAGAGCAATGTTAGCTATTATTGGCACCAAGTGGCTAAGCCCTAACGGCTCAACAGAACCCAGCCCAAAGCCCACACAACTGTGACTCCAGCCCCTGAAGCCAGTGGTCTCAGGCCCTGTTGCAAAAGGACAGCTCAGCAGACCACACAATAGGAGCCATATCCTTTAGCCACCAGACAGCCCAGGCTGACAAAAATCTTTAGTAACAGGCACAGAGGGGACCCAGTAGTCATTATCAAAACTACAGTTCCCTCTGCCCCAGCCTGGGTGAGACATGAGCACCCACCACCTCCCTCTTCAAATGCCTTCTTTCAAGTGCCAGTTCCCACCAGCAGTCCTTCAGCCCTGCTTGCCTGCAGGCCAGGGACTCCTGCCCCAGGCCACTCAAGGTTTCCATCCTACCTGGGGCCTCTGATGGACCATAGAAGGGCACCGTCTCTGCTCTCCCAGGATATTTTTTGGGGAAATGGGCCATTGACGAAGACAGGTGGCACAGCACGCTGCTCACAGAGTCGGCAGCCAGGATTCCCGGGCTCCAGTTCCCAGTCCACTACTGTTGGCTGGGTGGGTCAAACTCTCTGCACCTCAGTTGTCATCCTGTAAAAACAGAGATCATAAAAGCATCTTCTTTGTGGGACACTTGTGAGGGTTAAACGAGTTGATGCTTTACGTGCTCAGGACAGCCTAAGAGCCCACTGAAGGTTTGCTCAAGGAGTGGTTTCCACTCTGCTCAGCCCACACTGTAGACTTTGCAGAAACATGACTATTTTTCAGTAACCAAAGTTAATTTTTTATGAACTCCCACTCTTGTAGGGATGCTGAATCTGCCATAGGTGAGACTTTCCTTCTTTCCCCAGCATTGTGCCTATATTTGGGCAGGAGTGTGTCTCGCCATAGCAGGGGATGGAGGGGACATGTTCTCACTATCGCCTCCCAACCGCAGTGCCCACTGAGGTGGCCTTATTGCTCTCTGGATCTAATCACTGACCCAGGGAGGCCCTTCTGGCAGAGCCTGGGGATGACGATGATGCAGACCCCGCAGGGCTGTCTGAAGACTAATGAATCAATGCACATGTAGCCCTTAGAACAGGGCCCAGCCCATGCTGGTGGTCATTCCATGTTAGCCACTTTGACCTGGCCATCGGGGACCCAAGGAATGTGGGCCCAGCCTTGCCTCATCTTCCCTTTTATTCCAAGAGAAGCTGAGAAATCTCCCAATTTCTAAATTGGCATTGGATCCAAATAAACAGTGATTGTGAGAAGCAAGCAAGATACAGTTGAGGGCTACATTTGAACCCTTGGCCATTAGTTTGAGATGTCTGTCCCTTGTGGCTAAGTTGGCCATTCATGGCTAGTCCCATTTTACAGATGGAAGAGGTAAGGCCCTGAGTGGTCGAAAAACTTGCAGTATGACGCAGTTGGCTGAGCCAGGACTTTAACCCAGACTGTTGGATCCAGAGTCAGTCCTCTCACACTTGTGCCTTCCATTAACATCCATGGCCTTTAGACAGAGCAGGCTCCTGTTGTCCTCAGCTTCCCTGTGGCTGTACCCGACCTTCTACCTGTATTTACATCACCAAATCCCTGTTCCAATTACGACTGCTGTATAAATATACCGAAATTTAGTAGCATACAACAAAAGTGATCTTATTATATTTCACAGATTCCATGGGTCAGGAATTCAGTCAAGGCTTGACTGGGTGATTCTTCTGTTCCACGTGGTGTCAACTGAGGTTACTCAATGATATGCAGCTGGCAGATGGCCGATCCAGAGGCTGAAAGATGGCTCCATTCATATGCCTGGTGCCTTGGTGGGGATGGCTGGAAGATGGGGCTCTGCTGGGACTTCTGACCACAGCGCCTCCACGTGGCTCTTCCAGCATGGTACCTCAGGGTATGAGACCTCAAATGGTAGCAGACTCCTGCCAATAAGCATCCCCAAAAGAACCAGGCAGAGCTACCTGGTTTTCCTGGTCCAGGCTATAAGTCACTGAGCATCACCTCTGCTATACTTTATAGAACAAACCAGTCACCAGCCCACCTAGATTGGTGGGGAGGGGATATAGACATGCCCCTCACCAAAAGAAGTGTCAAAAATTGTGTGGCCGTTTTTCTTTAACTGCCACAACCCCTGAGGTAACTGTAAAGTTCAAGAGCACAACAATTTTATAAGATGGATTTATCCCGGAAGGGGCTGCTTCTTCTCAAAAGGTGGCCTCCCACTTAAATCCCACGGATCCTCAAAACCCAGTTCTTTCATCTGCATTTTGTGCAAATAAGCCTCATTTGTCTTCATGACCCGTGAGCATGCAGACCTAGAAAAACTTTTTTTTTTTTTTTGGAATTCTGATTGGGAATTCTTCCAGGCCAGAACCAGGCAGTTCTTTAAAACAAGGCCTGGCTTACCGATTTGCATGCATCCACCATCACTGGGGACCTCATTGCCTGAGGCAAAGGTCCCCAACCTTTTTGGCACCAGGGAACTGTTTCGTGGAAGACAGTTTTTCCATGGGGAGAATTGATTGTTGCAGGATGAAACAGTTCCACTCATCAGGCATTAGCTTCTCCTAAGGAGCGCACAACCTAGATCCCTGACATGACTGAAGTTCACAACAGAGTTTGAGCTCCTGAGAGACTCGAATGCCACGGCTGATCTGACAGGAGGCAGAGGTCAGGCGGTAACGCTCTCTCGCCTGCTGCTCACCTCCCACTGTGCGGCGCAGTTCCCAGCAGGCCACGGGCTGGTACTGGTCCACGGCCTGGGGCTTGGGGAACCCTGGTAAGCCATCTAGAGTCAGGCAGAGAATCAAGCAGTGACCTAAGCTCACAACTCAGCCGCGGCACTTCTTCCTCACCTGGAATTCTGCCTCTTCACAAAAGCCCCATGACTGCTATTAGGTGGAGGTGCTTGTCACGCCTGAGATCCATCCTCTCCCGGTTCAGCCTCCAAGCCCTGATCTTTCCCTGAGGCGCCTCCATGCCCCAAGCTCAGGTCACGTGTTTCCAGTTGAACTGGCCCCGCCTCCTGCCGCAGGGCAGTCACATGATCCAGGTGCCACCAATGAGAACCTCCCATTCCCCTGGTCTCCATGATTGGTTCAGAGATGGGCACATGACCTGGGCCAAGCCAATGGGACTCCTCTTCAGGCTTTTGTTGGAACTTCGGCAAAAAGTCAGACTGAAGCCTACGCAGGAGAAAGAAGGAAGGTGAGATTGTAAAAGAATAGGAGATAGCATTTATTGAGCACCTGCTATGTGCCCAGCACTATTTTATTGGCAACATGGTTATTTCACTACCATCACAGCCCCATGAAATACATAGTATTCTCTTTTTTCTCTTTTCTTTTCTTTTTTTCTTTTTTTTTTGGAAACGGAGTCTCACTGTGTCACCCAGGCTGGAGTGCAATGGCACAATCTTGGCTCACTGCAACCTCTGCCTCCTGAGTTCAAGCAATTCTCCTGCCTCAGCCTCCGAGTAGTTGGGATTACAGGTGCCCACCACCACGCCCAGCTAATGTTTGTATTTTTAGTAGAGATGGGGTTTCAGCATGTTGGCCAGGCTGGTCTCGCACTCCTGACCTCAGGTGATCCACCTGCCTCGGCCTCCCAAAGTGCTGGGATTACAGGCATGAACCACCACGCCCAGCTGAGATGCATAGTATTATTAATCGCCACATTTCTAAATGGGAGAAAGGAGGTTCAAAGAGGTTAAGTGAGGTGTGTGGTCACACAGGAAGAGGCAGAGCCATCACTCACATCCAGGCACTTGGTTCCAGAATAGTGTTCCAGATTTAAGAAACCTTCGGGATATTTGGTTACGTTTTAGTTTCTGATTAGCAATAAATACTTTTTGGTATAAACGCATCCTATGCAATATTTGGGACGTTCTTACACTGAAAAACTAGCTATTCATTGTTTTTCTGAAACTTACATTTAACTGGGTGTCCTGTATTTTATCCAGCAACCCAATTCCAGAGCCCATGGTCTTAACCACTATGCCCTACTGCCCATACAGATGTCATGAGAGATGTTGAATCCTGATTACATTGACCCAGCCCTGGATCCTGCTGTGCCTGAAGCCAGTGATGAGAGATGGCTTTCTGTCACTTGCATCTGAAGAGTTCTGACTGACATAGTGCTATGCCAAAGCCAAATGAGCACTTTATTGAGCCCTACTCTGTAGTTGGGACCAAGGGGTGGGAGATACAGAGGAGGTGAAGGAGGAAGATTGCCATCCTCAAGGACCAGAGTGGGGCTGAGAAGACAGAACTCACATGTCTGGAGGTGCTAAGTAGAGTGTGCCGCACACGGAGGCCTGGGCCACTGGCCGAGTGTGTTAGTGCTCTACTGCTGCATGGTAAATTATCACACACTTAGCAGTGGAAAACAGACCGAGACTCTGTTGTGCTGGGGTGGGAGCAGGAGACAGGCACAGGGAGGCTGCAGAGAGAAAGAAGGGGCAAGGGAGGAAAGGAGAGAGGGAGCCAGCACCTGTGAAAAGAGGAAACTAAACAGGGCTGGTTGCTGCCTCCTGCTTCTTAAAGGAAACCACCTGCCCATCCAGGGCCCACCTCCCCAGCCCTCAGTCCTGTTACTGTGTGCAGCGGGTTCCACACCTGAAGGGGCTATATGACCCAGGCCTAATCAATCAGCATATTCCCTCCTCCTGGCC
Source organism: Macaca fascicularis (assembly GCF_037993035.2). Lineage (NCBI taxonomy): Eukaryota > Metazoa > Chordata > Mammalia > Primates > Cercopithecidae > Macaca > Macaca fascicularis. Next base: position 132,317,426 of record NC_088385.1, on the reverse strand, counting down.
AGTGATTGGCTCAGGTTTGGTCATATGATCCAAATAGCCAATAAGCTTCAAGATGGGGACTCAAGTTGAAACTACTTGGGGGAAATCTTTCTTCCCGTCTTAACACTGTGAGGACATAAGCCTGGAGCTGAAAGAATTCATCTTGCCATCATTAGAGGAGAGTCCATCTGAGAATGTCAACACAGAGGAAGGCAGAGATGAGATGGAGAGAGAGAACACTGATAATGTCATCAGAGCATCTGGATCCAGCCACACCTGAAGCTAATCCTAGCATTGGAGTTTTCAAAATGGTGAGCCAATTACCCCTTTTCTGCTTGAGCCATTTGGTGTTGGGGTTTCTGTTACTAGTAGCCAGCAAAATATTTAGTTATGATTGAAAAAAAAAAAAAGTGGATGCCAAAAACAAGGGGACCAGGCCCCGGAGGTAAATAGTGAGCAGGGTTGGTGAGACTGATAAGCACAGAGCCTACAAAATGGAAACTGGGTCCAAGCCTCGTGGTGCCACTTGACAACCACTCCCTTTTACTCTCCCAAAAACCCAACATGACTTGTGATCTCAGTGTTTGAGCCAGGGAAAGAAAGAAAGAAGTAGGAGGGAGTCCCAAGATGAAATCGTTTGGAAATAGTCCCAGAGCATAATGAATTGACTAACACCTGTTTCTCCCCTGGAAGTCATCTAATGAAATTATTAGACCATCAATTTACCACCGTGATGGCCAAGAGTGCTCTTTAATGGGATAAACCGTGACAACAAAGCCAGAATTCCACTTGTAATATGCCTTACACACCTTTATTTTTTGTTTGTTTTTGTTTTTTCTTCACTGCAACCTCCGCCTCCCGGGTTCAAGCGATTCTCCTGCCTCAGACTCCTGAGTAGCTGGGATTACAGGTGTGCACCACCATGCCCGACTAATTTTTGTGGGTTTTTTGGTTTTTTGGTTTTTTGGTATTTTTAGTAGAGATGGAGTTTTGCCATGTTAACCAGTCTGGTCTCAACCTCCTGACCTCAGGTGATTTGCCTGCCTCAGCCTCCCAAAGTGCTGGGATTACAGGTGTGAGCCGCCATGCCTGGCCATTAAACACCTTCTTTAACAGGCCTTTACTTATGATTCTCTTTAAAGTTTGGACACACATTGGCAGGAAGCTTTTAGAAATCATTTGCACTAATCTAAAATGCAGTCATGGCTCAGAGTAAAAGAATCTCAGCTCCTCAAAGCCAGCTGAAGCTTCTGAGGCCTAATCAGACAGGCTCCTGATCATCTTTGCTGTGTGTTCACTGCCTGTCTGCTGGATGGTCAGAACCCTTCTCATGTTTTGCGCACACATGGTGCTCAGGCACAGTGAGAGAAGAGCAAGAAGGGAAGGAGGAAGCTGGTGAGCCAACGTCCTGTAGTCATTGGGCTTTCACCAGCCAGCGCCCAATGCAGACCCACCTGCCGCCCCTACTGAGCCCAGCAAAAGGAGCTGCCCTCGGCACGATCTTCCAAATCCTCATCCAATGATGTCACTGCTCTGGGCACCCTTAGAATGTGGTCCATGCCCAGCACTGCGATCCCACCTGCTCTCCCACTCTCTTGCCACCTGTATTAGTCAGGGTTCCCCAGAGGGACAGAACTAAGAGGATAGGTAGATATAAGGGGAGTTTATCTTAAAGTATTAACTTACACAATCACAAGGTCCTACAATAGGCTGTCTGCAAGCTTAAGGAGCAGGGAAGCCAGTCTGAGTCTCAAAACTGAAGAACTTGGAGCGTGATGTTCAAGGGCAGGAAGCATCAAGCGCGGGAGAAAGACGTAGGCTGGGAGGCCAGGCGGATCTCACCTTTTCACGTTTTTCTGCCTGGCAACTGATTAGATGGTGCCCACCAGAATAAGGGTGGGTCTGCCTTCCCCAGCCCACTGACTCAAATGTTCCTCTCCTTTGGCGACACCCTCACAAACACACCCAGGATCAATACTTTGCCTCCTTCAATCCAATCAAGTTGACACTCAGTAGTAACCATCACACCCCCATATTCTCCAAATAGCCTTTCTCGTTCCTGTAGTTCAGTTCATTCCCGTCTCAGGACCTCTGGCTGGCTGGTCATCCGACGATCTTCACATGGCAGTGTCAGGCCTCCCAGGCTTCGGCTTCAGTGTCACCTAAAGGAGGCCCCCGACCACTGTGGCTAAAGAGCATCCTGTCCCATCGGACCTCCTCTTGTTTCCTGTTGGCCATCTGTCCGCCTCCATGAGGCATACCCTCTGTGGTGCAAAGAGTTCAACTACCCTGGTGATCACTGGGTCCGAGGATAAGCACAGATATATCCGTTGGACACCTGAGTTAGTACCTGGTCCCCGGGCTCTGCAGAACACTGAAGAAAAGCCACTTGATTGGGACACAGAGCTGTCACTGAACTGAAAACCACTGAGGGCACAGGCTGAGGTCCGGTGGCCATGAGCAGCTGCACTTGGTCAGTGTTCTGTGAGAACAGGGAAATCGCCCTGCTTGCCTGCCTGTCTGAATGGGCATTGGGCTTTCGGGATTCAACTTGGACTAGAATAGAAACTACATTCTGACATCCTCACAGCTCTGTTCTTTGGGGTTTGGGGATTTGGGGTTTGTTTTTTGAGACAGAGTCTTGCTCTGTCACCCAGGCTGGAGTGCAGTGGTGCAATTGCAGCTCGCTGTGGCCTCAACCTCCCAGGCTCAAGGGATCCTCCTGTCTTAGCCTCCTGAGTAGCTAGAACTACAGGTGCACGCCACCACACCCAGCTAATTTTTAAAAAACTGTTTGTAGTCAGGATCTCACCGTGTTGCCCAAGCTGGTGTCAAACTCCTGGACTCAAGCAACCCTCCTGCCTTGGCGTCCTCCCAAAGGGCTAGGATTACAGGCGTGAGCCACCATGCCTGGCTCTTTCGGGTTTTGATAGGCATGCATTCTCAGCTGTAAAGGCACATACACACACTCATATTCACACACATATGTTCACACACGTACACATACATTCACATACACACATAAGGCCAAAGTTGTAAAAACCGACACGTTTGCCTCACAAACCTCACAGTCCACCCTTCAAAATACAGAGATGCAAACACAAGCAGCATCGCCTCTGCACACGTGTACACGCATGCTCCACCCCAGCCGATTTTCCAGCTCCCGGGCAGCAGGACCCAGCGGGGTAACCCCCATCCCAGGTCAAGCGAAGCAGCAGCCACCCAGGAGTCAGGCACAGAAGCAGCCAGATTCCTTCATTCCTGTGGGAGGGGCTGCAACTGTCCCCCATCACCATTCCCCACCCTTCCTTGTCACAGAGCCATCTCTACCCACCACGAGAGTTCTGGGAGGGCACCCATCACCCTGCTGGGCAGCACATCTCCCCGCCTCCTACACAGCTGATTGCAGTCGGGTGACAAGGTTGTGGCCAAGGGGGTGAGGGTTAAGGTTAGGTCACCTCTTCCATGACTGTGATGAGCCAGCATCTTCCAAGTGGACAAGACCTGCACACCAGTGGGGGAAGCAGCCATTTGGAAGCCCAGGTCCTTGGGTGACCTTGCAAAACAAAGCCACCTGCCCACCCCGGCCCACCCATTCACCTGAGTGGTGACAGGAGGGAAGACACGTTCCTGATTGAGCCAGATTTGGGGACACCTGTTAGAGCAGCCCAGCTTGAACCTAGTGACAGATTATCCCCATAAGTCCGCACGTGACAGTCCCTCTGAAGGCTTGAGCCTATCACGGGGTAGGATGCGGCTGGGTCCTCAAAGGCAGTTTTATTCCCCATGAGCCCTTCTCCTGGGCGTTTGCAGACTCGAGGGAAGGGGCTCTTCTGCTCACCTACAGCCATGGTGCCAGGGGTGTTACGACATCAGGAAGATGCCTTTCCTAAGGAGTGTGGGTTTCAGGCCGTCTGTTTGAGAAACAGATGAGTGAGCCAACCGAGGCGCTATCCTAGAGGGCTCAGATGCCACTGCGGGGACAGGTCAGTGGCTGCCTGCAGCTGGAGTTGATCAGTTCAGCTCCAGTTGAGAATCCTCCCAGGCGAGAAGGTGGAGCTGGGCAGCCCGAGCGTGAGAAGGAGGCCTCCAGCCTGGAGAAGTTTCCTGGAGGTGGGCAGGAAGGACCTGGAGGAGGACCAGCTGCTCAGAGACCTGCTGGCCGTGGGAGACAGCAGAATCCTGGCAGCCCCAGCCAGGCTGCGTGGCAGATCCTGATGCCTTTAGAAGCTCCTGATGGGACAGGCCTGGTGGGGAGCTGGAAGAGACGAGAAGGCACGGTGCAGCCCACGGCCATCTCAAAGATGAAAAGGCAGCTGGCTGGCAGGTGGTGGGTTTTTGAGAGTAATGCTCAGGCCAAGGAACGTCAAAAGCAGCCTCAGCACCACGTGCACTCAACTGGCTGTTGTTCCAGACCATCTGTTTCTCATTAATGAAGTTGTCCGGCAGGGCTTATTAATAAGGATGCGTGGGCTTATTCAGCCTGGGCCGTCTTGCTGGAACTAAAGGGCATACTGATTAAGCTGTAATGACTCCTCAGGCACTGTCAACATGAAGGGAATCTCCAAGCACCCGGTGAGAGGAGAGGACCTTGCAGGCCCCAGGCCCGACCTGAACCCTAAGGCCCCCAGGCCACTCACAGGGGAGGATAATCCCAGCCCAAGTGTCATCAACCAGGGTTCCCTGCTGCTCCCAACAACCACCATCCACTTCTTCTTGGCCAACAGGACCAGACTGTGTTTGCAAAGTGAGGTCAGCAGAATAGCAGCCCCCGAAGATACCCACATCCTAATCCCTGGAACCTATGAATGGGTTAGGTTACACGGCACTGCGTTAGGTTACATGGCTCTGTGGGTTAGGTTACATGGCGCTGCATTAGGTTACATGGCGCTGCATTAGGTTACACGGTGCTGTGGGTTAGGTTACACGGCGCTGACTTAGGTTACATGGCACTGTGCGTTAGGTTACACAGCACTGTGGGTTAGGTTACAAGGTGCTATAGGTTAGGTTACATGGTGCTGTGAGTTGGATGTGGCTTGTCCATGCCAAAACTCATGTTGACATTGATACCCAATGTAGCAGTGCTGGGAGGGGTCAGATCCCTCCTGAATACATTAATGCCCTCTGTAGGGGGTGAGTTTTTGTGGTCACTTGTGCCTCGTGAGAACGGATTAGTTCCCAAGGGCGCGGTTGTTGAAGGGTCTGGTTTCCTCTCACCACGTGATCTCTGCATGCACCTGCTCCCCCTCCATGTTATTCCCTGAGTGGAAGCAGAGTGAGGCCCTCACCAGATGCAGCTGCCCACTCTTGGACTTTTCAGCCACCAGAATCATGAACCAAATGAACCCCTTAATAAATTATTAACTTATAAATCACCCAGCTTCAGGTGTTCTGTTGAGCAAAACAAAATGGACTAAGACGTGGTGAGGGGGAATGAGGGCTGCAGATGGAATTACGGTTGTTAATCAGCACATATTAAAATAAGGAGATTATCCTGACTTACTCAAGTGGGCCTGCTGCAACCACAGGGGGTTCTTACATGTGAACATGGCAGGTGGGAGTGTCAGCGTCAGAGAGCTGCAGCGGAAGGAGGGTGTGACCGGCCACTGCTGAAGACTAACAGGACACCACCAGACAAGAAACACAGTGGCCTCTAGAAGCAGGAGAAGGCAAGAAAATGGATTCTCCCCTGCAGATTCCTGAAGGAACACAGCCCTGCTGTCACCCTGATTTCAGCCCAGTGACACCCACAGCCGACTTCTGACCTCCAGGACTGTAATTAGGGCTGTGTTAAGCCACTGCCTTTGTGAAAATTTGTTACAGCAGCTGTCGGAAACTCACAAAAAGGGAACAGGTCCTGTTTGAAATACTCAAGACCCCCAGATGCCCTTGCAGCAAAGGTGGCCTCGTGCCCCCATGCCGGCTGGTGAGCCCCAGCAGATACTGCTGGCTTTCCAGAAAAGCCCTCATTTTGTGGATAAAAAGGGATGCACTCCAGAGCTGCAGCTTTCTGCCTTTACCCAGCCCCCTTCTCACTCCCACCTTCTTCCTGCCTAGAGCACGGATGAAAGACTAGAGGTGGGGCAGCCACCCAGGGCCAAGATGATGACTGCCACATCCTGAGGACAGCAGAGTACGACAGACAGGAGCCAGGACTGCTGCACTGTGGAGTCGCTGCCTGGCCCCAGGAGAATGGACTGCCTCCAACTTCCTGTGACGTGAGAGCCATAAACGCTGCTGGGCTGAGCCTGGATTCCATGGCATGCAGCCAGACACAACCAAGTGACATGCAGCTCTTGCGATGACAAGAAAGGAGCTGGCGTCCAGAAACCTGGCTGGCGCTGGGTGTTGGGGAGTCTCAGGGTGAAGGGGGCCCAGGGTGCTGGCTTCACACGGAGCAGCGCCCGGCCAGTTGGTCACAAGGGAATGTGGGTAAGTACCAGGGCCCTGGGAAGTGCCCCCAACAATTCGAACCACACAACGCCAGGGCATAGCTGTTGGCGGGCGCACAAGCACCACCAGCCTCACACACGCACATGCAGTCTCCCCCATCAGAGAAAACTTTGCACAAGCACACTGCACACGCATTGTGGGTGCACGCGCACATCTGTATATATTTATTGCATAAAATTCATCATAGCACTTTACCCCGTATTTTTATAATCCAAAAGGAAAACGATTCAAGAAAGGATTTCATTGTGCTCAGTTTCAAAAAATATAAAAATGAACATCAGATTACAGATACAAGTTCATATGCTGAACTGAATGGTACCTACCAACTGCCTGGCTATGGAAACCCGTGACTTGACTTAGGGGTGGGGTGCTGATGACATGATCTCGACAGGGACCCCCTAGCGACTCTCAGGCGGAGGCAGCGCAGGGATGCGGTTCCTGGTGAGGAGGACCCTCGGTGACCGCGCTGCCTGGGCTCACGGCTGGAGGGCTCACCCATGAGGGACACAGGTGGACACCCGCTGCGTCACACGCCTAAGTCACATTAGAAACATGTAAAGCCATTCAAAGTCTGTGCAATGAAGAGATCCTGTATGAAATCCACTCGTTCCTCGGAGGGAAGCTGGCCCGGAAGCGCGCGCTCGTTGAAGAGTGACGCACGGTCCTCCAGGGCCTACATTCCATCCGTGACACAGACGCACGAGCACCCAGACCACCGGTCCTAACAGCAGCTGTGAAAAGTTGTGTCAAGTCACGGGGGTTCCTTTGTAACAGCTAAAGCCCAAAGGCATGCTGGACCCTGAGGGAAAACAGGAGAGCCTGAGACGGGAAGGGAAGAAAGGGATTTGCACCTTCACAGAGCAAAATGGGACGACGGGAGGGGGAGGCTGAAGACAAGACCTTGGCTCAGGAGTATGTGTCCTCAGCACCAACCAGCCGCACTGTTCCCACTGCACTGTGTGTGCAAAGACACACACTCTCACCACGGTGCCACACGTGCAGCCCAGACACTCCCTGTCTGAAGGCCAGAATCCCGCTCCAGCGTGCGGAAGATCCCCGTACCCACCAGATTTAACGACAAAACAGAGAAACGATCCCTCCCCAAGCCTACAGAATACTTGGTGCAAACATCCTTTTACAACAGCTGTAGGTTTCTATGTAATTTCTTGAGCACACAAAAGGAACAGTACACACAGGTACAGCTGAGTGACACGCCAGCCAGTCCGACTCAGAAGCCCTGCAGCTCAGGGATGTCCCGGTACAGATCCAGGGTCTCAGGGTTCGAGAAAGCACCTCCTTGCTCCACAGCTTTTCCAGCGATGATCTGTTTGACGGCAACTTCCACTTTCTTGCCATTGAGCGTATACTGAGAGGGAAAGGTAGAAAAACAAGAAACGGCATTTAAACCTGAAGAGGGGAGAATCCACAGCCCTGGGTATATCCAGGCCCCAAAGGCCCGGCTCCACCTGGAGCGCCAAGAGCAAATGGGTCTCAGCTCCCAGATGCCCCTCTTCCCACCAGGTCTGCAAACATGCACCGAAGTACGCTGAACTCTGTGTGTGGGGGATAAAACCTGCTCTGAAAGGCAATTTCGAGGCCCGGTGCTGAAACCCAACGCTAACCCCCTCCAAACCCCGCCCCCCGCCCCCCCGCTGCCACTGGCATGGCTGTTGAGAAAGTGCGGCTATTTCAAAGATGCCCAGAGGTCACCATGAGCATGTTCATTTTTCTAACGCTGCACACTCCACTGGGCCCCGTTGGGACCCGCCACGTGCCACATCCAAGGTGGCCTCGAGAGGGCCCTCCAGACACCCCACTGACCGCGGCAGTGAATATTCCAGATGGGAGTATTAAAAAAGAGTGTCTCTCAGGGTTCAGGGTCTGCCTGACCAGGATAAAAATGCAGGCATAGATCATTCCTAAATCCCAGCAGGCACCCTGGGCAAGAAAGTTTTCAGGGAAGATGTGGCTTCTGCCACCCCATCTGGGGGATGCTGGGTGAATTCCTGAACCTGAGTTCATTTCCTTGAGTGAAAGGGGGAGGTGCCAGCACTGAGGCTGTAGGGCTGTGAGTCAGGGTGAATCAGTCAGGGCACACACAGCTTCACAAGCGCCTAGCTACTACGTTTTATGATTTTACTTTTATTTGTACTTTTTTATACTTCTCTATATATTTTATCACGTTATTCTATGATAAAGACCAGTTATTGCCATTACTTCAGAAGTGGCCCAGCTTCCTAGAACTAGAGGCAAGAGCGTCCTCAAGGTACCAAGAACTCCTTCTCCTCGAAGCCAGCCAGCTGCACGGGACAGCGCATTCCTTCTTCTCACAGTCGGGCCCTTTCCAAACACTCAGGGCTCCCTCTAAGATTCATGGCACATGTATTTCACCTTGAATCCAAATGAGCCCTTGGCAGTGTTGGTGTGTTGTGGGCTAGGAAATCTCAGGAGCAACAGAGCCCAGTAATGCTCCTCTGCCCAAGCCCTCGATCACTGGCGCCTTTTTTTTTTTAACCTGAGATATAATTAAAATTCATTCACTTGAAAAATTCAGTCGACGTGTGAACTAATTAAGGATCTAAGAGCCGACTTCCTCCCAAGGGCCTGCCTGTCACTTCATGTGGTGTCGCTGGCCCTCCCACCGTGAGACGCAAATGTCTTGCCTGCTCTGTGCCCCACTACGCTTCACGCAGGGGTCCACGTGCAGCTCACAGGAGCTAATACCGCCACCTTCCACCCACTGGCCAAATACAGCAGCATCCTCTTAAAAGAAATCCTGCTACCGTTTCCTCTGGGGAGAGAGGAAAGGTAGAGGAAAGGGAAAGAGAAAGGAAGAAGCCGCTGTCCCCCTCTCCCCCTGCCCCCCTCCCCCCAACCAGCTCCTGCACGAGGCCTCCCCAGGTAGACAGGAGCCCAGCAGCCTCCTGTCAGGAAGGGCCAGACATCCCAGCCATGACCCAAGCAAAGGCCAGCTGAACTTGGGACAGCCATGGCTGTCTGAGGGCTACAGGTGGGAAGCCCTCAAATGCCAGGAGTCCATTCCACTTGGCCATGACCCTCCCAGGGTCCCCAGGTCTTTATTCTGGGTGAGCAGAAGGCGGAGCTGACTATGGACACCACTTCCTTGGGCAGGACCCCTCATCTCTCTGGGTTTCCTCATCTGTAAGATGGGTGTGAGGAAGACAAGCTTGTCCCACCTCACCGGGCTCAGAGGACTAGCCTCCCACGCCCCATTCACTCACCAGACACCAAAAGCACCTGCTGTTTGCCAGGCAGTCAGCTGGGCTCCGAAGAAAAGGAGGTAAACCCACAAGGTTCCTGTCCTCAAGTGGCCTCCGCTCCACACAGAAAGATGTGAACATACACAAGAACTCACCCTCAGTCCCCCCATGGCAAACACTGTCAAAGCTAAAGATGGATGCCAGGACATCGTTCAAACAGGAAATGCAGGGAAAGCCTCTCTGACTTTTGCACAGAGGGCAGCTGAGATCAGGTGTGTGGAAGGGCTTTGCAGGGCACGCAGACCTATTCTGAATGAAGGCTGACGGTGAGCAGAGGCAGCACAGAAACCGAGGCATGGGGACTGCATTCTGGGCACCCTGTGGCCCACGGCACCCACCAGAGAGGCTCTGTTGTCAACCCATCTTAGAGATGGGGAAACTGAGGCTTGGATGCTGAGTTGCCCAAAGTCATGCCTCAGGGGTAGAGGGGGGGGCCAGGGCTACGTGACAGAGCCCCTGTGCATAAAGACCCTCAGAGGACCCGCTGTGAAGGCTGGCGGCAAGGACTGTGCCGGCCAGAGCCTCCCGAGTCCCCCGGGGCCGCTCACTCCATTAGTGCCGCATCACCACCCTGAGCTGTGGCGGGTGGGCGAGGGGCTCCTCTCCCTATGTCACAGGCCAGAGACAGGACCGGTCTTACTCAACACGAGGAGTGGGGCTGGCTCTGGGCCCAGATCTCTCCTGAGCACTCGCCAGGAACCCCTTAAATGCTGAAAATGGCACTGGCTTCCCAGGGAACAGAAGCGGCAGTGTCTCTCCATGCAGAGACAGAGATGGGCCGCCACTTATTCCCACCACTCGGATGCGCCCCGGGCTTAGGCTATTCTCGGGGTGGTGAGGGAGGGTAGCCCACTCCCCACAAGCACCATGTGAAGGGTCAGACCCGCAACAGGCTCTCCTGCCTCAGCAAGGCCCTGGGACTTTGCAGATGAGACCTCAGTTGTCCTGTTCTGACCCTGAAGTGGGTCCAGTTCCCGAATGGGCAGACTGGGGCCACGCCATGTCACCTCCCTGTGGATGCTGGGCCCCTCCCTAGCTCGGCAACCAAAGAGGTAAATCCACTCCTAAGCCTGCCACGAGGGCCCGAAAATAAAAGGGCATTCCAAAATCTGGAGGAACCCTCCAAAAGACTTCCCAAATGGACCCAGGAGAAGCCCCTATCTGGGGAGAAAAAGGGCCCAGAGCCCCGCTGGGAGCCCCGGCCGCAAGCCCACAAAAGCCAGGACGACCAGGGAAAGAAACGTGCTGAGTTTTCGCCCTTCATAATAAATCGTCCCACTACCCTCGTGATCAGATATGGTTTGGTAATAATTGTTCTGGCAGCAAAAGACCCAAGTTCTTTTTCAATAATATAAAGCCAAGGGGACAAAGTCAAATTCCAGTTCCCTAAAATGTTCCAGATGAGACAGCACTGATTCACCAAAGGAAAACCTTAGACCCTCATCAGGAAAAGACAGTAAGGGTCACTGATTCAAGAAGTACCTTCTTGGAGAGCACCAATGTCCCCACAGAGAGCCGCCAAGAGTCACCAACCAAAAAAAAAGAGAGAAAGAAAAAGATGAAAAAAGAGAGAAAGAAAAAGATGAAAAAAGAGAGAAAGAAAAAGCCCCAAGCTGCAGGGCTCTTCCCACGCAAAACCAGAACGCAAAGGAAACGTGTGGACACCACAAAAGGGAACCAACACCGCAGATGTGGACAGAAGCCGGGAGGAGGAGGAACAGGGTCCCGAGTGGGAGTCAGCGCAGACGTGGACAGGCGCCGGGAGGAGGAGGAACAGGGTCCCGAGTGGGAGTCAGCACAGACGTGGACAGGCGCCGGGAGGAGGAGGAACAGGGTCCCGAGTGGGAGTCAGCACAGACGTGGACAGGCGCCGGGAGGAGGAGGAACAGGGTCCCGAGTGGGAGTCAGCACAGACGTGGACAGGCGCCGGGAGGAGGAGGAACAGGGTCCCGAGTGGGAGTCAGCACAGACGTGGACAGGCGCCGGGAGGAGGAGGAACAGGGTCCCGAGTGGGAGTCAGCGCAGATGTGGACAGGAGCCGGGAGGAGGAAGAACAGGGTCCCGAGTGGGAGTCAGCGCAGATGTGGACAGGAGCCGGGAGGAGGAAGAACAGGGTCCCGAGTGGGAGTCAGCGCAGATGTGGACAGGCGCCGGGAGGAGGAGGAACAGGGCGCCGGGAGGAGGAGGAACAGGAGTCCCGAGTGGGAGTCAGCGCAGATGTGGACAGGCGCCGGGAGGAGGAGGAACAGGGCGCCGGGAGGAGGAGGAACAGGAGTCCCGAGTGGGAGTCAGCGCAGATGTGGACAGGCGCCGGGAGGAGGAGGAACAGGGTCCCGAGTGGGAGTCAGCGCAGATGTGGACAGGAGCCGGGAGGAGGAGGAACAGGGCGCCGGGAGGAGGAGGAACAGGAGTCCCGAGTGGGAGTCAGCGCAGATGTGGACAGGCGCCGGGAGGAGGAGGAACAGGGCGCCGGGAGGAGGAGGAACAGGAGTCCCGAGTGGGAGTCAGCACAGATGTGGACAGGAGCCGGGAGGAGGAACAGGGGTCCCGAGTGGGAGTCAGTCTTCCAGGGATGGTCAGGGATTGCACACCGTGGCCGTGCTGCAAGCACTCTTCCCAGCCCCCACTCCTGGACAGGTTGTTTTGAAGATGCTGAAATAACTTTTAAGGCAAAGAGAATGATCTATGGGTTTCAAAGTCAACGGCATCGCATATTTCAACATTCCCCAGGAAGCAGCCTCTCCTGGTAAACCCTGTCTCTGGTGATACGTCACAGACTCAGCCCTGCTCCGGCAACCACAAAGTCAGCTTCCCCGGGAACCCAATGAGTGTCTGCTCCCATCTTCTCCTTAATGAACAGCCATTCCGTGGGCTTCACATACAGCCTGCCATTGTCTGTTTAAATTGTTGTGTGCATACACACACACACACACACACACACACACACACAGAGAGAGAGAGAACAGCTTCTGTCAGCTTGCAGGGCACCCGTTTTGTAAGCAATGCAAATGAAAGCTGTGATCCAATCTGGGTGAACCCCCTCCTCCCCGACTTAGAATCGAAGCAGAGTGTACTGGGGCCAGGGGCTGGGGGATGACCACACAGCCTTCAGAAGTCCTGCCTCTAGAAAGAGTCAAGTCTTGTATGTACCGGAAGAACTTAAAAGGCAAGAGCAACGCTTCCCAGCAGCACTTTAAAAAAATTAAAATTGGCTGGGTAGAGTGGCTCATGCCTGTAATCCCAGCGCTTTGGGAGGCTGAGGTGGGCGGATCACCTGAGGTCAGGAGTTTGAAACCAGCCTGGCCAACATGGCAAAATCCCGTCTCTACTAAGAATACAAAAACTAGCCAGGCATGCTGGCATGCGACTGTAGTCCCAGCTACCAGCTACTCAGGAGGCTGAGGCAGGAGAACTGCTTGAACCTGGGAAGCGGAGGTTGCAGTGAGCTGAGATTGAGCCACTGCATTCCAGCCTGGGTGACAGAGACTCAGTCTCAAAAAAATAAAATAAAAAATAAAAAGTTAAAATTAATGTTCTCATTAAAAATTTTGAGAACACACTAAAACCACAGGTTAGCAGGGAGAAGCCAGCTGGACCTGCAGGGCTGGGCCCGCTAACCCTCCGAACATGGGTATTTAGCAGAAGCTGCTTTAAATGCAGTCTTAGGAAGGGTAGGAAAAAGGATGGCAGGGAGAGGGTGGCGTTGCTAGGCAACGTGGACAAACGATATATAAAGCACCAGCAAGCTGCTCAGATGTAAGCGCCCCTCAACATGTGGGCTCGTGGGGCGATGGCTGCGGTCTCCTCGCTGGCGGGAGATGGCCATACCGGGATGCCCTTGGTTTCCAGGATGAGGCTGGGCACGTGTCGCGCAGACAAGCCCACGCGGATGGCGTCACGGATCCTCTTAACCAAGTCAGGCTGGAAGGCGTGCCCGGAGGCCATCTTCAGGAAGAGGATCACCCTCTCCTCCCTGAACTTGTTATACTGGGGGACACACAGGCTGTCCTCCACCTCCTCGAAGGATTCCACTGTGGAGACAGGGGAGGGCGCACATTCACGCAGGGGGCCCCTCAGTGTGGGGTCGGGCCTCACAACAACCTGGCCGAGCAGGTGGGGCAAGCTGGGTGCCCCAGGCCTACCAGGGATGCCTGTGTTCTCCCAGCCCACCCAGGAGGAGTGCCTTGGAGGGACATTTGCTGAGGAAGCCATTTCACGAGCAGAAGAAAACCCATCACTGGGGGGGCAGACACAGCTTCAGCTTTGGCAGGATGGGTGATGTTCTACCAGGAGGCCAGATGTGGGCCTTACTTAATGAGAAGTTAATTCAAGATGAAAAAAAGGACCTGGCTTGGTGGTTCACGCCTGTAATCCCAGCACTCTGGGAGGCTGAGGTGGGACGATCACTTAAGTTCAGGAGATTGAGACCAGCCCGGACAACATAGGGAGACTTTGTCTCTACAAAAAATTAAAAACTAAGTTAGGCATGGTGGCATATGCCTGTAGACAAAGCTACTTGGGAAGCTGAGGCAGGAGGATCGCCTGAGCCCAGGAGGTCGAGGCTGCAGTGAGCTATGGTTGCGCCACTGCCCCCCAGCCTGGACAACAGAGTGAGACCCTGTTGGCCTCCCAAAAATGGAGGCAGGTAGCCGGGCACATTGGCTCACACCTGTAATTCCAGCACTATGGGAGGCCGAAGTGGGTTGATTACTTGAGCTCAGGAGTAGACCAGCCTGGCCAACAGGGCAAAACTTCATCTCTACAAAAAATACAAAAATTAGCTGGGCATAGTGGTGCATGCCTGTAGACCCAGCTACTCAGGAGGCCGAGGTAAGAGGATTGCTTGAGCCCAGGAGGCAGAGGCTGCAGTGAGCTGAGATCACGCCACTGCACTCCAGCCTGTGTAAGAGAGTAAGACTGTCTCAAAAAAAAAAAAAAAAAAATTGAAAAAAAGGAAGCAGGTGCCTGGGGTGGGGACTCCACTGGAGGGAGGAGCAAGGCTGGAATCAGACATCAGGATTTCTTTACCCTGGCCACACAAACGACCTTGACATAAATTTAGGACTCTGACCTAAGCACTAACGTACGAGGCCATCTAACCGACTCTGCGGCCTGGGCTGGGCCTGGGTCCCTGGGCTGGGGAGTTTGAAGGCCCACAGGTGACTCCACTGTGCAGCTGTGAGACCCACAGGCCTACACTCTCTGTGCTTGGTGTCCTGCATGGTGCTGTGTGACCTTCAGCAATCCTGAACCCTCTCTGTGCTTCTGGTTTCTTCAACCATAAAGAGTAGACGCAAGCTGGCCAGGCATAGTGGCTCACGCCTGTAATCCCACCACTTTGGGAGGCTGAGGCAGGCGGATCACTTGAGGTCAGGAGTTCGAGACCAGCCTGGCCAACACGGTGAAACCCCGTCTCTACTAAAAATACAAAAATTAGCTGGGCATGGTGGTGCATGTCTGTAATCCCAGCTACTGAGGAGGCAGAGGTTGCAGTGAGCCAAGATCACATGACTGCATTCCAGCCTGTGTGACAGAGCAAGACTCTGTCTCCCAAAAAAAAAAAAAAAAAAAATAGTATATAGACACAAGTAACCAATCTGGCAGAACTCACCAGGAGGATGAGCTATAATGAGGAAGAGGATGGGCAAAGGGACCTTAAAGACCCCATTCGAGGTTTTATGAGGACAGCAGTGTGGGCAAGGTATGTTCTGGAAAGGAGGTCAGGCTCACAAACATCCACTGTCACACCAGAGACCAAGGGGCCGGAGTTGTGCCAAAGGTGGGGCCTTTGGAAAGGGCCCCTGGGGCTCCCACCAGGACCCTCCTCCTTCCTGGAGACTGGAGAACACTCAGGGAGGGGAAGCACGTACCGATGTTATAGATTTCCGAGCTGCCAAACCGCACCCCGTTGGGGTTGAGTGTGCCGTCACTGGAAAGAGAGAAGAGGTCAGGGCCACACTGCAGCTCTGGAGTGAGGCAAGTCCCAGGGGTCCCACGGGAGGGCGGTCACCCCCTCTCCATTCCACATGGCACCCCCCAGGACTAGTCATGGACACTCCCCTCCCCAGCTCCTTGCCCTGCCACCCAACTCTTTCTCCCTCTCAGGTTAAAGCTCGACATCGAGGGAGGCACCTCTGTGCAGGAACATCTGTCACCTTCTCCCTTCCCACCTGCACACGTGTCCCCCATTGCGGGTGTGGACACTGCTGTGCCTTTGCCGTGGGGCCCCCACCCTGACACCCCCTACCCAAGAACCGCATCACAGGGCAGGGAAACGTAGATCATGCCAAGACCCAGCCCTTGGGAAGGAAGCTGGCACAGGGATGCCCCACCCCAGGAATGACACAGGAAGGGTCCAAGATGGGGGACGGTCAGCCATGTCGCAGACTGAGCAGAAAATGCTTCCTCGGAGGTGGTCTTCAGGCCCAGGGACGGCGTGTGCATGGGCACAGGGGTGGGGAAACATGGCACAGCAGCCGGTGGGTGTGAGAGGTGTGGACACCCTGATGCTGGAGTGGAGTGGGGTGCCCAGGAAGGCACTGACTTTTACAGAAAGCGCCTCCTCCTCCACCCCCATGCCTCCGGAAGGTGAGGCTGCAGAGAAGAGAAGCCGACTCCGCAGCCCTTACCTCCGGCCAAGCATGATGATGCCCCCAGTCTTGGGGTTGATTCTGCAGTAGTCGCCATGAGCCCAGATGCCTGCAAGGACAGCAGAGGTGCCCGGTCACCCCGAGGAGAAGGGGCCGTGACGGGCTGCCTGGACAGACGCTGGGAGCGGGTCCACAGACATAACTGGGGCCCAGACCGCAGGTCTGGCGTGGGGCTGGGGGCAGAAGGGAGCCAGACTGTTCCTGCCCCAAGGAACACGCCCTCTAGGGGGGCTGCTGCCCGGGCAGCTCTGACACAGCTGGTGAGGAGTAACGCAGCTCCTTGGGCACCAGCAGGGACCCGGGAATTCACAGAGTGCGGGACCAAGCTCAGGCAGGCCACTGGGGGTCAACAGGAGTGTCTGGAGACAACCCTGAGTATAGCACAGGAAAGAATGAGCCACGTCTTGGGAAGCAAGAGTGGCCAGGGCAGCGGAGGGCACAGGGTGTGAGAGGTTGGGGCCAGATCTTGGAATGGAATACACAAGCCCATGACCAGGAAGGAGGCTACTGCACCAGTCCCAGTCACGCAGGCTTGAACCAAAGCATTAGCCACATGTGCAGAGAGCTGATTAGCAGGTAAAACCCAGGGGATGAAGGAGGGGGAAGAGGAAAGAGCCAAGGGTGACAGCAACACAGTGTCAGCAGGCCACATGAGTGGCCACGTGTGCAGCTGTTCAGAGAAGGCTTGCGCGCTGGGGTGGCGCCGTGAAGCTGATCGACCAAAGGGATCAAACCCCAGCTTTGGATGCAGCATCTGAGGAGAGAGGTTCCTTTGCCACATCCTCTACCCAGGCGCCAAACAGTGAAGAGAAGCCACGCATCTGAGAGAGTCACCAAGGGAGCAGTTAACCAGCTGGGGGCCTCCTGCTGCTGACACCCACGCCCAGCCCTTGATCAGCCACACTGAGGGGAACTGGTCAAAAGTGCATCTCTGCCGCTTTGCAATGCTGGAAGTCATCTGCCTCAGCAGCAGGCTGGCCTCCTGCATTAACGCCCCGAAGATTCCCTGCGATCCAGGAAGGGAAAACAGTAAAGCGGCCAACTTCCGTGTCTTCACTGATGGGTGGCAGCCTCAAAAGGCATCTCTCACTCCCAAATCTCGACGTGTCTTCACTGACGAGCAGCAGCCTCAGAAGGTATCTCCTCCCCTCCAAATCTCGAGACACTTCCCCAGCACTTCTCCACTCTGAGGCAAGCGCTAACCCAAACAGCTTATGACTCAACAGCTACCTCGTCTATTCACGCGTTCATGTGACATCGTGAAGGAGACACTGCCACAAGCCACAACCGAGCCTTCTACGGGAACAAAGGCCAAGGGGACTGTGTATAGGAAGTGCACGGTCCCTGGGAGGCAGCTGAAGAGAATGAAATGAGCCCTACGCTAGTTATTCCGATGCAAAAAAAGAGAATTGCAGGCCTTCAGGTCTTTCCTCCCACCTCCCAAAGCTAGAGAACGAAACCAACTCTTCTCATTGGACTTTTAAAAGATTCACATACACAAGTAAGGAAAAAAAAAACCCCACTCCTAGGCTTGCAATCGATGTGCCCGGTTTCTGCAGGAACACATCTGCACGGCTACTCAGCAAACTGAGTTTATGAACGGCAGCCCCGGAAGGCGAGAGCTGCAAGCCTGTGCCGCTCACCTGGGAATCCGGCCTCATCCTGGAACTTGGTGCCAGCAGCAACATACAGTCTTGTTTGCCTGGAGTCAGATCTCCCTTGAACTGGATGGGAAATTTCTGGGGTTTAGGGCCATTTGTAGTACTGTGCCCTAATTACTGAGACCCCAGAAATGCAGAGAAAAAGGAAGATGTAAATCCACCCTGAAGAAATGTTCTTTTGTGGAAACTTCGCCCTGACACACTTTGATCCCTTGCAAAGCCGAGCTGAGAGGAGGAATCCACTAGTGGCTGGCTCCAGGGCACCAAAAAGGAAGCGGCTTGATGGCAAAACAAAGCTACAGAAGCTATGTCTTCCTTTCTACAGCAGACTGAACAGATTTAGATCCTTCTCATTCTTCAAGGCACTGACTTCAGCTCTGAGTCTCCTGGGAGCTGAGGCAAAAGTGGAAATACGGTGGGAACAGGTGACTGCCGATAACAGACCAGGCCTGTATGGAATGTGGCATCTGCAACGACCTAAATCTTAAGTCTCCTTTTACTTTCTTTTAAAATATTAAGTTTTTAAAAATAACAAAAAGCGGCCGGGCATGGTGGCTCATGCCTATTAATCCCAGCACTGTGGGAAGCCGAGGTGGATGGATCACAAGATCAAGAGTTCGAGACCAGCCTGGCTAACATAGTGAAACCCCGTCTCTACTAAAAATACAAAAATTAGCCAGGTGTGGTGGCGCACACCTGTAATCCCAGCTACTCAGGAGGCTGAAGGAGAAGCCGAGATCGTGCCACTGCACCCCAGCCCTGGGCAACAAGACACCATCTCAAAAAAATAAAAAGCCCTGAAGAAAACCAAAATGGGCTCATCATCTCACCACTCATATAAGCCCTTATTCACACCTATTATTCATTTATTCACACAATCACACATATATACTTCCCTTTTAAAATTTACACAAGGCTGGGTGTGGTGGCTCATGCTAGTAATCCCAGCACTTGAGGAGGCCGATGCGGGAGGATTGCTTGAGCTCAAGAGTTCGAGACCAGCCTGGGCAACATAGAGAGACCTCATCTCTACAAAAAATACAAAAATTAACCAGGCATGGTAGCACACACCTGTAGTCCCAGCTATTTAGGAGGCTGAGGCAGAAGGATCCTTTGAGCCCTGGAGATCAAGGCTGCAGTGAGCCGAGATCACACCACTGCACTCCAGCCTGGGGCCAGACGGCGACCCTGTCACTTAAAAAAAAAAAAAATTAAAATTTACATCAAAGGGATGCTATGTCCTCTGTTCTTAAACTTTCATTTTCACTTACTAACTTCTTGGGTATCTTTCCATACCAGCACATGGCCTGTTTACATTTTCACCTGGCATCATTTTTTAAGGTAACAATGTCCATAAACCCACTCCCAGTTGTGGAAAGGAAGGCTTGCTCTTGTTGCTTGGTTTTGCCATCACGCCATTTCCTATACAGCCCAGGAATCTCTCAGCGCTGGTGCTTGAGGAATGGTCTGAGTGCAGCCTGTGTTCACCCTGTCCATGATAAACAGCTTCAGATCTCATTATCTGATCTGCCTTTGTCTTTCCATATTTATTCATCTCTCTCACCTACGCCTAGGAAGTATCAGACGAAGCTACCTGTAAAACTGACTTCATGATAGGATTATTTAAAGAGAAGCAAAATCTTACTCTAAAGGTAAGAGGACTACAAAAACAAAGCAATGATTTCAGCTCTGAGTTTCCTGGCAGCCAAGGCAAAAATGGAAATACAACACATCACAAAGTACTTGTCTTCTCCAAGAAGTAATATCAGTTTCAAAGAGATTATCCTGAAATTAATCCTGAGAGACATCTATCACATGAACCCTTGCACATGTGACAAAAAAAAGTGACAGAAAAGAGTTTTCAAAGAGCAATGTTACAGAAGATGAAGGGCAGTCATTTCTTGGATGGATCCTCAAGCTGAGATTCTAATCCTTTTGGCCTCTCCTCCCAAGGCAGGGGTTCCTGCCCTCCTCTTTAGGGTCATCTGAAGAGTGTTTCTCTATATCCACTCTTGCTTTTCTGCATTCGTCTGTCTACACAGCTGCTCACAGCAGGAGCCAAGGTGGGGCACAGGTGCAGCAGGTATGCAGTGGAGGCTGAGCCACCCCTGGGGGGATGCCTCACGCTGCCGCAGAAAGGCGCTATTCCAGGCACAATGGCTTTTACGGTGACACGCAAACACGCAAGGCAGGAAGGATCCCTGGCAAATCCTACCACTTGCCGCTCTCTGATTCTCCATACGTGGTCTGTGCTAAACCAGATTACCTTTTGAGAGACTGCAGAAAGCAAGTACTGAGTATAAATAACTCTGGAACAGAAGGCTTGCTAAACGATGAATTATACAGCAGCAGTAACTCGAGACTGCTTATGAAATAAGATTAGAGGGAGGCAGGAATCAGAGCTTTAAATAAAAGACTTCCCTGCTTTGGGGCAAGGCACCACTCAAAAGATGACACCCAAGGGTGTCAGTCTATGTGAGAGTGACATGTCGGGTTGTAAATCCTTCCACCGCAAGAGCGCTCTTCCTCTAGCATCTCCATGAGGACTGGATGATGGTGAGAGACATGAAGGAAGAGACCCGAGCCAGACACCACTTCCACATGCCATTCCTCTTGAACAGGCAAGCATCACCCTGTTTCAGCGAGTGGGCCCTGCACCCTCCACCCTCCCACATGCAAACCAGAGGCTCCTGCCAGCTCCCAGCAGCAGGGGCTGGAGCCAAGACGCTCTGGGCAGAGGTAGCTGAGATTCAACTAAACCAGATTACAGTTGCACACGATAGCTTCAAGCTGAAGACAACACGATATTGACCAAAAATTCATTATCGCCCCACTGGCAGAATGAGCTATAGGCAGCTTCTCCAAGCCCTGGTGGTGGGGGAAGGAAGACGGGAGGGGCAGGATGGGAGGGGAGGGACAAGGGTACAGAATTAGACATAGAAGGCCCAGCCAAGGCAGAGGCTGGGCAGCTCTTTCTGCATCTCTCCAACCAACCTGGGAATTTGGAGAAATACGCCTTCCTGTACTTGTTGCCATTCTCATCATTCCAGAAGTGTGTGGGCTGGCAAGGGATCGGCTTAGTACACACCAGCTCGCCGCTCTCTCCCCAGACCGCCTTTCCTGGTATGGGAGAATTAAAAATAAGCCCAACGCACACCACAGCCACACACCCTGGCTTGTCTCTCTCTCTTTCTTAAGCTATTACTTATTATGCAACATTTCAGACATATACAAAGGTACAGAGATGGTCCACACCCACACACCTGTCATGGCAGCCTAATAATGCATTCCTCCCAGATGAAGTCCCCTCCCTGTGTGCTCCCCAAAATCGCTGTCTGGGATGTAGTGATTTGTTATTCCCATGTGTGTTAACATTTCTGCTCCATCCACACGCATCCCTGAATAGCATATGTCGTCACTGCATGCCTTTGAACACACACATACTGTCCTTCTACATGTCCCGCGTCTTCCTGTGCTCACTCAGCATGACATCTGGGTGGCTCGTTCGGGCTACTAGGACTCGCTGTGGTTCATTCATATTCACCACTTAGTCATTCTCCACCTGTGATCACGGAGTTTCTTCTTCCCAAGGATGGACATTTCTATTGTTCCCAATTTTGTTTTCCATTACAAATCATGGGGCTACAAACATTCTTGCGTGTATCACAAGTAAGTCTTCTAGGAGTGGAATTCCCAGATCACAGGGCACGTATCCATCTTCAGCTTCACTGACTACTCCCGCATTGCTCTGCGGACCAGCTGCACTGAGCCCTGCTCACCCCTCCTAGCACAGCTGGATTTCTAGCTGCCAGGCCCAGCACACCGGGAGACTATCCCTTTCATGACCAGGTTCTCAGAAGCTCAGAGCTGGCTGCTGCCTGTGTATCCAGCACCAGGGTTCGGATGCAGCGCAGCGACCACCCAGCTGCCCGCCGTGCCCGAGCACACAGGTCTCCACCTGTCCTCCAGCTCAACCCTGACCTCTCAGGGGCTGGGGATCAGGAGCCCGGTGGGTGTTAAGCCAAGCTGCGGGGAAAGGACATCACAATGCAAGTGACAGGGGCCTCCCCTCCGAGGGCTGTTTTGGAGAACTATCACCAAGCAAAGTTACACATCCGAGCGCTCCCAAGCTCCCAACTCACGCCTAATCACAGAAAGAAACAGTTGGCGGAGCCATCACCTTCCTCGTTCCACGCCTCCACGGCCATGCCCAGGTTCCGGGCCTGAATCTCCCCTTTATACACAGGAAGAGAAAAATTGTGGCCCATGAAGCAGGAGATGATGTCGGTGCCTCCTGTAAGCAATGGCAAAGGGAGATTCAAAATTCAGAAGCCCCAGACAAATTGCATTAAATTAGTGAGCAACAAAGGAGAAAGTGCCAAGAGGACAAAGATCTAGTCTCCCAGACACACACTACAACATCCCAGACAGGTGGGGCTTCTCTTCAGGGAGCAGTGGGAGAGGTGATACGGAATTTGGAATGAACCCCCATCTGGTAATTGACGTTTTGGCCGAGCCTTCCTGCTAGAGGATCCACTAAGTAAATGACCTCCTGTGGTCACACTGAAATTCAAGACTCAGGATCGTAGAAAATGGAAGCTTTGCCTGTGATATCCACCTGGCAGGCACTGCCTAGGCGGACCCGTGACATGGGAAGGCTCGAGTGCCGTGGTTTACGTGGACTTAATGGTTGGAAAAACAGAAATGTGGCCGGGCGCAGTGGCTCACGCCTATAATCCTAGCACATTGGGAGGCCAAGGTGGGCGGATTGCCTGAGCTCAGGAGTTCGAGACAAGCCTGGGCGACATGGCGAGACCCCATCTCTACTAAAAATACAAAAAATTAGCCGGGTGTGGTGGCACGTGCCTGTAAATCCAGTTACTTAGGAGGCTGAGGCACAAGAATCACTTGAACCCAGGAGGCAGAGGTTGCAGTGAGCCAAGACTGTACCACTGCACTCCAGCCTGGGCGACAGAGCAAGATTCTATCTCAAAAAAAAAAAAAAAGAAAAAAGAAAAAAAAAGTTCCCAGCTGCAAGACCGTGGAGTGTGATTTTCTTTCTTTCTTCAGGCAGCGAATAAAATGTGATGTCTTCTCTGCCATTTCATGTCACTGACTGACGTGTCCCAAGACAATGAGCGAGTCACGTTCGTTTCTGCCACCATCGAGATCTGAGCAGGGCTCCTGACCTCCTTCCTGCTGCTCTCCCTGCTGGTGGGAATGTCTCAGACCCCCCATCTCAGGCTGAGGAACCAACGGTGGGGAGGAAGGTTGGGGGGTCGGCCTCAGGCTTCGGGCAAATGGCACCTCTTAAAGAGGTGCTTTGAGAGTATGTTTTTAAATCACAAGGAGAAAAATCAGAACTACAAATGTGTAAAAAAATAAAATAAAAGTGACCCAGGCCAGGCACGGTGGCTCATGCCTGTAATCCCATCACTTTGGGAGGCCAAGGTGGGAGGATCACTTGAGCTTAGGAGTTCAACAGCCTGGGCAACATGGTGGAACCCCATCTCTACAAAAAATAAAAAAACACAGCTGAGCATGGTGGCGTACACCTGTGGTCCTAGCTCTTCAGGAGGCTGAGGTGGGAGGATCACTTGAGCCCGGGAGGTGGAGGCTACAGTGAGCCATGATCATGTCACTGTGCACTCCAGCCTGGGCAACAGAGCAAAACCCTGTCTTTAAAAAAAAAAAAAAAAAAAAAAAGTGACCCAAAGATTTCTATGGGCAGCAAAGGAATCAACTCTTAAGTCACATGAAGGGGAATTGAGGTGTGTACCCTAAACTACATCTGTGTAAAAAGGGGGTGCTCTCACCCCATTTACACACACTCACAAACACACACTCAAGCACACACACTCACCTACGCACAGAACATCTCTGAAGGAAACGACATCGGCTTCCTTGGGGAAGGAGGACAGCAGCAATGAGGATACCTTTGTGTACTCTGAATTTTTTTTACCACGTGCATGAACCATGTTCTAAAGCACGATTTTATGTTAAGAAAAAAGTTATGAGAAAAAATGCACTTGGGGGCCAGACACAGTGGCTCACGCCTGTAATCCCAGCACTTTGGGAGGCCAAGGTGGGTGGATCACCTGAGGTCAGGAATTCGAGATCAGCCTGACCAACATGGTGAAACCCCATTTCTATTAAAAATATAGAAAAATTAGCTGAGCATGGTGGCACATGCCTGTAATCCCAGCTACTTGGGAGGTTGGGGCACGAGAACTGCTTGAACCCAGGAGGTGGAGGTTGCAGTGAGCTGAGATCGCACCCACTGCACTCCAACCTGGCTGACAGTGCAAGACTCTGTCTCAAAAAAAAAAATTTTTTTCACTTGGAATCCACATATAATACATTCATATTATACACACACAAGTGTGCATGTACGCATCCATATATTCCTGTTTTTCACCTGCAAAAATGACCGCACCTTGTAATTCTGCAATCTGATTTTTTCACTCATCATGACCATGTTTCAATGTCCATCAGTGTATTTCTTCACTTCTAACGGCTTCATAAATTAAGAATGTGCCCTAAATTATTCAATCAATTTCCTTTTGCTGTGCATACAGGTAGCGTCTATTTTTTACTTATATAAACAATGTTGCAATATTTGTCCTTCCATACAGTGGATTCTCACTATTTGCGGATTCTGTTTTTGGGAATTTGCCTACTCACTAAAATGTATGTGTAACCTCCAGATCTATAATCTGGAGCTTATGCGGTCACTCTCAGACACTGCAGAGCAGTGAAAACCCGAAGTCACCCAGGCACATTCCCACCGAGGTCACACGAGGCGACACGGCCTCCCTGCCTCGCTCTCACACGCAGGAGACTGGGGCAGGGTGGGTTAGGGTGCTCTGTTCCTGGGCTTGGCATCGCAGCTCTGGCATCTGACAGTGGGGTGGCCTTGGGCAAGTCACTGAATGCTTCTGAACTGCATTTTCCCTTTCGCAAGATAAAAAATACAGAACCTGGCCGGGCGCGGTAGCTCAAGCCTGTAATCCCAGCACTTTGGGAGGCCGAGACGGGCAGATCACGAGGTCAGGAGATCGAGACCACCCTGGCTAACACAGTGAAATCCCGTCTCTACTAAAAATACAAAAAAAAAAAAACTAGCCGGGCGAGGTGGCGGGCGCCTATAATCCCAGCTACTCGGGAGGCTGAGGCAGGAGAATGGCGTGAACCCGGGAGGCAGAGCTTGCAGTGAGCTGAGATCCGGCCACTGCACTCCAGCCTGGGCGACAGAGCGAGACTCCGTCTCAAAAAAAAAATATATATATATATATAGAACCTACCAAGATGTATTGTTTTGGATTTTAAGACTATAATCGATGTGAGAGGTGTGTGTATATACATGTATTTCCCCCAGGAGCGAGGGTTCTGTATGGGCTGACTCAGAGTTCACAGTGACTTTGTGAAGCATCACTGCCTCAGATAATGAGAAGGCATTGTGTGTATTGGCTGCCCAGCGGACTGTGTCCTTGGGATGAATCCAAGCACTGGGCAGAGGTGTGCATACTTATGGGGCCGGCGGGGATGGCTGGAAGAACCGTGCCCCCTGGGGCCGTACCTGAGATGGAGCCCAGGAGGATGCTGCTCTTGATGCACCTGTAGACATACTCGTAGCTCTGGGCTTTCAGTGGGGAGCCAGTGGACAGGATCGTGTGGAGCATCTGAAGACCGTGGGTTTCCACTGGGGCGAACAATCACCAAAAGATTAAAACTAAACCCAGTGCCTGAAGCCTCACGCGCAAGCAGAAAATAGGATGGATTTAATTTCCTTGATTGGCAGTATGGGGAATGAATATTAAAGAGGCACACTCACCCGGCTTCATGGCCTTCTCTTCCAGCACCGACAGCCACTTGGCCCCAGTTACCAGGACAGTGATACTAGGGTGCAGGCGGGAAAGAAAACACCAGAAACCCTTCAAGGCTCTTGTACCAAAGCTTTCTAAAGTTAGGGATTTATTTCTGAAAAGTTTGCAAAACCCAAGAGAGAGCAGTTTTCTGGGTTGAACTCATACTTCGTGTTTACTCAAGTCTGAGTCACGGCACCTGCCTT
Source organism: Macaca fascicularis (assembly GCF_037993035.2). Taxonomy (NCBI): domain Eukaryota; kingdom Metazoa; phylum Chordata; class Mammalia; order Primates; family Cercopithecidae; genus Macaca; species Macaca fascicularis. The sequence continues at coordinate 132,291,331 of NC_088385.1, read as the reverse complement.
GCTCACAAGCGCACCTGACCGCTCTTTATGCTGATTCCAGCACGCAGGGCCGGTTCCCTTTACCACGAGGCTTCACATACAACAGCAGCTCACCTGAACCCATTACCTTCCCAACTGCAGAGTATTTTATCTTGGGGGGACCAAAGGAAGCCATAAAATCAAGTCCCCTCAAATTCTATCCTCACACATTCATTCACCAATGAAGAGAGGGTTACAGAATTATTATAATTATTTTTTTTAGACAGAACCTCCTTCTGTTGCCCAGCCTGGAGTGCAGTGGTGCAATCACAGCTCACTGCAGCGTCCAACTCCCGGGCTCAAGTGATTCTCCCACCTCAGCCTCCCAAGTAGCTAGAGCTACCAGTGTATGCCACCACGCCCAGCTAAGAGACAGGGTCTTGCTATGTTGCCAGGCTGGTCTTGAACTCCTGGGCTCAAGTGATCCTCCTGCTTTGGCCTCCCAAAGTGCTGGGACAATTTTTCATTTGTTAAAACATGTGCCATACTTGAAACTCTCCACCCATCCCCTTTTTTTTTTTTTTTTTTTGAGACGGAGTCTCGCTCTGTCGCCCAGGCTGGAGTGCAGTGGCCGGATCTCAGCTCACTGCAAGCTCCGCCTCCCGGGTTCAGGCCATTCTCCTGTCTCAGCCTCCTGAGTAGCTGGGACTACAGGCGCCCGCCACCTCGCCCGGCTAGTTTTTTGTATTTTTTAGTAGAGACGGGGTTTCACCGTGTTAGCCAGGACGGTCTCGATCTCCTGACCTAGTGATCCGCCCGTCTCGGCCTCCCAAAGTGCTGGGATTACAGGCCTGAGCCACCGCGCCCGGCCCCCATCCCCTTTTTTTAAACAAGTTCACATTTTTATGAAACTCAGAAAAGTGCAGCTCTTCTTGAATGTTCAGAATCCACAGTTCTATGCATTTGTGCTCACAGAACGACACACGCTGCTGAATATACATCACTGCGTTTTCAAGGGCAGACCTGTCTAACATGCTATTTCCTTCCTCAGCTTTTCTTCCAGCCAGGTGGCCCTTCACATGTAAACTCAGTCGGCCCAACTAAAGAACAATAGAGGAGGCTGTGAGATTCAGACTCTCCTGGGTCACTCTGGGCAGTAGAACCTCACTCCTGCACATCCGGTGGAGAGACTCATCCCAAGGAAGACTGTCATGGCACTTGCTGTCTGAAGCCACGAGGCAACATGGCACAGAACACCCCGGAATGCAGGGCTGGCTGGGCTGGGTGTGGCTAAGGCAATGGCAGGGTGGGTCTCCTTCCACTCAAGGAGGCAGGTTACCATGGTCCTTCCACCTCCCACACCTTCATTCTCTTACTTCCCCAGACCCACCCTGCCACCAACAAAGCCAGCACTGTACCCTAGAGATGGCTGGAGTTTTCGGGGAGGGAGACTAGCTCCTCCCACTGTCCCCCATGCTTCTTTCATAAACTCAGAGTTTGATTAACTACTTCAACATCATAGCCAAGGATTAAGGTGTCACTCCCTTTGCAAGTATCACTAACAGAGGATGGAGACCTCATGACTCTAATGGTGATCACCCGGCCCTGAGCAGCAGTGACCGCCTCCAGCTACAGGTACAAAGCTCTCTAATCAACAGGCACGCCCAAACAACACAGGGGTTTTGTGCAATCCCCCTACTGCCCACCCCCAGAAAACTCGAAGGCTTTCTGTGATTTTAAAGTGCATCTAAGTGCAGGCAAGACTCTGTAAACCCTGATCTTGGTGAGGCTCCGCCAGCACTCGGAGGTGGTGCTCTCCGGCCTGTGAGTCACAGCCCTGCTTGTCTGAAGAAACAGCAAAGTCCTCCATCTATCTCCAGGGTGCACGTAAGAGGGTTAGGAAATTCAATACCATTCAGCTCTTGGAAGCACGGGAGCCCACCTGCAGGCACTCATGCCACGTCTTATTTCTAGCAAGTACTGTAAGGGTCGCTGCACAAAAGCATGAGACACCGTCAGGGCCCTAAACCATTGGGACCCAGTGCCCACGACTGCCCGGAGCCCTGTGCGGAGCCAAGTGTGGATCAGCCCACAGGCAGCCCCTCCAGGGATGCCACTGCGCCTGTGGGCTCAGCAATCTCAGTCTCTCAGCTTCTACCCCTGCCCCTGCCCTGGCAATGCTCTCTTCGCTCAGGCGCTACACCGCCCTTTTCTGTTGGTTTGTTTGTTTTGTTTCTGAGATGGAGTCTCTCTGTGTCACTCAGGCTGGAGTACAGCGGGGCGATCTCAGCTCACTGCAACATCTGCCTCCAGGGTTCAAGTGATCCTCCTGCCTCAGCCTCCCAAGTAGCTGGGATTACAGGCCTGCACCACCACACCTGGCTAATTTTTGTATTTTTTGTATTTTTAGTAGAGATGGGGTTTCACCATGTTGGCCAGGCTGGTCTTGAACTCCTGACATCATGATCCGCCCACCTCAGCCTTCCAAAGTGCTGGGATTACAGGCGTGAGCCACCGCGCCCGGCCTACACTGCCCTTTTAATAACATGAACCAGATCCGTGTTCTCATGATTCAGTGTCCACTGCTCTTCCATTCCACTCGGGGAAAAACTCACCCTTCAAGCAGCCCCAAAAGTCCCTGCCCCTCCGACTCTACCCCGCCCCCCGCCCCGCATCAACTCTTCACACTCGGGCCACAGCAGGCCCCTTCCAGCTTCCACAACACGTGGATCTTAGGCCCACCTCCTGGTGGTTCCCTCTGCCGGAAGCACACGTCCCCACTTGTGCAAAAGTAGTTCCTGAACCTTCCAGCCTCAGCCCAAATGTCAAGACCTCTTGAGGACTCCCTGACCCCAGGTCACTGACGGCACTCCTCAGAGCCCGAGGTTGGCCTCTCTTTTCCTTACCTTCCCCCTCCCAGTACCAGCCCCATGAGGACAGAGCGTGCTGGCCCCTGGTCGCTGCTGTGTAGCTCCCAGGACCCAGCAGGGAGCTTGGCTCACAGCACGCAGTCCAGCACACACTGGGTGTAGATCCTGGCAAAGTGCCGTCCAACCCATGCACTTCCTTAGAAGGACAAGCCTGCTCACCCGCAAGGCCCCTGCCCTCTAGAACCACCTTAGACAATGGCCCCATTCAGAGACAGGCAAAACCGGGCAACCCAGACAACGTCCACGCCTGCCCCGCTACTAGCAAACTGGACAGAGTCCCCAGGGTTCTGGCCCTAATTCCATCCAGAATAGTCCCCTCACTAGAACCCAGAAACACACCCCTGTGAAGAAGAAAATTCACCTTTTAAAATTATCTTGTCTGTGGCTACAAAATAAATGCTCTTTGATCAAAGGTGTCAATAAGGCTGGGAGCTGACATGCCGGTAATCAATAGAGATCTCACCCCACATTTACTAACAGACGTGGGTTTTAAGCAGAGGCACTGAGACAGCACCACGAGGACTGTGCCTGCCCCGCGCACCTCTTGCCACAAAACAGGGTTTGCCGTGACTGCTTTCAACTGCTGCACAGCATTCAGTTTCCAGGAGGTGGACAGAACCGAGCTGAAGTGTCCTTCCCTCCCAGCACTGCTCCCTCTCACTGCTGGTGGCGACCAGTGCAGTGGTTTAAGGCCCGCATCCTTCCAAGAGCCCCTCACCGGCAGCCCCTGCCCAGGTGCCGAGTCACACCTGCCTCGCCAAACTGCACAGGAGGCTCTCCCAGGCAGGGCAAAGGCCACTTCCAGAGGAAGCCCTGTGACAGCATGACCACACCTCAGTCAGCCTCAGTGCTCTGGCCAACCTAGGGCCTGTGATTATGGCACGGAACCAGCCACCATGCTGTGAACACTCGCACATGTACGCGTGCACACAGGCACATGCACACATACACAAGGCACACGTGCATCCACACGTACAGCAAACATTCACAGCTGCATGCACACACACACCCACCTATACATGCACACACATCCATGCGCTCACTTGCACTCTCACATGTATGTGCACACTCATGCACATATGCACTCCCACACTCCCTTCCACATGATCACACTCCATGCACACGCACACACACTTTCACATACACTTGTGCACACATGCAGACTCACACCCATGCATACACAGAGCAGAGTCTCCCTGGGACACTTCATCCCTGGATCTCATTAGCACCAGGCCCCAATGATGTACATTTCCCTCTCCACCCCTCCTCCAGTAACCCCCGACCCAGTGCATGCCTCTCCAACACACCAATAAAAGTTCCTCCACCTGGAGCCTGGCTTGAGGGTAAAAGGGTAAAGATTCTAAAGCCATCTGAAGTTCCCAGGGATTTGATTAACCTTTTGCTGGAAACCATCTCATTAGGAAATAGCCTTCCTCACTAAGATTGTGAGCCAAATGTCAGGATTTAAATATTACCCAGGCCAAGTTATAATTAAAATGTTAATGGCCAAGGATTTAAAAACATGAGTGGCTCCTGTTCGCCCCATGAACAGATTCAGACATGGAGTAATTAGGACACTTCAGAGCATGGTTGTTTCTGGGCCCCTGGAGCTCTGGCGACTTCTATATTCTTATCTCTAGAAACACTGTCATTAGGCCAAGGGTGACCAAGACCACCGTGGCCAGAACACACTCGCCAGTTGTGATTAATTCATCAGCAAAGTGCTGAAGAGACTGGATCTCCTGATGCCTTCTAATGATGATGATGATGGGGGCGGGGGGCAGCAGCAGGGACCCCTGCACCTATCCCCATTTGCATAATTCTCAGGCACCAGGAGGGTACCCAGTGTGTCTCTCCTAACTGGCTCCTGCCACTGCTCATGGGATTCCTGTCTACTGTCCAGCCAGGACCACAGGAAAGAAGTGACCACCTCTAGGGGCCCCAGGAAGCACTCAGTGCAGTTATGATGAGGCGACCCTAGAAGACAGGTGGCTGCCAGCCCCCAGGGATGACTAGGGACAAACAGAGCTCTCCTTCTGCCAATGGGCTCAGGAGAAAGGTGGCAGGAAATCCAAACGCAGCCCCCCCAGTCACAGGTTCGGCACCCACCCCTCACGAACTTATCCACACACCTCCCCTGTGCATTCGGCCTTCACCTCACTTCATCTCTGATACGTTTTAGCTGTCCCCACCCAAATCTCATCTTGAACTGTAGCTCCTATAATCCCTGCGTGTCGTAGGAGGGACCTAGTGGGAGGTAATTGAATCATGGTGGCAGGTTTTTCCCGAGCTGCTCTCTCGATAGTGAGTAAGTCTCACGAGATCTGATGGTTTTATAAAGGACAGTTCTCCTGCACATGCTCTCTTGCCTGTTGCCATGTAAGACATGCCTTTGCTCCTCATTCACTTTCCATCATGATTGTGAGGCCTCCCCAGCCACGTGAAACTCTGAGTCCATTCAACCTCTTTTTCTTTATAAATTACCCACTGTCGGGTATTTCTTCATAGCAGTATGAAAATGGATGAATACAATCTCACTCCTGAGTCTGCAGAACCTGTGTGAAACAGGACTCTAAGCGGCCCTCAGTTTTCCTCCTTTTGCTGGGAAATGCCACAACTAGAGAAATAAGATCAATGCACAGCCCAATGACTGCAGCTGACAACACCGTACTGTGTAAGTGCTGGAACTTTGATAAGAGAGTCCATTTCAGGTGCTCTCCTTGCTAAAAACAAAAAGGTAACTGTGTGAGGAGATGCAAATGCGAATTTGCCTGACTGCAGTACTCATTTCACTACGTGTATACACAGCAAAATACCATCCTGCGTGCCTTACGATACATACAATTTCTACTAAAAAGTAATCCTAAAAATAGAAATAGATTCTTAAAAGAAATGAGATTGCACGCTGCCCATAGGATTTTTCTCAGCCCTCACTCTGAAGGGAAGAGCCCTGGCCCTTGGCGTCCCTCCCTTCTTAACAGTTTCACCTTCTGCTTCTGGCACCTCCCACACCCTCCTCTTGGAGAGGGGGCGTCCACAAAGGCAGAGCATTCCGGAGACTGCCCCGAAGGCAGGCAGGACTCTGCATTTGATCCCAAGGAGCCTTCCCGGTGCTGCCTGTCCCTTGCTTTGAGCACAGCATCTTGGTACCTACCCTATCCTGTCAACCAGGTCCCAGAGCACGTTGGGCGTGGGCACCAGCGGGGAGCCATCATACAAGACCATGGCCGCTCCTGTGGCCAGAATGGACACCATCCAGTTCCACATCATCCAGCCGGCCTGCAAAGACAGGAGAGCTGCGGCTTCAGTGGGCGCTAGGCAGCTCCCCCAAGCGCTGCCCGCTCAGCTTCCCATGTCCCTGGGAAAACGCCTAAGATGGAGCCACAGGTTGGCACTAACTGCCCATTTCAAATGCAGGACATTCTGGCCCAGCAACTCCCCATCTAACAATGGACCGCACAGACATAGTCACACATGTGCATGAAGACGCATCACAGAATGTCTGCTGCAGCCTTACTGGTGACAGAAAAGCAATGTAGGTGTTATCGACACAAGAAAGGTCACAGGAGGTGCACACTTGCTACTGACACTCCTACACAGTCACTGAACCCACATGAGGCGTTCTGAACAGCACCTGGCCCCCAGCAGTATGACAGCAGCCATTGTGCAGCCATGAAACAGAATGAGGTCCGGACTGACACGGAACCATCCCCAAGACATTATTCATCCATGATTAATGGTGTCAGGAACCTACCTCCTGCCTGCCACAGCCTAGGGCTGTCCCCAAATCACATGGGCTATAGTGACCCAAAACCAACGTCCCCCGGAAGGCCCACCTACACCTACTTCCCATGCACAAAGGCAGAGGGCACGAGGACACAGCCAAAGGTCTCCATTTAGTTGAGTTGCTTTCTTCCTTTTTTTTTTTTTCCCCAAGACAAGGTCTCACTCTGTCACCTAGGCTGGAGTGCAGTGGCACAATCAGAGCTCACTGCAGCCTCGACCTCCTAAACTCAAGTGATCCTCCTGCCTCAGCCTCCCATGTAGCTGGGACCACAGATGTGAGCCACCACGCCCAGCTAATTTTTTTATTTTTTGTAGATGAGGTCTCACTTTGTTGTCCAGGCTAGTCTTGAACTCCTGGCCTCAAGGGATCCTCCTGCCTCAGCCTCACAAAGTGCTGGGATTACAGGCATGAGCCACTGCGCCTGGCCATTGAGCTGCCTTCTGAACAGGTCTTAATGTACTTGTTCAGTTTCTTTTATTGAGGAAGCGTTCCCCAAAGAGGAAAGCAGTGCCTGGAAGCCCCAAGCAGCATAGCATTCCCGGCCACCTCATTGTCCAACAAAGCTGCTAAAAGTTGAGTCCAGGCCTGCTGGCTCACACCTGTAATCCCAGCATTTTGCAGGGCAAGATGGGAAGATCACTTGAGCTCAGGAGGTTGAGACCAGCCTGCGTAGCTCAGTGAGACCTGGTATCTATGGAAAAACAACTTTTTTTTTTTTTTTTTTTGAGACGGAGTCTCACTCTGTCACCGAGGCTGGAGTGCAGTGGCACAATCTCAGCTCACTGCAATCTCTGCCTCCTGGGTTCAAGCGATCCTCCCACCCCAGCCTCCCAAGTAGCTGGGATTACAGGTGTCCACCACCACACCTGGCTAACTTTTTTGTATTTTTAGTAGAGACAGGGTTTTACCATGTTGGCCAGGCTGGTCCTGAACTCTGACCTCAAGTGATCCACCTACCTCATCCTCCCAAAGTGTTGGGATTACAGGCATGAGCCACCATGCCTGGCCTCTAGAAAAAAAAAATTTTTTTAATTAGCCAGGCATGGTGGAGTACACCTGTGGTCTCAGCTACTTGGAGGCTGAGGTGGGAGGATTACTTGAGCCCAGGAGTTTGAGGCTGCAGTGAGCCATGATCACCACTGCACGCTAGGCTGAGCAACAGAGTGAGACTCTGTCAAAAGAAAAGAAGAAAGGCAAAGGGAAAAAGGGTGACAAAAGGCAAAGGGAAAATGGGAAAGGAAGGGAGGGGTAGGGAGGGGAAGAGAGGGGAAAGAAAGGAAAGGAAGGGTAAGGAAGGGAGGAGAAGGAAGGGAGGGAGGGAGAGTGGGTCACAGTACAGGCTGGGCCCAGGGCTGCAGGACATGAAACAACTGCCACCGAGGCTGCTGTTAGAACCCAGGTGGGGAGGCCAGGTGCAGTGGGGAGGCCAGGCACGGTGGCTCACGCCTGTAAACCCAGCACTTTGGGAGGCCGAGGCGGGCAGATCACGAGGTCAGGAGATCGAGACCATCCTGGCTAACATGGTGAAACCTTGTCTCTACTAAAAATACAAAAAATTAGCTGGGCGTGGTGGTGGGCGCCTGTAGTCCCAGCTACTCAGGAGGCCGAGGCAGGAGAATGGCATGAACCCGGGAGGTGGAGCTTGCAGTGAGCCAAGAACGCACCACTGTACTTGAGCCTGGGCAACAAAGCAAGACTCCGTCTCCAAAAAAAAAAGAACACAGGTGGGGTCAAGCTGCTCCAAGAAAAATCTAACTGCCTGATTCTTAGTGGGCAGGATCCTTCCAGTAAAAATGAAATGCCTCTGAGAAAACTGCTCCAAATTTTTGAGTTCTTTCCATTGTATCTTTACTCTCAATACAAGACCCTCCCATTTTAAATTGCCGTGTCTCAGGGAAGCAGCTGAATCCTACATCATCGTAGCTGCTGGGAGCTTTCTGCAACTCCTTAAGGACACCGCACTGATGCTGCTGGCCGAGATTCCTGCTCAGAAATATTTGAGAAAGGATGCGGCACACAAGGGACCATTGGTGGGGGTGGGGCTAGCACCAGTATTCTACCTTAGGGACTGGGAACAGGGGTGGGTTGTAGAGCAAATCCCTGCAGCTGAAAGAAACCTGAATCTTTGTCCCAAGCCCCTTATTAATCCACAGCTGGTCACAGAGAGCCGGGAGGGGCCTCTCAATAGTCACACATCAAAAACACATCCAAGGTCACCACTCCTGAGTCTGTGTGAGATCCCAGGGGTCCATCCCCTGCACCGGTGTATGTGTGAGGTCCCAGGAGTCTGTCCCCCCTCCTCCATCTGTGTGAGGTCCCGGGGGTCTGTCCCCACTCCTCCATCTGTGTGAGGTCCCGGGGGTCTGTCCCCCCTCCTCCATCTATGTGAGGTCCCGGTCTGTCCCCCCTCCTCCATCTGTGTGAGGTCCCAGGTGTCCGTCCCTGCTCCTGCATCTGTGGGCAGTCCCGGGGAGTCTCTCACAAGGGGTACAGAAGGGCCCTGGGCATCAACCTCGCAGGTCAGGCATGTGCCTGCTGCATTCCACTCGGCATAAAAACTCAGCATGCCAGGGGCGGTGGCTCACGCCTGTAATCCCAGCACTTTGGGAGGCTGGGGCAGATGAATCATGAGTTCAGGAGTTCGAGACCAGCCTGGTCAACATGGTGAAACCCCATCTCCACTAAAAATACAAAAAATTAGCTGGGCGTGGTGGCACGTGCCTATAGTCCCAGATACTCAAGGCTGAGGCAGAAGAATCCCTTGAACCCAGGAGGCAGAGATTGCAGTGAGCTGAGATCGAGCCACTGCACTCCAGCCTGGGCGACAGAGCTAGACTTCATCTCAAAAACAAACAAAAACAAACAAACAAACTCGGCACAGAAGCACCACTCAGGACCTGTAGCTAGATCATTCTGGAAGCTCTTGATGTTTTCAGTTCTCCTCTGGGGTAAAATACACTTGCTTTAACTTGTCCTAACCTTCTGTCTTTCAGTGCTCAGCAAGGGCAGAAAGTCCTCCAACACCTTGAGTTGAGTTCTGGTTTCATGGCCTGGATTCCACAGCCATGTGAGGTCCCAGTGGTCCCGGGACCTCACACAGATGGAGGAGGGGGGACAGACCCCCGGGACCTCACATAGATGGAGGAGGGGGGACAGACCCCCGGGACCTCACATAGATGGAGGAGTGGGGACAGACCCCCGGGACCTCACACATACACCGGTGCAGGGGACGGACCCCTGGGATCTCACACAGACTCAGGAGTGGTGACCTTGGGTGTGTTTTTGATGTGTGACTGTTGAGACGCCCCTCCCGGCTCTCTGTGACCAGCTGTGGACTCCACGTGGATTCCAAGCTGCTGATTGCAAGCTGTGGAAGAGCAGGCCAACTCGACACCGTGCGCTGGGGGAGCTCTCACCACAGTTCAGCACAGGCCAGCGCCCAGGGAAGCCTTTACCATGTGTCATGGGCTGGTGTCCGGCGAAGTCCCCGCTGTGGTATAGGCCAGCACCTTGGGGAAGCCCTTACCGTGGTGTAGCACAGGAGGATGTCACTGCTGGTCATGTTGCCGTGCAGCAGATGCTCCTTCAGATGCTGGATGAGGGTGCCCTGCAGGGAGACACGAGGAGTGGGTGCTCTCTGTTAGGCGTACAGTACCAGGAACCCGGTACCTGGCCCACGCGCCGCTCAGACGCTGCCAGGAAGAAGCCCCAGCAGATTCCCATTTTCCTTCCTGGGAGAAGCAGACTTGGGAGGCTCCCCGCTCTCCCCTGTGATGAGCCATGCCCCCATATCCCTCTGCCCCGAGAGCTGAGCGTGGCTTGCAGTCTGGAGGGGAAAACCCTGACAATCCTGTCTGCCCTCAAGCTCTCAGTGCCCAGGACATCAAGGGTACCACGGAGGCCCACCAGTTTCAGGCAGAACAGAAGTGACCCTTACTGAGAAGACAGTCAACGAGCAAAAGACCAGGGCCTAACCCTTGCAGGACAGGTGCTAGCCCAGCCTCATGGGGAACAGGGAACACGGGGGTGAGGGGGATGTGGTGGGGGTGGGGCGCCGGCAACAGAGCAAGACTGTAGCTGGGACTCACGTTCAAGATCGGAGTTCAGGAATGCCTCAGCTGAGCGGACAGCACAAGACCCTGCTTCTGGCTAAAACACCCAAGCAGACCCGCTCCCTCCCACCCACTATACACTATTACCTTCAGTTTTGGTGCTTAATCGGCACTACATTTGCACGGTCCAGAACTCTGAAGCAGATACTATGAAAAGCCGTCCTCTCTCCCTGTCCTATACCCAGCTCTCCCCAGAGGCAGCCAGTCCTAGCAGTTTCCTGTGAATGTCTTTCTTGCTGATGCTAGCACATATTTATTAAGGCCATTTTGTTCATTGTGACCCAGTGTCCCACACTTTGCCTTTTCCACCCAACAGCATACCTGGGACATCTTCCTTGGCATGCCAGGAGCTCCCTCATGTCTGTTTACAACTATATAATCTTCCACTGCCCAGAACACACTTGTTCCAAGCAACTCTGTGTGTCCGGCAGGGGCAGGGAGGAGAGGAAGCTTCCCATCGCCAGGCACAACAAAGACAGCAGAGCCAGCAGCCCCTGCACCCGTCACTCCACACTCCCAGCCTCGGTTTTCCTGTCTTTCCAAC